>NC_069502.1:1111254967-1111572467 GCF_027579735.1 Bombina bombina | reverse complement strand
CGTGGGGTCAAAATGATCACAAGAACGGTGAACAAACATCCCAGAACCACACAGGGGGACCTAGTGAATGACCTGCAGAGAGCTGGGACCAACGTAACAAAAGCTACCATCAGTAACACACTACGCCGCCAGGGACTCAGATCCTGCAGTGCCAGACGTGTCCCCCTGCTTAAGCCAGTACATGCCCATCTGAAGTATGCTAGAGAGCATTTGGATGATCCAGAAGTGAACTGGGAGAATGTCATATGGTCAGATGAAACCAAAGTAGAACTGTTTGGTAGAAACACAACTCATTGTGTTTGGAAGAGAGAGAATGCTGAGTTGCAACCAAAGAACACCATACCTACTGTGAAGCATGGGGGTGGCAACATCATGCTTTGGGGCTGTTTCTCTGCAAAGGGAACAGGACGACTGATCCGTGTACATGAAAGAATGAATGGGGCCATGTATTGTGAGATTTTGAGTGCAAACCTCTTTCCATCAGCAAGGGCATTGAAGATGAAACGTGGCTGGGTCTTTCAGCATGACAATGATCCCAAACACACCACCCGGGCAATGAAGGAGTGGCTGCGTAAGAAGCATTTCAAGGTCCTGGAGTGGCCTAGCCAGTCTCCAGATCTCAACCCCATAGAAAACCTTTGGAGGGAGTTGAAAGTCCGTGTTGCCCAGCGACAGCCCCAAAACATCACTGTTGTAGAGGAGATCTGCATGCAGGAATGGGCCAACATTCCAGCAACAGTGTGTGACAACCTTGTGAAGACTTACAGAAAACGTTTGACCTCTGTCATTGCCAACAAAGGATATATAGCAAAGTATTGAGATGAACTTTTGATATTGACCAAATACTTATTTTCCACCATAATTTGCAAATAAATTATTTCCAAATCAGACAATGTGATTGTTATGGATTTGTTTACACATTTTTCTCTCATAGTTGAGGTATACCTATGATGAAAATTACAGGCCTCTCTCATCTTCTTAAGTGGGAGAACTTGCACAATTGGCGGCTGACTAAATACTTTTTTGCCCCACTGTACATTGTAACTAGCTCAGGGTTTATTTTTATTTTACAGGCAACTTTGTATTTATTTTAATTAGGTACAATAGTTATTAAATAGTTATTAACTATTTAATAACTACCTAGTTAAAATAAAGACAAATTTACCTGTAAAATAAAACCTAAACTAAGATACAATTACACCTAACACTACACTATAATTAAATTAATTACCTAAACTAAATACAATTATTTACAATTTAAAAAAATTATCTAAAGTACGAAAACCCCCCACTAAATTACAGAAAATAATAAAATAATTACAAGATTTTTAAACTAATTACACCTACTCTAATCCCCCTAACAAAATAAAAAAGCCCCCCAAAATAAAAAAAAAGCCCTACCCTACACTAAATTACAAATAGCACTTAAAAGGGCCTTTTGCCGGGCATTGTCCCAAAGTAATCAGCTCTTTTAAATTGTAATTAATTGTATTTAATTTAGGTAATTAATTTAATTATAGTGTAGTGTTAGGTGTAATTGTAACTTATGTTAGGTTTTATTTTACAGGTAAATTTGTCTTTATTTTGACTAGGTAGTTATTAAATAGTTAATAACTATTTAGTAACTATTCTACCTAGTTAAAATAAATACAAACTTGCCTGTAAAATAAAAATAAACCCTAAGATAGCTACAATGTAACTATTAGTTATATTGTAGCTATCTTAGGGTTTATTTTATAGGTAAGTATTTAGTTTTAAATAGGAATAATTTAGTGCATTGTAGTAATTTTATTTAGATTTATTGTAATTATATTTAAGTTAGGGGGTTAGGGTTAGACTTAGGCTTAGGGGTTAATACATTTAATATAGTGGCGGCGACGTTGGGGGCGGCAGATTAGGGGTTAATAAATTTAGGTAGGTGGCGGCGATGTTAGGGCCGGCAGATTAGGGGTTAATAATATTTAACTAGTGTTTGCGATGCAGGAGTGCGGCGGTTTAGGGGTTAATATGTTTATTATAGTGGCGGCGATGTCCGGTTTGGCAGATTAGGGGTTAAAACATTTTTTTTGTGTTTGCGACGTGGGGGGGGGGGGGGGCTCGGTTTAGGGGTTAATAGGTAGTTTATGGGTGTTAGTGTACTTTTTAGCACTTTAGTTAAGAGTTTTATGCTACAGCGTTGTAGTGTAAAACTCTTAACTACTGACTTTAAAATGCGGTACCAGGCTTGACATTAAAGAGGGTCTACCGTTTACTTTCTGGCAAACTCACAATACCGGCGCATTGCAAGTCCCATTGAAAAAACAGGATACGCAATTGACGTAAGTGGATTTGCGGTATTTCCAAGTCTGGCCAAAAAAGTGAGCGGTGAGCCTGTCATTTCAAGACTCGTAATACCAGCGGGCGTTAAAAAGCAGCGTTGGGACCTCTCAACGCTGCTTTTTAACCCTAACGCACAACTCGTAATCTAGGTGTAAGTTATTTAATAAATAATCATGCAGTATTAATTAAGCTAGCTCCTTTTAGAGTTTAAATTGCATTTTATTTGTGAATAATTATAACTTTGTTAAGTAATTTGATAAAACATTTTAAAATATGCTGATTTTAAGCTCCATGTTGTTGAAAAGTAATAACTGCCTACTGCACTAATGGAAAACCTTTTTGAGTGTGTCAGCAACAATTAGTACATCTAGTGACACCGGCGTCACCAGAGTACTAATAAGAGGCGCCTAGGACAGATATGGTGCAATATAAAATCCTAAATATAATACAGTTAGGACAAAAAATGCTGTGAATGGTAAGAGACTGAGCAAAGCAAGATAAACAGCAAATATATTTGGTAACAATATTAAAATCCTAAATCCTAGAAGATAAATGCAAAATTAGTAAGGAAAAGAATATGAGGAATAATATCAATGTTTAAAATCTATGGCCTAGATTTAGAGTTTGGCGGTAGCCGTGAAACCCAGCGTTAGAGGCTCCTAACGCTGGTTTTAGGCTACCGCCGGTATTTGGAGTCATTCAAAAAAGGGTCTAACACTCACTTTTCAGCCGCGACTTTTCCATACCGCAGATCCCCTTACGTCAATTGCGTATCCTATCTTTTCAATGGGATCTTTCTAACTCCGGTATTTAGAGTCGTGTCTGAAGTGAGCGTTAGAAATCTAACGACAAAACTCCAGCCGCAGAAAAAAGTCAGTAGTTAAGAGCTTTCTGGGCTAACGCCGGTTCATAGAGCTCTTAACTACTGTGCTCTAAAGTACACTAACACCCATAAACTACCTATGTACCCCTAAACCGAGGTCCCCCCACATCGCCGACACTCGATTAAATTTTTTTAACCCCTAATCTGCCGACCGCCACCTACGTTATACTTATGTACCCCTAATCTTCTGCCCCTAACACCGCCGACCCCTATATTATATTTATTAACCCCTAACCTGCCCCCCACAACGTCGCCACCAGCTACCTACAATAATTAACCCGTAATCTGTCAACCGCAAAGAGCCGCCACCTACATTATAGCTATGTACCCCTAATCTGCTGCCCCTAACACCGCCGACCCCTATATTATATTTATTAACCCCTAATCTGCCCCCCTTCAACGTCGCCTCCACCTGCCTACACTTATTAACCCCAAATCTGCCGAGCGGACCGCACCGCTACTATAATAAAGTTATTAACCCCTAATCCGCCTCACTAACCCTATAATAAATAGTATTAACCCCTAATCTGCCCTCCCTAACATCGCCGACACCTAACTTAAATTATTAACCCCTAATCTGCTGACTGGAGCTCACCGCTATTCTAATAAATGTATTAACCCCTAAAGCTAAGTCTAACCCTAACACTAACACCCCCCTAAATTAAATATAATTTTAATCTAACGAAATTAATTAACTCTTATTAAATAAATTATTCCTATTTAAAGCTAAATACTTACCTGTAAAATAAATCCTAATATAGCTACAATATAAATTATATTTTTATTATAGCTATTTTAGGATTAATATTTATTTTACAGGTAACTTTGTATTTATTTTAACCAGGTACAATAGCTATTAAATAGTTAAGAACTATTTAATAGCTAAAATAGTTAAAATAATTACAAATTTACCTGTAAAATAAATCCTAACCTAAGTTACAATTAAACCTAACACTACACTATCAATAAATTAATTAAATAAAATACCTATAATTATCTACAATCAAACCTAACACTACACTATCAATAAATAAATTAAATACAATTCCTACAAATAAATACAATGAAATAAACTAACTAAAGTACAAAAAATAAAAAAGAACTAAGTTACAAAAAATTAAAAAAATATTTACAAACATTAGAAATATATTACAACAATTTTAAACTAATTACACCTACTCTAAGCCCCCTAATAAAATAACAAAGCCCCCCAAAATAAAAAAATGCCCTACCCTATTCTAAATTACTAAAGTTCAAAGCTCTTTTACCTTACCAGCCCTGAACAGGGCCCTTTGTGGGGCATGCCCCAAGAAGTTCAGCTCTTTTGCCTGAAAAAAAAACATACAATACCCCCCCCAACATTACAACCCACCACCCACATACCCCTAATCTAACCCAAACCCCCCTTAAATAAACCTAACACTAAGCCCCTGAAGATCTCCCTACCTTGAGTCGTCTTCACCCAGCCGAGCCAAATTCTTCAACCAAGCGGAGCAAGAAGAGGTCCTCCATCCGGTAGAAGTCTTCATCCAAGCGGGGCAGAAGAGGTCTTCCATCCGATTGAAGTCTTCATCCAAGAGGCATCTTCTATCGTCATCCATCCGGAGCGGAGCGGCAGCATCCTGAAGACCTCCGACGCGGAACATCCATCCTGGCCAACAACTGAATGACGAATGACGGTTCCTTTAAATGACGTCATCCAAGATGGCGTCCCTCGAATTCCGATTGGCTGATAGGATTCTATTGGCTGTTCCGATCAGCCAATAGAATGCGAGCTCAATCTGATTGGCTGATTGGATTGGCTGATTGAACTTGATTCTGATTGGCTGATTCCATCAGCCAATCAGAATATTCCTACCTTAATTCCGATTGGCTGATAGAATCCTATCAGCCAATCGGAATTCGAGGGACGCCATCTTGGATGACTTCATTTAAAGGAACCGTCATTCGTCATTCAGTCGTCGGCCAGGATGGATGTTCCGCGTCGGAGGTCTTCAGAATGCTGCCGCTCCGCTCCGGATGGATGACGATAGAAGATGCCTCTTGGATGAAGACTTCAGTCGGATGGAAGACCTCTTCTGCCCCGCTTGGATGAAGGACCTCTTCTTGCTCCACTTGGATGAAGAATTTGGCTCGGCTGGGTGAAGATGACTCAAGGTAGGGAGATCTTCAGGGGCTTAGTGTTAGGTTTATTTAAGGGGGGTTTGGGTTAGATTAGGGGTATGTGGGTGGTGGGTTGTAATGTTGGGGGGGGTATTGTATGTTTTTTTTTTCAGGCAAAAGAGCTGAACTTCTTGGGGCATGCCCCGCAAAGGGCCCTGTTCAGGGCTGGTAAGGTAAAAGAGCTTTGAACTTTAGTAATTTAGAATAGGGTAGGGCATTTTTTTATTTTGGGGGGCTTTGTTATTTTATTAGGGGGCTTAGAGTAGGTGTAATTAGTTTAAAATTGTTTTGATATATTTCTAATGTTTGTAAATATTTTTTTATTTTTTGTAACTTAGTTCTTTTTTATTTTTTGTACTTTAGTTAGTTTATTTCATTGTATTTATTTGTAGGAATTGTATTTAATTTATTTATTGATAGTGTAGTGTTAGGTTTAATTGTTGATAATTATAGGTATTTTATTTAATTAATTTATTGATAGTGTAGTGTTAGGTTTAATTGTAACTTAGGTTAGGATTTATTTTACAGGTAAATTTGTAATTATTTTAACTATTTTAGCTATTAAATAGTTCTTAACTATTTAATAGCTATTGTACCTGGTTAAAATAAATACAAAGTTACCTGTAAAATAAATATAAATCCTAAAATAGCTATAATATAATTATAATTTATATTGTAGCTATATTAGGATTTATTTTACAGGTATTTAGCTTTAAATAGGAATAATTTATTTAATAAGAGTTAATTAATTTCGTTAGATTAAAATTATATTTAATTTAGGGGGGTGTTAGTGTTAGGGTTAGACTTAGCTTTAGGGGTTAATACATTTATTAGAATAGCGGTGAGCTCCAGTCGGCAGATTAGGGGTTAATAATTGAAGTTAGGTGTCGGCGATGTTAGGGAGGGCAGATTAGGGGTTAATACTATTTATTATAGGGTTAGTGAGGCGGATTAGGGGTTAATAACTTTATAATAATAGCGGTGCGGTCCGCTCGGCAGATTAGGGGTTAATAAGTGTAGGCAGGTGGAGGCGACGTTGTGGGGGGCAGATTAGGGGTTAATAAATATAATACAGGGGTCGGCGGTGGTAGGGGCAGCAGATTAGGGGTACATAGGGATAATGTAAGTAGCAACGGTTTACGGAGCGGAAGATTAGGGGTTAATAATAATATGCAGGGGTCAGCGATAGCGGGGGCGGCAGAATAGGGGTTAATAAGTGTAAGGTTAGGGGTGTTTAGACTCGGGGTTCATGTTAGGGTGTTAGGTGCAGACTTAGGAAGTGTTTCCCCATAGACAACAATGGTGCTGTGTTAGGAGCTGAACGCGGCTTTTTTGCAGGTGTTAGGTTTTTTTCAGCTCAAACAGCCCCATTGTTTCCTATGGGGGAATCGTGCACAAGCACGTTTTTGAGGCTGGCAGCGTCCGTAAGCAACTCTGGTATCGAGAGTTGAAGTTCCGTTAAATATGCTATACGCTCCTTTTTTGGAGCCTAACGCAGCCATTCTGTGGACTCTCAATACCAGAGTTATTTTAAAGGTGCGGCCAGAAAAAAGCCAGCGTTAGATACGCGGGTCATTACCGACAAAACTCTAAATCTAGCCGTACTACCGAACAACGTGTGGTTCCGGATTGCGATTATTGCACTCTTTTGTGCACCACAATCTGTGAGTAGGATTCTTTTGATCATATTGCTGTTTTGTTCTCTCATATGATCTGCACTATGTGGCGCCCTCTATCTATTCTCTTCTAGATTCTTTTTGAGTGTGTGTCCAAATTGCAGTATTCTTCCAAACATGCACACGGAGCTAGCAGGAAGCAATAAAGTAGTTACCCAGAAGCTTTACATGCCTTATGCCGACAATATTTTGTATTATAATGTATACTGTATTAAATATTTACACAGGAAAGATGATTTATTACATGTGAAATTTACAAGTTGAAATTGGAAGGACATGAATTGGATGAATAAAAGTTGCCAAACATAAATAAGCAATAATATGCCATTAGTTGTTGGTAGTCTGGTGGTATGTGGCTCAAATCCCTGGTCACCTTCTGTCGAATGCCATAAAAAATACTTTATATTATTTGTGGCTCCAACACGATCGTGGAACTGTTATTGGCTTTTTTAGCCTCTTCCCATTAATAGGACTCCATTTACCAAGCTGTGATAGCAGTTTTGGAGCCACAACGTTTCAGGCTTGCTCAAAGGTCTAAAGACCAATGCTACTTAACCTCTCCATGACACTTTAGGTGGCGGATTGCAGTCATCCTGAATTGATCATATCAGAATAATTGACAGCCCCCCTCTTGCACGTGATTGGCCGCACGCAAGCAGGGGCGGCATTGCGCAATCAGCATACTGCTGCCAACTGACCATAAGGCTAGGCAGACAAGGTTGTTGACAGCGAACCTCATCCACCCACGTGTTGTTAAATTGAGCAGCCCATGGGGGTCTTCCCTCTGTCTTGGGCTATTTTTGGCACTTTGTTTCTAGAAATAATGAAGCCCAAACATTGGGAGATGAAAATAAGAGAGAAAAAAGAAAATAAGGGAGTCACTTATTTTTAAGCACAAAATCTTAGCCTCAATTCCCTTTGTGATGCCACTTATAGCTTATTTAATCAAGATCGAAAAAGCAAAGTCTGGCAAGTGATTGAAGTAGTAAAGAAATTTAAGGCCATCACAAAGTATCACTAATGTGTAATTATATTCAATTTCATTAAAGCTAACCAATATTATCTGTAATACCGCAGAGCACTGAATCATTGCTTTATATATTAAAGTTTTTTTTTATTATTATTTTATAGGGTATTAGCAGCCTTTTCAGCTCTTTAAAAGTGGTGAGACTTCTTCGACTGGGTCGTGTTGCTCGGAAGTTGGATCATTACATTGAATATGGAGCTGCTGTTTTAGTTCTGTTGGTTTGTGTTTTTGGCCTGGCAGCTCATTGGTTAGCTTGCATCTGGTTCAGCATTGGAGATTATGAAGTCATCAATGAAGATACGGACACTTTAAGAAATGAAAGTTGGCTTGTTCAGTTGGGAATATCCATTGGAACTCCTTATCGTTTCAATGTAACGGGTTCTGGAAAATGGGAAGGGGGACCAAGCAAGGATTCTGTTTACATTTCATCATTATATTTTACAATGACCAGCCTCACTAGTGTTGGATTTGGAAATATTGCACCAACAACAGATGGAGAGAAGATATTTGCCGTTGCCATGATGATGATCGGATGTGAGTATTTCTCTCTTTACTAATAACATACTTTTTTATGCATAAACTGCAATGTATTAAACTCGTGTGATGACTGTAAACATAGTACATTTAAATTCATTCAAATGTGACTACTTTTACAATTGTTTGTATTAGTGTATTAGACCTTTTTATCTATTTATCAATCTTTTTATTAACAGTGCAAATTCTAAGTAGCAAATAAAAAAATAAATAATTGTAAATATAAATTAGAATTATGTAACTCTGAGTTTAGAACAAGTTTAGATTAATGACAGCTGCTTCTTAACCTCTCCACCACATATGGGATGATGTAGATAAATCACCCCCACTTCATTTGTTCAGAGTGATTGACAGGCAGCAATGAAAACTGCTCAACCTATGCTGGTTCCTCACGGGCAGGTTCCCATGTTGTCAAGATTGTCTGTCTCTTAGTACATGGGGCCCTAAGTTTGAAGTTTTCCACTTGTCAGACTTGAGCTTTTTTTTTTTTTAAATTAAACTACATTAAACAGAAATATGTGCCATAGTAACTTTTAATTACTTATCTCTCCTATCTCCCACTGGGAATATTTTCAAAGCTTTTCTTTAGCCTAATCTTAAATATAGAAACTTTCAGTATAGGTAGTGATGCCACGGGCAAAATCACCTATATCAAATGCTAATATAAAGGTAAATTAGCTATTTGTAAACAATTGAAAAAACTTCAGCAGTTAAAATGGATCATTGGGAATGAATTAATGGGGATAAAACTTTATTTTCCATGTATTAAGCCTTATGTCCATCTCAATTCATTATTTCTATATTATTTGAGGTGCATTTGAAAGCACAGCAGCAAAGGCTTTAAAAAGATTTAAAAGAGAAAATAGTTTATTAGATTGCTTGCCAGCAATAAACTTAACTGATGATTTGAAATATGAACAAACTGAGGGATCTACTACAGCTTTGCACTTGACTTTCAAACTATAGAGCTGGCTATTTATGTAATAGTTGGTTAAAAATGTTTTGTTTAAAGATTTTTTCCAACAACTTGTTGTACCATCTTGAGTGTTATTGATTGAACAGAGGCAAAGCGTAAAAATAATATACCTCATGTAATTAACTGTGGTTAATTTGTGATCTAGTCTATTGAGTTTTCTTATTTCAGATTCAGATACTTTAGAATTAATCTAAATTACTGTCTGTATATTATTCTCTTTTATGAAGCACCGACTATGGTTCCAATTTGCTTTTCCCATCTGTGCACTCGTTATTAAAGATAATTCCCCAAGTAAATGGAGATAAAACTAAATAATGCTTGTTTGTGGATATTTTCATTTGTTCTGATAGTATTTGTATTTCATAAGAATTTATATGGTATGTTGTATGGCATAACCACAATTTTTAATTGATGACATTAACAATTGACGTGAATGATTAACTTACCAGGTTTCTAAGATGTATTATTCAGGATTATTTTATACTAAAATATCTGTCTCGTTTTATGGAGCACTGAAATGTAGATAAAAAAAACTAATCATACACTCTTTTCATTTGAACAAAAGCTGAATAGTCTCAGAACTTGATTCAAGTTGTTAGAATGTTGTAAACAAGAGTGTATCAGGATTTTCTTGGTTTTAAAACTTGTATTATTTAACCAACTGAAACAATAATATGCAATTCCAATATGTAACTAGACCTTAAAAAATATTCTTTTCATGTGCTGCTAATTTTTTATACATATCATATAATTATATGTGCATTATATTTTGATTGTGTGTTTTACTGCATTTTATATATGAGAATGTAAAGCTTCTCATAGTGGTTTTTATCTGCTCTTGCAAGTTTACAGTTTCAGATGTTAATGACAGATTTGAAGAAAGAGTCACAGATTCTTAAATGAAAGAAACTTTACTGTTGAAATTGTATACTGAAAAGCCTACACTGTCGTTCTGAATCAAATATTGTATTTTTTAAGTGCTAAAACTTTCTACCTGATATCTAATACATGGGTGCGTTAATATGTTGTCATTTATTAGCAAGGTGGCAGATAAGGTTCCCAGCCAGAGAACCTGTTTTTCTGTGTTCATTGTAAATATCTCCTGTTATAGAATGCACAGAAGTAATGAATGCACTATTGTTAAATTTCAAGAGCATTTTATTAACTGAAGATAACACCCATTTCACTGTTATACCTCATACTTGTCCCTAGTGTTAGAATATATGAACTGCAACAAATATAAACAGCATCAACTGGAAGAAACCATTATGATATATTCATTACATTCATGGCAAGCTAGGTGGCATGTACATGCCAACTGCAATTATAATTGTTAAATTGCACAAAAATGAGAGGTTACCACTGCTTCTTCTTATGTTACAACTGCAGGTTTGCTTGAGTGACCCTTGCATTGTAAAGGAGCCAAACGGCATTTGCAGCTTAATATACGGAGCCCTGAACTTGAACAATTTAACCTGATATATATCATGAATTTACATGAAAAAATGATTAAGGTCTACAATTGCTGCCAATGAACCCAAGCAGTATGTTGCTGCCCAATGCACCAGCAAATTTGTTTTAAATGCCATCGCTGCTCTAGCATAATAAGAAATGGGTATATTTGGCTGCAACATTGTTTTTTGAACACATCCCAGTATAATGTATATTGATATTTATTTTACTCCAAGAATGGTTCTTTTACATAGATTCAGAGTCTACTGTTAGTAGATTTAAATGATATATTACAGTATAACGAATATCTGAATTTAATTAAATATGCTGGCAATTTTTTCTAAGACCCCAAACCATGTCAATAATTCCTATCTACTATATGTTTAACTTGTTTAAATAAAAAAATAAAGAAAAAAGAAACCAATGAAAAAGTGTCAGATCTATCAAAAAAACATTATTATTATACTTTATTTATGAAGCGCCAACATATTCCGCAGCGCTGTCCATGGGTACAATTCATTTAAATAAAACAATGATATAAAACTTGTAAGAGACAAGACAAAATTTACAAACACATACAGGAAAAAATTGAGGGCCCTATTCCAGTGGGAACTTACAATCTAGAAGGATAGGAGGTTGAGAAATAGGAGGTGATGACTGAAAGATTGAGAAAGATGTTAATTAAATCAATTATTTATTAATTAGTGAAATTAATTTATCATTGAGATGGAAACATATTTCTTTACAGTCACTATGACTTATTTTCTAAGGTATAATACACACCAGTAAATACAGATCTTTTAAATAAGAGAAAGAATATTGAAAATATGTTATCTTCAGAAACGCACATATTAGAGCACAATAAAGAAATAATGAGATTCCGATTGCTGTGTCCCTGTCTTACCAAGTGTATTTACTGCAACTGGGGATGTTTGTTGGCAAGAGCTTTGTGTTTTTTGTTGATTTCTAGCAGGGTATGGAATAAGTGAATACGAAGTCTTATTTGCTCTTCTTTACTGAGCAATTAAATGTAATTTTCTGATACTTCAACAGTAATGTATTTGTTCAACACAGAAAATGTTTCACTGGTAAAAAGTGTGCTCTATCTAATCATTTGTCTTGGATCATTTTGAATATTTTTTTTCTATAAGACACCCTTGATATACTTTTCATGACACACACTTGGCATCAATGACTTGACCATGTAGTCTATGGTCAAAATAAAGTTGCAGGGGTTGCTGAAAATAAATTAAAATCCTGTAGGATGGAAAATAAAAGGTTCATTAATTAACTCTGGCGGCAGATACGTTTGCCTTATAATTTGGTGTATGTTAATGTCTAGGGTGATATGATTGCACACCCTTACTTAAATACTTTACAAAACAACTATATTTAAATAGTTATCCTTCTCCCTTTGTCTTGTCATATTACAATTTATATTTTGGTATTACATTTTTATGATTATTTCAGTAGTTATATAGCTTCCACAAATGATTTACCCAAACTATGACAAATATTTGTATAATTGTTAATTAGGGCTAATGCCCATTGTGACTATATTAACCCCTTGATGGTGGGTGCCGTTTTGAATAGTGCAGTCTCCCCACCAGACCCGCGCTATTATAGGCACACAATCTCTTAGGGTACGGCGCGGTCGTTAAGGGGTTAATAAGTATATTTGTGGAATGTGACTAATTTCCTATTATGAGATTTTAACTTGCACTAGCTGTGTACAGCTTAGCTTAAAGCCCAATAAGCAATTTATTTTGGAATATAGACTGTACTTTATATTGTTTCCTTTTTCCTTCTGTCTTGATAAAGCATGTAGCACTTTGTGCATTTTTACACTATAGACTTTCTTTGTTCCTTGGTTGCTTCATGTAACTTAGTTATCATACAGCTGATGTAAAATTGGCCATTGCTTATCTTATTAGATGCTTGTTTTAAAGATGAAAAAGAGTTAAAACTATAAATATAATCTATCTCTGTATATTGATTCTATTATGTTTGTATTATCTTAAATGTGCCCCCTCTTATAAAAATATATAAATATACATGTGAATAACAATGTTCTCTTTTTCAAACTAGTTTTGTGTGACACCGTAAATCAAATGTGGTAACATTCTAGGGTGTTCCGAGACACAACATGGAAATCACTGGTCTATGTGTTTCTAAAATGAACGATTTCTGTGTCAGTTTGAATCTACTATTGATTTGTAGCTAGAATAAGGATAAACTGTGTACTACTTATAATTATTTGATTAAATCATGCTACACCATATTATACTGATGCTAAGAGACTTTTTTCTCAATTGCTATATGCTAGTAAAAATACTTAACATGGAACAAACTATAAGACATATATAAAGTACTGTTTTCTTTATAATTTGTTTTTACTTATTTAAAGAGTTTTGTCTCTATCGTTGAAAACAGTAGCCTAGAAAACAAGTGGAGCGCAAAAATATAAGCGCTATTGAGCACAAATACAGCTCAAGTAGCTCTCCTACTCTTACTCTCATATTAGAAGTTGAAAGTAAAATGGTATCTATCTATCTATCTATCTATCTATCTATCTATCATCACCTTTATATCCTCAAAATCGTTATATATAGAGTAGCATGTATATTATTACTATTGCTTTCTACTGAGTTACCTTTTGAGGGCCACAGAAATGTTTTTGCACCAAGACCTTCTGTTGAGTAGGTCCACTGCTGATTTGTATGTGTGTGCATATATATATATATATATATATATGTTTGTGTAAAAATGTATGTGTATGTATGTGTTTACTTACATACACAGATACATTCATTCATACAAATCCACATAAATACTAGATATGTGCATTCAACTATTTAGAGCATTCGGATCTTTTTTGGAGCAGGATTTCTTCTTGCACGCTCGGAAAAGAGACGAATGCTGCTAGCGGCTGCCTTCTTCTGCATTTGTGTGATAACAAAATAGCCTAATGCACATGTTTAATAAATACATATACACATTTAAAACCAGTCCAATGTCTAGTCATATACCATATCCCTTTAAATGACTTTTTAATATTTATTTTAATAAAAACATATATTTTGATTTTAATATGTATAAATATGAATTAAATACTTTATTTCAATATGATTTCTATATGATTTTTATATACCTTTTATTGTAGCACCAAACAATTCATCACTCTTACTTTATTAGCAGTGTTATGTGTTGCACTTGAACGTAACACATAACTCATCACTATCGAATAAAATTGTATAGGGCATGATAAAAAAATGCTGTACAAAAATCCTCTGGTAAATCTTTTTTACCATACACTATATTAAGTGCGAGGTAGTGGTATAGATAGAGCACCCTGCGCTATCAATAGTGCTCCACTTGTAATCTGGGCCAAAGTGTAAATGTAAATATCACTGATAATTTTTATTTATAAAATGTTTCCTTTTCATATATATAATCTCATATCCCCACTGGTATCTAGCACCTTATCTGTAACAGAAATAGATTTGCTGGACTTTTAATTTTAAGACACTTTTAACCTCTTCATTTTTCAGAGAAAAACTTGCCCAAAGTACCAAAGAATTTTTTAGCATTTCTGCTATCACTCCATTTAAACAGAAATAGAGCCTTTGATTTTTTGATTTATCTATGCCCATTTTGGTATATTTGATGCCACTATTTGGCCACCAGATATGATCATATTGAAAAAGAAATGTTAACTTTTTTGCAACTTTGGGTTTCTCACTTAAATTATTTACACACTACTACTGTAGTCATATCACAAATGGTTGTAAAGGATTCTCTGGGATCCCCTTTGCTCAGAAACAGCAAACATGCAGGGATTTGCCATTGCTTTTTGGCAATTAGAATGCAGCTAATTGCAGCTAGGCAAATTACTTAAAATTCCTGGCAGTGAATGGGTTAATCAGTTAGTTTGTAAGCTTTAATTTTTGATGCAGAGTAGAGATTACCCTCCAACCTGACACCTCCCACTCCCTGATCCCTACCTGATCCCTCCCAGTCAGCTCTCTTCCTTCCCTCACCACCCACTGGTCACCTCCATCTTAGGTGCTGACAGAAGGTCTGCCATTTGCAGTTTAGGGCTTTTTTTTCTTTTAATTATTATTTTCTGCAGTATAGTGATCCCTCCTCAACCCTCCCACCTCCCTGACCCCCCAAAACAGCTCTTTAACCCTCCTTTCTGGTGGTGGCCATCTTAGGTACTGGGAGCTGTCTGCCAGTACCCAGTTTATATGTTTTTCTTAATTATTTATATTTATTTATATATTTCTGTTTTTTCTGTAATGTAGTGGTGCCCCCTACCTCACCACAACCAGTAGGATGCCCCCCAATTCCAATTATGCCGTAGCATAGCTTCCCTCTCTCACTTAAAAAAAATTCTTTGGTGTAGGGCTCCTCCCACTCCCTCAATTTTCACTGCTAAATTACATGAAAAGGGGACAAAATACAAAATGGAAATATATTGCAAAGTTGTTTCATCATGCATAACTATCCATTTTATATAAAAATCTCAAGGTGTTTACTGTTGCGTTACGCATGTTGGTTACATGATCACTAGGAATGTACAACCAAAGTAGTGCATAGGGTTCGTAGGACCCCCAGCTGTTATTTTTTAGCAACCTTCATGTGCTGAGGACTTAATGGTCGAGAGATCCATATGAAACCCAAAAACAGGACATTTTTATTCTGTGGGTGAAGCCATTAACACCTGTTATGCTTGTTTACACTTGTGTGAGGGGTAATGGCTTTTCCAGTAACAGTGAGTAGCTGTTGTCCGTGTATCATCTGTACGTTCTTATTTTTAGAATAACCCTTCATTATTATTATATAGTGCATAATTATTGACATATAGGGGTAGATTTATTATAGTGTGAGCGGACATGATATGATGTAGCGTATCATGTCCGCTGCACATCGCTGTCGGCATTTATCATTGCACCAGCAGTTCTTGTGAACTTCTGATACAATGCAGTCCCCTGCAGATTTGCGCCCAATCGGCCGCTAGCAGGGGGTGTCAATCAACCTGATCGTATTCGATTGGGTTGATTTCTGTCCGCGGCCTCAGAGCAGGCGGACAAATTATGGAACAGCGTTCTTTAGACTGCTGCCTCATAACTTCTGTTTCCGACAAGCCTAAAGGCTTGCATGGAAACAGGGGCATCAAGCTCTATACAGAGCTTGATAAATCGGCCCCATAGTGTAAATAAATATATTGAGTATTTACCATAAATGATAGGATGCCTTATCATATAATTATTTGATAAAGCATGTTATAATTATGAAAACAATGCATTAAAATGAATTTTCTATCATACAAAAGATTTGCCACTACACTTTAGCAATATTTTGCATGGTAAAATAAAGCTTTTTTAAATTTATAATGCATGCTTGGGCACACAACACATACTGCTGCATTAATATTTACTGCCTGATAGCAACAGCTGTAATAACTCTTTTGGTGGAGTGGGACTACTTCCAAAAGTCTGACAAAGTGGTTGGTCTACTTACAAGAACATGCATCAAAGTTATTTCCCTCTTTAAGAAAGAAAAATACTTACCCTTGTAACCCCTTAATTGCTGAGCTATTTCACACTCCTGTGCTGAGCTGTTTTTGAGTCTTTAGACGCTACTTACATTAAAGCTTTATTGTAGGTCAATATTGGCTTAGATTACAGGTGGGGTCTAAAAATATTAGCTAACAACGCTAGAGCACAATCCATAGCACAATTTTTACCGTCATATTACAAGTTGAGAGTAAAATGCTAGTGTTTAAGCGAAGCCTACGGTGCCCTAACATCTGAATGTTGGATAGCATATAATAGACTTCTATGGGGGAGCTCTGAAAAACTCATGTAGGCTATCGATTGAGCACCAAACTGAAAGGGCACTAAGTCAAAGGTACACTGCGCTAACCTAAAGGGGAAATAGTTGAGTTCACAGAGTTTTAAACTATGCTTTTGTATTGATATATACAAATGCCCAGTCCAACCAACACATTTTCAAATACCTTACCCCTTTAAATCACAGTTAAAATTTGTAACTGTAATATATGAGGTGCCACAAATCAGAAGCAAGCTCTCAAGAAATGAAGAGAAGGAAGCAAATTAGATAATAGAAGAAAATTGATAAGTTGTTTAAAATTGTTTGCTTTATCTGAATTATGAAAGAAAATGTTTGTGTTCCATGTCCCTTTAAGTGGAGGGGGCTCTTTCTGCCAGGCATTGTGCAGATGACAACCAAATGTTTTCATCCACACTTAAAGGATTAAGAGTGTATCAGGTTTAGCTAGATGTTAGGGTTCCATTTCTTAAGCTGTTATGTGAGCATGTAAAAGCAGCAGTTGTAAGTTAAATCATCACTAATTAATTTATCCAGGATGATTGACAAGCCTGCTCTTGCATGATTGGTTGAGGGAAAGTAGGCGGAATTACCTTTGTTTATGAAATAGTAAATTGTAGGCAGCAAACCAGCAATGCAGCTCACTCACCCTGAATGTGTGCAGACAGGTTCCCTAGCTGGAGATCTTGCACACCTGCAGCTTGATGAATAGGGGCCATTAAAGGGACACTGAACCCAAATTTTTTTCTTTAGTGATTCAGATAGAGCATGCAATTTTAAGCAACTTTCTAATTTACTTCTATTTTCTTCATTCTCCTGGTATGTTTATTTGAAAAGCAAGAATGTAAGTTTAGATGCCGGCCCATTTTTGGTGAACAACCTGGATTGTCCTTGCTCATTGGACAGCACCAATAAACAAGTCCTGTCCATTGTTCTGAACCAAACATTTGCTGGCTCCTTAGCTTAGATGCCTTCTTTTTCAAATAAAGATAGTAAGAGAACGAATAAAATTGATAATAGAAGTAAATTAGAAAGTTACTTAAAATTGCATGCTTTATCTGAATCATGAGAGAAAAAAACTGGGTTCAGTATCCCTTTAAATATTTTTCTGTGTTGATGCTGAATATGTAAATTTAAAAGGAACTTTGCAGCAATTAATCTTTCATAAAATGTCCAATAAGTTTGATTTTTCTTAAGCATATGATTTGCTTGGGTAGAATATGGTACTACTAGATAATAAACCTAACAGACATCAGTTGCCAAAGCCCCTCTAAACACCTTTTATTCTAATTCTTAGTCATATGCATTGTTAGTAGAATAGTGACACACTGCAACCTCCTTAGGTGAATAATAAGCCAGAAGACTTGTACCTATTTATATGGTGAGTGCGTAGGAGATTTTTTTTTTTGCATTAACTGATTAGGCTTTTGAACTAAAGATTCTTATGTATTACTTTCCTTTTTGAACATGTTTTTATTATCCAGCAACTAGAACTGCACAGGAGCTGCATTTACCATTTTAATGATGCCCTAGTTATACTGCCCACACAAGGCTGAAATGTCATTATTAATAGGGTTCTACAATTATTTCAGAATGGAGAAATGTTCCAGGTAACATGAATTGCACCTGCTTGGATACATATACATTTATTTAGATAGAAATATCTTGCAACTTCTGTATCCATGAGCAATTATTAGTAAATGAGGTGCTCTTAATATTGTTTGTTGTTGACCTCAATAAATATTGTTATATTTGGATTTTTTGTATTTCGAAAAGTATTAATGAGTGTAATACCAAAGCAGTGGACATAAATGACATAGGGCTAGATTTTGAGTTGAGTGCAAAGTATAGCTTATGCGAAAGTGATATTTGCACTCAAATGAGTAATACCAGTGCAGGCAAATGTGTGCTGGTATTACGAGTGAGGTGGATTGCAAACTCAACCTCGCATTTGCATCGCACAGAAGCATTGCACTCACGAGAGCCCGCTTTCATAGGCTCCAATAGGAGCCTCATTCTCATGCAGTCATACACGACATGAGATCTACCGCAGCGAAGGGGATTATGGGCAGCATAATAACAAGAGTAATGCATTGAGCAATGATACTTTTTATTGGACTAACTATACATTTATAAGTTGACAAGCTTTCGAAAGTATTCCTTCCTCTTTCAAGTCTGAAGCAATACTTTTATAAGCGCTAATTGCTACCGCAAGCTTGTGGTAGCATTAACCAATCACTTGTAATAGTTATTTATTGTGCGCCCACAAATGGGTGAAATTGCCAATTTGTGGGCACGCAATAAATTAGCGCTCTACTTGTAATCTAGCCCATAATGTCCATCAACTGTTAGCTAGATATTCACAGTGCAAACATGTCAAGCAATATTAAACCACCTTGAAATTTTAATATAAAACAACTTTGCAATATATGGTCATTATTTATTTTGCCGTCCCCCCTTTCATGTAATTTACCTCTGATAATTGCAGAACAATGCACTTTATGCTAGCACAATGACAGTGACTAACCAACATTGGCTCATCCAAATAAGGCAAAGGGTTGGTTTGATTTGGCTATTGAAAACAATGGAAGTCAACAAGATGTTAAATTGTTATTAAATAATAAGACAACAGAAATGTCTTATTTTTACAATTCAGAGCGTTTATTTGCAGAAAAAGAAAAGTGGTCAAAATAACAAAAAGATGCAATGTTTTCAGGCCTCAAATAATGCAAAGAAAACAACTTTATATTCATTTGAAACAACACAATAGTAATGTTTTAATCTAGCAAGAGTTCAGAAATCAATATTTGGTGGAATAAACCTGATTATCAATCACAGCTTTCATGCGTCTTGGCGTGCGCTCCACCAGTCTCTCACATTGCTGTTGGGTGACTTAATGCCACTCCTGGCGCAAACATTCAAGCAGATCAGCTATGTTTGATGGCTTGTGACCGTCCATCTTCCTCCTGATCATATTCCAGAGATTTTCAATGGGGTTCAGGTCTGGAGATTGGGCTGGCCATGACAGGGTCTTGATCTGGTGGTGCTCTGTCCACACCTTGATTGACCTGGCTGTGCGGCACGGAGCATTGCCCTGCTGGATAAACCAATCCTCAGAGTTGGGGAACAGTGTCAGCGCAGAAGGAAGCAAGTTTTCTTCCAGGATAACGTTGTACGTGGCTTGATTCATTCGTCCTTCACAAAGATAAATCTTTCATGCTAACTAACCTTTATTCCTGTAAAAGCCTTACATACTCTCCATCTCCATTAAACTTTAAAGTGAATAAAACATTTAAAGACTGCATCAATTTGCTTTTCAGCCAGTAAATTGGCTGTTGCATTATTATTATTGTTTGTAATGCTGTAGTCAGTCAATTATAAAATAATATTAAGTGAGCCAGAGGTATTCACATGGACAGCAGTTTGTGGAAATGGATTACCATCTAATCTGTCATTTAGGGGGGTGGGGGCATAATATAAATATTTTTTTACCATATAGACTGCAGCAAATTAGAGATTTTTTTTTTAAGTAGTCAGTTTCTCTATTTTGTTTTCTTTATACTGACAGATTCATTTCGGCTTGTCGCGCATGAAATTCAGTTTAATAATTGATGCTTAGGACCTTCAGTGGAATATATTATTATGTAGATTCTCTGACATCCCAGAATGCATTTGTTACTCAGCAAATATAAAACTGTCAAACTGGCTGCATTTGTTGTTCGCATTATTGCTCTCTTATTGGTCTAGGTAGTGGCAGATGGTAAAAGGTTAAAGGGACAATGTATTCATTGTATTTAAAGCTGGTGCAAGAACACTTTAAAATGTACCAGTCTCTATCTCTTTCACCCCCACTGGGAGGCTGCTTTCTTCTGATGTATCTTGCTTATATTGCTTTTCTGTAGCCATTACCGCAGTATAGATTTTTTTAGTATAGGTGGAGTTTCAACAGGAAAAAACAGCTGTTTCACATGACAAAATAAAGGTAAACTAGTTATTTGTAAACTATTTAATACATTCCAGCAGGTAAAATAAATCATTGGGAACACATTAAAGGGGAGGGGTATTCCTCTCTAACTTTAGTTGTCTGTCAGTTAATGCACTATTAGGGTACTCACATTTTGTGTTTTTTGTGTCAAAATGTTGTATCACTAGCGATCAAGAGCAGCATCCTGAGATGATTGTGGATTATTTTGTGTATTTAAAGGGCCATAATACCCAAATGTTTAAACACTTTAAAGTGCTGCAGCATAGCTGTAAAAAGCTGACTAGAAAATATCACCTGAACATCTCTATGTAAAAAAGAAAGATATTTTACCTCAAAAGTTCCTCAGTAGCCACCTCCCATTGTAAAGGATTTCTAAGCAGCATTTTAGTGTGTCTGTCCTGGGACAGCTGAAAGGATGAGCATCGTGAACTCTCATATTATTTCACCAATCAGGTAAAGGAAGCTTACTATGAAATCTCATGAGAGTTAAGTCAAATCTCATGAGATCACAGTAAGAGTTCATGGCCTCAGCACTGCTGACGCTGATTGGCTGCTGTTTATTTCTTCATTTTCTTTATATTTTTACCTGCAGCTGGGAGCAGGTGAAGTATAACTTTTTACACAGAACTTACTCTGCTGAGCTGAGGAGATTGTGAGGTAAAATATCTTCCTTTTTTACATAGAGATGCTCAGGTGATATTTTCCTGTCAGCTTTTTACAGTTATACTGCATCAGTTTCAAGGGATTTAGCATATGAGTATTATGTCCCTTTAAGAGAGAACTCTGGAAAGTTAGGTTTCAACACAGTGTGGTTATATTATTGGTTTGGTGCTTCCTATGATCTTAGTCTTTTGACTTAAAGTTTTGCATGACCAACACAGTTATAATAATATACTTTTTATCTCTGTGATTACCTTGTATCTAAGCGTCTGCAAACTGCCCCCTTATTTCAGTTCTTTTGACAGCCCTGCATTTTAGCCAATCAGTGCTCACTCCAGGGTAACTTCACGTGCATGAACTCAATGTTATCTATATGAAACACATGAACTAATGCCCTCTAGTGGTCAAAATGCATTCAGATTAGAGGCAGTCTTCAAGGTCTAAGAAATTAGCATATGAACCTCCTAGTATTAGCTTTCAACTAAGAATACCAAGAGAACAAAGCAAAATTGGTGATAAAAGTAAATTGGAAAGTTGTTTAAAATTGCATGCCCTATTTAAATCATGAAGGGTTTTTTTGGACTTGACTGTCCCTTTAAACGGGTTGTTTGGAATTCCAAAAGTTAACAAAAATTAAGTTCTCCACCATTTCCTATGAGGAACATCTTCAAGGCAGGAGAACAGCTTGATAACATCTTAAACTTAAATAATAGTGCTACTGCTACAAGCCAACAACAACACAAAAATATAGTTTTTTTTTGTTTTGGCTCAGACAGGGCTCAGCTAACTGACAAGGAACTTGATAAATTATTACTGAATAGTGTACATTTAAACTTTTGAAGTAAATATGAACATTCATGCATGCATTCGTTAACTTTAATTTTTTTTTCTTCATTAGGGCCGTTCATTTATGCTTTTTAGACAAATGCAACAAATATGGGGAAAATAGTACAAAAATAATATTTAATTTAGAAGTTATATCACAGAAAATTAAGTGGCTAATACATATTATTTATTATATATATATATATATATATATATATATATATTATTATTTTTTTAACACTACATACATTAGTATTTCAATGTTGAAACCTAAAACTACAAGCACTAAGGTATTCTATAAATGTGGTAAATGTCATTGTTAAATAAACAACCGATTAAAGGGACAGTCTACACCAGAATTGTTATTGTTTTAAAAGATAGATAATCACTTTATTACCCATTCCTCAGTTTTGCATAACCAACACAGTTATATTAATGTACTTTTAACCTCTATGATTATCTTGTATCTAAGCCTCTGCAAACTGCCCCTTTATTTCAGTTCTTTTGACAGACTTGCAGTTTAGCCAATCAGTGCCTGCTCCCAGATAACTTCACATGCACGAGCACAGTGTTATCTATAGGAAATACATGAACTAACACCCTCTAGTGGTGAAAAACTGTTAAAATGCATTCTGAAAAGAGGTGGCCTTCAAGGTCTAAGAAATTTGCATATGAACCTCCTAGGTTAAGCTTTCAACTAAGAATACCAAGAGAACAAAGCAAAATTGGTGATAAAAGTAAATTGGAAAATTGTTTAAAATTACATGCTCTATCTGAATCATGAAAGTTTATTTTGGCCTAGACTGTCCCTTTAAGCATAGTAATATGGTCCTAGAAATCAGTAAAAATAACATAAATTTTATTTCATTGAAAATTCCAGAAACATTTGCATTTCCTAAAACAACAAAGTCCACAAGAAAGAGATATCACATTCTACATGCATCATTCATCTTATTCACTGTATAAATCAGGAAGGTCAAATCAATTGAATCTAAATCATGCTTTTCCGTTCTAACATAGCACTGGATGCCCATAATAAATAAACCAGCCACATATCATGAAATCCTAAAGAGAAAATGCTGTTAGGGAAAGTGAAATTTCTTGTTCATCTACACAATTGTTCTGTATGAAATATTTAAACATCTTATTTTTTATTAAAGGGACATGGAAGTAATATTTTCATTTGAACATTTTAAGGAACAATTTTTACATTTGGAAAATACACTTTGCTTGGGGCAGGCTGAGGAGCGGGAGAGCTCAGTTTAGATCTGCAGTGTAGGTTCTCTTAATGCTGGTCCGTTAATTACCTTAAGGAGCATTAAACTAAAAAAACTTTCATGCACATCTAAGCACAGAATGTACATTTATTACAAATATATTTACATATTGTTAAAGGGATATTTACAATATGTTTTCACTATGCTTGATAAAACAATTTACTGAGAATTAATTTTAATTAAGTTTAAAGGGAAATTAAAGTCAAAATTAAACTTTCATGATTAAAGGGACATGACACCCAACATTTTTATTTTGTGATTCAGATAGAGCATACAATTTTAAACAACTTTTCAATTTACTTAAAACATCTAATTTGTTTTGTTCTCTTGCTGCCCTTTGTTAAAAAGCATACTTAAGTTTAGAAGCTGTGAGCGAGCTACTGATCGGTGGCTGCACATATTTGCCTTTTGTCATTGGCATACCAATGTGTTCAGCTAGCCCCTAGTAGTGCAGTGCTGCTCATTCAATAAAGGATACCAAGAGAATGAAGCAAAAAATGATAATAGAAGTATATAGGATAGAAATTCAACCTGTTCATTTTTTGGACAAAAGGACGTTTCTTTGTCCATTCACACTGTTTGGCAATGTGTAAGATGAACATTTGGATGATTTTAATGGGACATGCTTTACCTATACATTTTATCCAGGCTGTTATTCAAATAGACAGTTTGTTCTGTTATATCAATAGATTTATAGCATTGTGAGATAGGCATGTTGCCTCAGCTTTACATTAGTTATTAGAAGTTACATTATATATGCATTTCCAGTATGGTCACCCAATTTTATTTATGCTACAGTTAACTCCTGGAGCAGAAGACATTGAGAATGGGCATTTTCCATAAGAAGGCTTTTCTATATGCTTAAAAGGTCTGTCTCATTCCACTTGTTTGAGGAGCATAATAAGTTTTGGATCTGTCCCCCCCACATCAGAGATGTCTCATCCTAACAGCCCCATGGCAATTTGCTAGAATTGATAAACATAAGATCTCCATAATTCATGCCTGAGTCAGCAACATCAACATCTACTCGTTTTGTTTTTCTGCTAAGATTGTTACAATGCAACATAATATGTACAATAATTTATGATATATCTGTTTACTTGCAATGTAGTTTAAAATACATTTACAGATATTGTTCAATTTAATATTTCTTTAGCATAGACAGTGCATATACTTTACCAGTATGCAGGTTCTATCTTAAGTGTTTATTCAAGCGTCCAACAGCGGCCACCAGACCTGTTTCAGTTCCTCCACTTAAAGTTTATTGGTTTGTTATTGGTCTAAGAGTGACCTTTTGATTCATAGAAGGACAATAAATATCCTATTTCTTATATAATACCCTCCTGTTAATTTGATATTGCCTAGCATGTTTAAAGTGGTCGAGTATTCCCTCTACTGGGGTTCAGGAGGGAGAAAATGGAGGCACACAATCTTCAGATCTTTTTGCCGAGCTGGAATAGGCATTTTTTTTAGCTCAGTATGTTCATGTCTATGTAGCTTATTTGCGAAATGATGTTCTCTTCAAATTTCATTGTTTGTATTAGTAATGGCAGTAGTATGTGAATATGGCTCTGCTTTTTGTCTGTAATATTTTAATTTAATACCTACATAAAAAATAAAGAAGAAGTATATTGGAAAATTGTTTAAAAATTTATGTTTTATCTATATTATAACAGAACAAAATGTGATTTTATGTCCCTTTTACAAAGAACAGATAGACAGATAGATAGATAGATAGATAGATAGATAGATACAATTAAAAACAAAATCTAATTTACTTGTTATTGATATATTAAAGCGACATGAAACACAAGCAAATCTCTTTTGTGATTCAGACAGAGCAATTAAAAAAAAAAAAAGCTTCCAATTTACCTTTCTTATGGTATTCTTATGGTATTCTTTGTTGAAGAGATACCTAATTAGGTATCTGTAATGTATTGTTTCTTCAACAAAGGATACAAAGAGAATAAAGCAAATTGGATAACAGAAGTAAATTGGAAATTTGTTTAAAATTGTATGTTCTATCTGAAACATGACAAAAATATTTAGGTTTTATGTTTCTTTAAATGTGCACATATTCATAGGGGTGCTCTGTAGATTGTTCATCAACAAAGGGATCACTCTAGAGCAAACATACCAACCATAGATCTGTTCCTGGAAAAAAATAGTTGTTTTTTTATCCTAGACACTTATTAATCCCTTCTTTGCACACTCAAGAAATTAGACCGTGATTCTCTCATACATGGTTAGAAACAGAATAAAAAACAATTTGGGGTAGAGTGGTGCTTAAAAAAAGCTATAGGGAATAGCACTTACAATAGCTTGCAAATATTGCTTAAAACGTATCAAACTAGTATATTACTTATATTGAAGATTTATTTATATAAAAAATGTTTATCACAGAAATAAATACATCCTATTTCTTACAACCTAGTGAACGTTGTGGCCACAACTAAAGATAAGGTAAATTCTTTCATCACCCTGCCATTTTCGGAATCCACCTGGTTGCAGAGTAGGCAAACAAAGCTTTTAAAAAAAACACACAACCGCCCGCACAAAATAACGAAAAAACACGTAACTACCCACAAGAAAGAAATAATCAAAAAATTAAAAACCGCCTGCACAAAATAATAAAAAAAAACCTAACCGCCCGCACAAAGTATTATTAAACACCTAAACCACCAACCCCCACATTGCAAAATAATAAAGTAATTAACCCCTAATCCGCAAATTAAACAACGCAAATAACATAATTAAAATATTAACCCCTAAAATGCCAACCCCAACATCGCAATAAACCTAATTGACCTTTTAATCCCTAAACCGCCAACCCCCCACAACTCAATAAACCTAATTAACCTATTAACCTCTAATCCGCAAAACCCCCACATCACAAAAAACCTAATTAACCTATCAACTCCTAAACTGTCAACTCCCACAATGCAAATAACTAATTTAATTACTAAGCCCCCTAACCTAACACCCCCTAAACTATCCCCAATTACATAAACTAAGTTACAATTAAAATACAAACTAATAATAGTCCTTACCTTTTGTAGGGTATTGCCCTAAATTAAACTGTTTTTATTTTGGGGAGATTTTTTTATTTTTATAAGGGTATTAGTTTAGGTTTTATTTTTTTCTGTAATTTTAAATTTTGTATTTTTTGTAATATTAGCTTTGGGGTTTGTAGTTTTTTAAACATAGACTGCCCTCTGGGCAGGCTTATCGCCCAGTAAATATATAAAATAGCTTTATACTAAATAGCTATATGAGAACTCTACAAAACATACGTATTGATGCAATCTTTAAATGTACATTAATAGTTATGCGTGTCTATACAATATTACAAAGTGAATCAATAATACATGCGTGTTAATACAAACTTAAAGGGACAGTAAACACTCCTTATATATTTACCTTAATCAAAAGTTTTAAAGCTGACGATACGTTTGCAACCTTTGAAATATAATAGTTTGCATTGTATTGTTTTGAATTCTGATTTAAACTGTTGATCCAGACCGTTATAAATGTCCCCCAAACTCGGCCCCTAAGGAAATATTTCAACACCATAATTCCATATGCCCCTCTAGTAAGCGACTCGCAAATCAGTTTACCTTTCTGTGCACGGACTGTTGCGCTTGCGTGATCATATCGGATCACACGTGACACACTGAATTTGAGCAAGCGCCATGTCTAGGGGGAATGAAAAATCCAGAACCATTTGATAAAATCCTTTCTGTGCTTTTTTTTTTTTTTGTTACGGCCTTTGAAGAAAAGTACACAGCTTGAAAAATTGGAATGATAATTATATTGAATTATAAATAAATTCCAATTAGAGTAAGGGGCTTTTAATATCTGAGCAATCTACTGGAGGCAAAACTGGTTGAGCAGGAAATTGACAGAGTCTGCTACTGAAAGCGTTCCCTCTGCTCTTCCGGTAATGAAGATAGGGAAAATCATTGCGGTGCCAATGCGCATCGCCGTGCCACTAACGTTCATATGTCATCTTCACTGCGTGATGACACATTAGAAAGCATTGTGAACAAGCAGAGGTATTGAAAAAAAATGTTAATGTTGATGAAGAAGGTACAGGGAGGAGGAGTTTGGGGGCCATTTTGGACATCTATATGTAGATGATAACGTTAAAGATATTTAGGGCTTAGGATGTTCTTCACTATTGGGGGTATATGAATAATGGCTGATTGGTTATGTATTTTGGAAATAAATAGAGATGTTAGTTGTGTTTACTGTCCCTTTAAAAGTAAATCAAGCGGTGTGTTGCTGATATAGAAAAAATAGGATAAAAGGTCATGTGTGAGAGTACATCCACATTATATCAAAGTTATGTGTGAGAGTACATCCACGTTATATCCAAGTTGTGTGTGAGAGTACATCCACGTTATATTCAAGTTATAATGCTCAGTGTGGATGCATATAATATGATTATAATCCTCCAATCATCTTAATGTACAAGCATAATAATAACTTTCTCACTTTTATTTATCCGTATTGGTATTCATTAGACTTGTGAGCGATAGAAAAATTTGGTTTGCTTTGTTTCGTTCCGATTTGGGCCATAAAAAAATTTGGTTCAAGACATTCATAATAATTCGGTATGTGTCGGTAATTCAATTTCAGAATTTATTTGTTTCGATCCGAATTTTGAAATTCGGATGCATTCGAAACCATTACCGAATTATAATTAAAGTCGGACCGAATCTTTATTACGGACCAAATCATTATTTCTAACTAATGTTCTGGTGATTGCCGAAACAAAATTATGTTAAACCGCTGCCGCCACCCACGCCGCTACTAAATAAAGCTATTAACCCCTAAATCGCCATTCCCCCACATCACTAACACTACCTAAACCTTGTATCCCCTAAACCATCGCCCCCACATCTCCGACACTAACTTAATAACCAAATAAAGTTAATAACCCCGAAACCACAGTTCACCGACATCGCCAACACAAACTAAACCTATTAACCCCTAAACCACCATTCCCAAACATTACCAACACTAAATAAATCACTAAATGAAGTATTAACCCCTAAACCGCCATTCCCCGACATCGCTGACACTAACTATAACTATAAACCCCTAAACTGCACCCCCCCACATCGCCAACTCTACCTAAACCTATTGACCCCTAAAGTGCCGTTCCCAAACATCGCCAACACTAACTAAACCTATTAACCCCTAAACCGCAGTTCCCCGACATCGTTGACACTAACTAAACTTATTAACCCCTAAACCGCACCCCCCCACATTGCCAATACTAACTATTAACCCCTAAACCACCGCCCCCACGTCGCAACAGCCTAAATTAAACTATGTTAACCCCTAAACCTAACCCTAACACCCCCTACCTTTAACATAATTGAAATAGACCTAAATTAAAGTAACACTTATTAACTAATAATACCTATTTAAATCTAAATACAAAGTAACTTACCTGTGAAATAAAACCTAAGCTAGCTACAATATAACTAATAGTTATATTGTAGCTAGCGTAAGTTTTATTTTTATTTCATAGGTAAGTTATTTATGTAAGTTATTTATTTTAACTAGGTAGACTAGTTAGAAAAAAATAGTTATTATTAACTATTTACAAACTAGTTAAGTAAAATAAATACAAATTTACCTGTGAAATAAAAGTAAAACCTAAATTGCCTTACACTAAAACCTAACATTACAAAATAAAAAAACTGCCATTACAAAAAATAAAAAACACTAAAATTACAAAAAATAAAAAACCTACCATTCCAGAAAATAACAATATAACAAATTATCCAAAAAAATAAAAATTATTCCTATTCTAATATCCCTTTAAAAAATAAATAAAGAAAAACAAAATAAAAACATCCCTAATCTATATAAAACTAACAAGGGCCCTTAAAAGGGCATTTTCTTGGTCCTTAAAAGGGCCTTTTGTAGGGCATTGCCCTAAAGTTAACAGCTGTTTTGCTAAAAAAGAAAAACACAAGACCCACTAACATTACAAACCCCCACCCCCCCCAAACCCACAAAATATAAGTTATAAATTAAGCCTAATCTACCTATTGCCCTGAAAATTGCATTTGTATGGGCATTGCCCTTAAAAGGACATTCAGCTCTTTTACTGCCCTTAAAAGGGCATTCAGCTCTTTTAAGAGTGCACACCCTAATCTAAAAAAAACACCCCAAAATGAAAAAAAATTACACAAAATAACAAATTATCAAAAATAATAAAAAATTATTCCTATTCTAATACCCATTTTTAAAAAAACACCCCACAATAAAAAACCTAATCTATAATAAACTACCAATAGCTCTTAAAAGGGCCTTTTGTAGGGCATTGCCCGAAGTTAAAGAGCTCTTTTGCTCACAAATAAATACAAAGACCCACTAACATTACAAACCCCCACTCCCCCAAACCCACAAAAAAAAACTATCTAAAAAAACTAATCTATCCTTTGCCTTGAAAAGGGCAATTGTATGGGCATTCAGCTCTTTTACTGCCCTTAAAATGTCATTCAGCTCTTTAAAAGTGCCCATCCTAATCTAAAAAAAAAAACCCACTCCAAAAAAACCTTAAAAAAACCTAACCCCTTTTTAGGTACTCACAGTTTTTGAAGTCCCGCTTGAATGATCTTCATCCCGGTGGCTCCATCTTCATCCAGGCGGCATCTTCATCCAGGCGGCTCCATTTTCATCCATTGCAGGATCGGCATCTTCTTCATCCCTACGGAGGCGGAGCGGCAATGCGCAGAGGCAGAAGTCCAGGATGAAGTCCGGAAGGAGGTCCAGGCAGAGGTCCATTGATCCGACATGGAGGTCCTCTTCATGCGATCGTCAACCGCACACAGGATTGAAATGCAAGGTACCCCTTTTATACTGGGGGTACCATTGCATTCCTATTAATTGAAAAAATTGAATAAGCCAATAAGAATTAGGGCTGCTAAAATCCTATTGGCTGTTCAAACCAGCCAATAGGATTTAAGCAACTCTCATTCTATTGGCTGATTCGAAGGGCCTTTGGTAGTTTATTATAGATTAGGGATTTTTTTTATTTTGGGGTGGTTCTTTTTTTAAAAAAAGGGGTATTAGAATAGGAATAATTTTATTGTTTTTGTATTATTTAGTTTGTTATATTTTATAATGGAAGTTTTTTTATTTTTTGTAATCTTAGTGTTTTTTATTTTTTGTAATGGTAGTTTTTTTTTATTTTGTAATGTTAGGTTTTAGTGTAAGGCAGCTTAGATTTTACTTTTATTTCACAGATACGTTTGTATTTATTTTAACTAAGTAGTTAGTAAATAGTTATTAATAACTATTTTTTACTAACTAGTCTACCTAGCTAAAATAAATAAAATTAAACCTGAGCTAGCTACAGTATGACTATTTTTATTTCACAGGTGTTAGGTTTAGGGTTAGGTTTAAAGTTAGGGGGTGTTAGGTTTAGGGGTTAATATAGGTAAGTTACTTTTGTATTTATATTTAAATAGCTATTATTAGTTAATAATTGTAACTTTAATTTAGTTATATTTTAATTGGTTTAGGGGTTAATATAGGTAAGTTACTTTTGTATTTATATTTAAATAGCTATTATTAGTTAATAATTGTAACTTTAATTTAGTTATATTTTAATTATGTTAAAGTTAGGGGGTGTTAGGTTTAGGGTTAGGTTTAAAGTTAGGGGTTAAAATAGTTTAATTTAGGTTGTTGTGATGTGGGGGCCGGCAGTTTAGGGGTTAATAGGCTTAGTTAGTATTGGCGATGTTTATGAACAGCGGTTTAGGGGTTAATAGCTTTAGTTAGTATCTGCAATTTTTTGGAACAGTGGTTTAGGGGTTAATAGGTTTAGTTAGTTAGTGTTGGCGATGTGGGGGGTGCAGTTTAGGGATTAAAGGGTCATGATACCCAAATGTTGTTTTTGAAAGTGATGCAGCATAGCTGTAAAAAACTGACTAGAAAATATCACCTGAACATCTCTATGTAAAAAAAAAAGATATTTTACCTCAAAAGTTCCTCAGTAGCCACATCCCATTGTAAAGGACTTCTAAGCAGCAAATCAGTATGTCTGTCCTGTGACAGCTAAGGGATTGAGCCTTGTGCACTCTATTTCCCTATTCAGTTTAAGGTAGATTACTATGAAATCTCATGAGAGTTAAGTCAAATAAACAGTAAAAGAGTTCATGACCTCAGCACTGTTGATGCTGATTGGCTCCAGTTCATTTGTTCATTTTTTTTTTACCTGCAGCTGAGCAGCAGCTGAATATAGCTTTTTACACAGAACGTCTGCTGAGCTGAGGAAATTGTGAGGTAAAATATCTTCCTTTTTTTACATAGAGATGCTCAGGTGATATTTTCCTGTCAGCTTTTTACAGTTATACTGCATCAGTCTCAAGTGATTTAGCATATGCGTATTATGTCCCTTTAATAGCTTTAATTAGTGGCGGCGACGTTGGGGGGTTGCGGTTTAAGGGTAAAGGTTTAGTTCATGTCGGCGATGTTTCGGAACAACGGTTTATGGGTTAATAAGTTTAGTTAGTATTGGCGATGTGGGGGGGTTTAGGGGTTAATAGGTTTAGCTCGTGTCGGCGATGTGGGGGGGGGTGGTTTAGGGGTTAATAGGTTTAGTTTGTGTCGGCAATGTTTTGGAATGGGGGTTTAGGGGTTAATAGGTTTAGTTAGTGTCGGCGATGTCGGGGAACGGTGGTTTAGGGGATAATATCTTTATTATTAGTGTCCGGGAACTGCGGTTTAGGAAGGAACAATTAAACATTCCAAATATGAATAATGGATCCGATAATTCGGAAAGATATTTATTTATTTTCGGAGTTTTTTAGAATTTTTCGGGATGTGCCGATTTGGAAATTCAGATGCATTAGAATCGCAGAATCAAACAAAATTAGGCCGAATTCCGAATTTGTTCGAAACGAAACGCACATGTCTAGTATTCATTCTATCAAGTTATCCTTGATATAAGAGCCTTACCGGACCTCTGAATATGTTTTTTTGGGAGGCTCTTATATCACAGATAACTTGATAGAATGAATACCAATACAGATAAATACAAGTGAGACAGTTATTATTATACTTGTACATTAAGACGACATCCACACAGAGCATTATAACTTGGATATAATGTGGATGTACTCTCACACATGACCTTTTATCCAGTTTTTTTCTATATCAGCAACAGAGCGCTTGATTAACTTTTACATTTGTATTAACAAGCATGTATTGTTGACTCACTTTGTAACATTGTATCGACATGCAAAACTATTAATCTACTTTTAAAGATTGTATCAATACGTAGGCTTTTTAGAGATCTCATATAGCTATTTAGTATAAAGCTATTTTATATATTTATTATCTTTAATTGTGGCCACAACGTTCACTAGGTTGTAAGAAATAGGATGTACGCATTTATTTCTGTTATAAATATTTTTTTATATAAATACATTTTCAATATAAGTAATATACTGGTTTGATACTTTTTAAGCAATATTCGTGAGCTAGTGTAAGTGCGCTTTATTCCCTATAGTGCCACTATACCCCCAAATTGTTTTCTAGATCTGTGCCTGGTGTTCTTATGCGTGACAATCTCAGTGTTTAAAAAAGAAAAAGCTTTTTTTAACTATAAATTTTATTGCAAAAAAGAAAACATAATTTCTGTTACCATAGTATTGCATACAAATATATGTATAACTTTGCCTGAGGCATAGAAAGCTGCTTAAAGCATCTATGGAAAAAAATGTATTAAAAAGTACTGTGTAGTCAGCAGTGACCTTGCTATTGCCTTTAGGTAATAGTAGTTTTATATTCTTTGAGACTGCACCTGACTCAGCAGTTTATAGAAGAATTCAACATTTTGTTATTATTGATGATATGACATAATTTTTAGGTTTGTCATAAAATATACGAAAGTGGGATTTTGTTTCTCTTTAAATTCTTGTACTTATGATTGTATTTTGGAGAATAATAGTTTATGTGAGAAGCGCAAATGCGAATGCAAGATCGCTGTGTTTTTTGCGCTTGAAAGTGGATCAGTGTTTAAATTACAGTGAGTTCATTTGAGCATGATAATTTGCGCTCCCTATACTTTCAATGGGCCCCGTCGAGCGTGAAAGTGCACTCATATTACAGGTTGAAAGTAATTGAGATCACTGGAAAGCAATCACATTGTATGCTCAAAGTTTTTATGCAACTTGCAAGTTTGCATAAAGAGTTTGGGCGGAGGAAAAAGTTGCACTAAATTATACTATTAACCACTAAACTGCCACACCCCTATCGCAAACTACCCCGCTACAATATTAACCCCTAAACCGATACACCAGCATTGCAAACTACCCAGCTACACTATTAACCATCTAACCCCCACCGCAAATGACCCCACTACACTATTAACACCCTAACAATCACATAGCCCACCACAAAATTCCCTGCTACACTATTAATCCCTAAATTGCCACATAGCCTGCCGCTATAAACTCCCTATCCTATTAACCCCCTAACTACCACAACCCCATTGCAAAATACCCACCAACCTCCTAACAGCTAACCCCCAACACCCCTAACTTAACACCCCTAAAGTTACAAAAAATAAAAAAAACTACCATTACAAAAAACAAAAACCCTAACCAGTAAGACCTAGATCATCAAGATCATTAAAAAAACCCTATCCTCAAAAGATACCCAGAAAAGGGCATCAGTGATATAGCTCTTTTGCTAAAAAAAATAAAATAAAACCCTATCCTAAAGAAGATACCCTGAAAATGGCATCAGCGATTGAGCTTTTTTGCCATCCTTCACCTTAAACCTCTCCAAAAAATAAATCCTTAATGCTAAACCCCAAAAGTTAGTACTCACCAACTTACTTAAAGTGAATGTCAATTTTCACAAATAAAAGCCCTGTTTTTAAAAATACTATTAAAAACAGGGGCACTTTCATTCATGAAAGTTTACATTGAAGCCATTCTTTTATAATACTTACCTTTCATTCCTAGCAAGAGTGGAACAATGGGGGCGTGTCTCTGGGCAGCACCTTGAATGGTTGCAATATCGGTTGCTCCAAGGGGATCACAGATAATCTACCTTTTATCAGTGACTAAGAAGACATCCAACTCTCACACCTAGATATTTAGAACCTACAGCTCAAGCTGATTCGGATGATATTATATTCTTGGACTTACCACCTTTGGGAACCGATCCGGAGGGTTGGGGCCTAAGGTAGCTACTTCTGTAAAAGGCTTCCAACACCCCCCCCCCGGTATCTAGTAAGCCGGGTACACAGTGCACAGACACTGTCAAATTCTACAACTAAGGAGAATAGCTGGTAACACATCTCCCAACAACAGAAATTCTGCTTCAATTATAACAAGAGACAAAACATATATTTCAGTGTATTCACACACTATTTTATCCAAAATGGCGCTGAACTCTAAGCTACTACTAAGGGAAGTCAGAGCCCTGCTGGAAGAACATCATAATAAGCTCCGTGCAGTACTCAATGAAGAATTTAGTTCCCTAAAAGCGTTATGTGCCAAAGGAAAGAAACAGCCTTTACAGGAGGAGTAGCACAAGTCTCTATTATACCCGATTCACCCTTCTACTATAAAAGTGGCTAGTGAACCCCTGCAACCTTCACCTAAGGGAGAAACTCACTCGAATGGGGACTCCGGTTCAGGCAGATCTAGCCTGGAGACGCTAGAGACTGGAGCTGGGATTCTGGCTCAAACCACTCACGTTCCGGAGGGGCCACTTCCACAGGTCTGCCTCCTTGTACATGAAGGCGACGACTCATCCACTGAGCTCAGCAGTTTGAATGACCCCCATATGCTGGCTGGGGACTGCCCCGGCAGCTTGAGAGGAACCGAGGTGCTTGGCAATCTGGAGGGCTGCACCTTAACCTTACTAAGATATGACACCAGGTGGAAGAGGGCGGGCAGCCTGCGACAGGCAATGCACACAACGGAGCCTCTGATACCCCAAAGGGATCATGGAGAAGCGTTATCGACAGTTCAGATGAACAAGCAGCAAGTAGGTGAAGAGCCGAGGGAGATACCTCCGTTTTCATGCAGCCCTGCGCTCCGGCTATTGAGACAGTCACTAGAAAAATCAGGGGTGGGCTAGAGTATAAGCCGCTACTACACTGAGCCCCGCTTACCCTGGGGACTTAATTCGCTCTGGACACTGATTTTGGCCAGCATGTTAGTAAAGTGCATAATACTTGGAGTTTTTGATTAGCAACTTTTGTTCTTTCATCTTTGCAATCATATATGAGGCAAGTAAAGATATCGACAACAGGTGTTATACCATAATTTTGGTCCATAATATACTAGACATGTGCGGTTCGTTTCGGATTAATTCGGAAATTCGGTAAATTTGGTAAATTCGGAGATTCGGATCGATTCGGATTTCCGAATTAAAATACTTCCGAATCTACCGAATGAATCCGAAATAGCTGCCGTATCTCCGAATAAATCCGAATTAGCTCGTTAAGATTCGGCATTTCCCCATAGGAAACAATGGGAGTTTCGGCTGAAAAAAAACTAACACCGCAGCCCCATTGTTTCCTATGGGGAAACACTAAGTCTGCACCTAACACCCTAACATGTACCCCGAGTCTCTAAACACCCCTAATCTAACACTTATTAACCCCTAATCTGCTGCCTCCGCTATCGCTGACACCTGCATTATTTTATTAACCCCTAATCTGCCGACCCGATATCGCCGCCGCCTACATTATAGCTATTAACCCCTAATCTGCTGTCCCTAACACCGCCGACCCCTACATTATAGTTATTAACCCCTAATCTGCCTCCCCCAACGTCGCCGCAATCTAACTACAAGTATTAACCCCTAATCTGCCGACCGAATATCGCCGCCGCCTACATTATAACTATTAACCCCTAACCTGCTGTCCCTAACACCGCCGACCCCTACATTATAGTTATTAACCCCTAATCTGCCTCCCCCAACGTCGCCGCAATCTAACTATAAGTATTAACCCCTAATCTGCCGACCCGATATCGCCGCCGCCTACATTATAGCTATTAACCCCTAACCTGCTGTCCCTAACACCGCCGACCCCTACATTATAGTTATTAACCCCTAATCTGCCTCCCCCCAACGTCGCCGCAATCTAACTACAAGTATTAACCCCTAATCTGCCGACCGCAAATCGCCGCCACTATAATAAATGTATTAACCCCTAAACCGCCGCACTCCCGCCTCGCAAACACTATAATACATTTTATTAACCCCTAATCTGCCCTCCCTAACATCGCCGCCACCTACCTACAATTATTAACCCCTAATCTCCCGCCCCCATCGTCGCCGCTACTATAATAAGGTTATTAACCCCTAAAGCTAAGTCTAACCCTAACACTAACACCCCCTAACTTAAATATAATTTAAATAAAACGAAATAAGTTTACTATAGTTAAATAAATGAATCCTATTTAAAACTAAAGACTTACCTGTAAAATAAACCCTAAGATAGCTGCAATATAACTAATAGTTACATTGTAGCTATTTTAGCATTTATATTTATTTTACAGGCAACTTTGTATTTATTTTAACTAGGTACAATAGTTATTAAATAGTTAATAACTATTTAATAACTACCTAGCTAAAATAAATACAAATTTACCTGTAAAATAAATCCTAACCTAAGTTACACTAACACCTAACACTACACTATCATTAAATTAACTAAATAAATGAATCATATTTAAAACAAAATACTTACCTGTAAAATAAACCCTAATATAGCTGCAATATAACTAATAGTTACATTGTAGCTATTTTAGCATTTATATTTATTTTACAGACAACTTTGTATTTATTTTAACTAGGTACAATAGCTATTAAATAGTTATTGACTAATTAATAGCTACCTAGTTAAAATAATTACAAAATTACCTGTAAAATAAATCCTAACCTAAGTTACAATTAAACCTAACACTACACTGTCATTAAATAAATTAACTACAATTATCTACAATTAAATAAACTAAAGTACAAAACCCCCCCACTAAATTACAAAAACAAACAAATACTAAATTACAAAAAATAAAAAAATATTACAAGAATTTTAAACTAATTACACCTAATCTAAGCCCCCTAATAAAATAACAAAGCCCCCCAAAATAAAAAAAATGCCCTACCCTATACTAAATTACAAAAGTTAACAGCTCTATTACCTTACCAGCCCTGAACAGGGCCCTTTGCGGGGCATGCCCCAAAGAAAACAGCTCTTTTGCCTGTAAAAAAAAAACACAATCCCCCCCCCACATTACAACCCACCACCCACATACCCCTACTCTAACCCAAACCCCCCTTAAATAAACCTAACACTACCCCCCTGAAGATCTCCCTACCTTGAGTCGTGTTCACCCAGCCGGGCCGAAGTCTTCATCCGATGGGGCAGAAGAGTACATCCAGACCGGCAGAAGTCTTCATCCAAGCGGGGCAAGAAGAGGTCTTCCATCCATCATACAAGTACCAAAATACAAACAAACACTAAATTACCAAAAATAATAAAATATTACAATAATTTTAAACTAATTACACCTAATCTAAGCCCCCTACTAGCTATTAATATAGCTTCAATATAACTAATAGTTACATTGTAGCTATTTTAGGATTTATATGTATTTTACAGGCAACTTTGTATTTATTTTAACTAGGTACAATAGTTATTAAATAGTTAATAACTATTTAATAACTACCTAGCTAAAATAAATACAAATTTACCTGTAAAATAAATCATAACCTAAGTTACAATTACACCTAACACTACACTATCATTAAATTAACTAAATAAATGAATCCTATATAAAACTAAAGACTTACCTGTAAAATAAACCCTAATATAGCTGCAATATAACTAATAGTTACATTGTAGCTATTTTAGCATTTATATTTATTGTACAGGCAACTTTGTATTCATTTTAACTAGGTTCAATAGCTATTAAATAGATATTGACTATTTAATAGCTACCTAGTTAAAATAATTACAAAATTACCTGTAAAATAAATCCTAACCTAAGTTACAATTAAACCTAACACTACACTATCATTAAATAAATTAACTACAAGTACCTACAATTAAATGCAATTAAAAAAACTAAACTAAAGTACAAACCCCCCCCCCCACTAAATTACAAAAAATAAAAAAATATTACAAGAATTTTAAACTAATTACACCTAATCTAAGCCTCCTAATAAAATAACAAAGCCCCCCAAAATAAAAAAAATGCCCTAACCTATACTAAATTACAAAAGTTAACAGCTCTATTACCTTACCAGCCCTGAACAGGGCCCTTTGCGGGGCATGCCCCAAAGAAAACAGCTCTTTTGCCTGTAAAAAAAAAACACAATCCCTCCCCCCACATTACAACCCACCACCCACATACCCCTACTCTAACCCAACCCCCCCTTAAATAAACCTAACACTACCCCCCTGAAGATCTCCCTACCTTGAGTCGTGTTCACCCAGCCGGGCCGAAGTCTTCATCCGATGGGGCAGAAGAGGACATCCAGACCGGCAGAAGTCTTCATCCAAGCGGGGCAAGAAGAGGTCTTCCATCCATCAGAAAAGTACAAAAAAACAAACACTAAATTAGCAAAAATAATAAAATATTACAATAATTTTAAACTAATTACACCTAATCTAAGCCCCATACTAGCTATTAATATAGCTACAATATAACTAATAGTTACATTGTAGCTATTTTAGGATTTATATTTATTTTACAGGCAACTTTGTATTTATTTTAACTAGGTACAATAGCTATTAAATAGTTAATAACTACCTAGCTAAAATAAATACAAATTTACCTGTAAAATAAACCCTAACCTAAGTTACAATTACACCTAACACTACACTGTCATTAAATTAACTAAATAAATTAATCCTATATAAAACTAAATACTTACCTGTAAAATAAACCCTAATATAGCTACAATATAACTAATAGTTACATTGTAGCTATTTTAGCATTTATATTTATTTTACAGGCAACTTTGTATTTATTTTAACTAGGTACAATAGCTATTAAATAGTTATTGACTAATTAATAGCTACCTAGTTAAAATAATTACAAAATTACCTGTAAAATAAATCCTAACCTAAGTTACTATTAAACCTAACACTACACTATCATTAAATAAATTAACTACAAGTACCTACAATTAAATACAATGAAATAAACTAAACTAAAGTACAAAAAAAACAAACACTAAATTACAAAAAATAAAAAAAATTACAAGAATTTTAAACTAATTACACCTAATCTAAGCCCCCTAATAAAATAACAAAGCCCCCCAAAATAAAAAAATGCCCTACCCTATACTAAATTACAAAAGTAATCAGCTCTATTACCTTACCAGCCCTTAAAAGGGCCTTTTGCAGGGGCATGCCCCAAAGAAAACAGCTCTTTTGCCTGTAAAAAAAACACAATCCCCCCCCACATTACAACCCACCACCCACATACCCCTACTCTAACCCAAACCCCCCTTAAATAAACCTAACACTACCCCCCTGAAGATCTCCCTACCTTGAGTCGTGTTCACCCAGCCGGGCCGAAGTCTTCATCCGATGGGGCAGAAGAGTACATCCAGACCGGCAGAAGTCTTCATCCAAGCGGGGCAAGAAGAGGTCTTCCATCCATCATACAAGTACCAAAATACAAACAAACACTAAATTACCAAAAATAATAAAATATTACAATAATTTTAAACTAATTACACCTAATCTAAGCCCCCTACTAGCTATTAATATAGCTTCAATATAACTAATAGTTACATTGTAGCTATTTTAGGATTTATATGTATTTTACAGGCAACTTTGTATTTATTTTAACTAGGTACAATAGTTATTAAATAGTTAATAACTATTTAATAACTACCTAGCTAAAATAAATACAAATTTACCTGTAAAATAAATCATAACCTAAGTTACAATTACACCTAACACTACACTATCATTAAATTAACTAAATAAATGAATCCTATATAAAACTAAAGACTTACCTGTAAAATAAACCCTAATATAGCTGCAATATAACTAATAGTTACATTGTAGCTATTTTAGCATTTATATTTATTGTACAGGCAACTTTGTATTCATTTTAACTAGGTTCAATAGCTATTAAATAGATATTGACTATTTAATAGCTACCTAGTTAAAATAATTACAAAATTACCTGTAAAATAAATCCTAACCTAAGTTACAATTAAACCTAACACTACACTATCATTAAATAAATTAACTACAAGTACCTACAATTAAATGCAATTAAAAAAACTAAACTAAAGTACAAACCCCCCCCTCACTAAATTACAAAAAATAAAAAAATATTACAAGAATTTTAAACTAATTACACCTAATCTAAGCCCCCTAATAAAATAACAAAGCCCCCCAAAATAAAAAAAATGCCCTAACCTATACTAAATTACAAAAGTTAACAGCTCTATTACCTTACCAGCCCTGAACAGGGCCCTTTGCGGGGCATGCCCCAAAGAAAACAGCTCTTTTGCCTGTAAAAAAAAAACACAATCCCTCCCCCCACATTACAACCCACCACCCACATACCCCTACTCTAACCCAACCCCCCCTTAAATAAACCTAACACTACCCCCCTGAAGATCTCCCTACCTTGAGTCGTGTTCACCCAGCCGGGCCGAAGTCTTCATCCGATGGGGCAGAAGAGGACATCCAGACCGGCAGAAGTCTTCATCCAAGCGGGGCAAGAAGAGGTCTTCCATCCATCAGAAAAGTACAAAAAAACAAACAAACACTAAATTAGCAAAAATAATAAAATATTACAATAATTTTAAACTAATTACACCTAATCTAAGCCCCATACTAGCTATTAATATAGCTACAATATAACTAATAGTTACATTGTAGCTATTTTAGGATTTATATTTATTTTACAGGCAACTTTGTATTTATTTTAACTAGGTACAATAGCTATTAAATAGTTAATAACTACCTAGCTAAAATAAATACAAATTTACCTGTAAAATAAACCCTAACCTAAGTTACAATTACACCTAACACTACACTGTCATTAAATTAACTAAATAAATTAATCCTATATAAAACTAAATACTTACCTGTAAAATAAACCCTAATATAGCTACAATATAACTAATAGTTACATTGTAGCTATTTTAGCATTTATATTTATTTTACAGGCAACTTTGTATTTATTTTAACTAGGTACAATAGCTATTAAATAGTTATTGACTAATTAATAGCTACCTAGTTAAAATAATTACAAAATTACCTGTAAAATAAATCCTAACCTAAGTTACTATTAAACCTAACACTACACTATCATTAAATAAATTAACTACAAGTACCTACAATTAAATACAATGAAATAAACTAAACTAAAGTACAAAAAAAACAAACACTAAATTACAAAAAATAAAAAAAATTACAAGAATTTTAAACTAATTACACCTAATCTAAGCCCCCTAATAAAATAACAAAGCCCCCCAAAATAAAAAAATGCCCTACCCTATACTAAATTACAAAAGTAATCAGCTCTATTACCTTACCAGCCCTTAAAAGGGCCTTTTGCGGGGGCATGCCCCAAAGAAAACAGCTCTTTTGCCTGTAAAAAAAACACAATCCCCCCCCCACATTACAACACACCACCCACATACCCCTACTCTAACCCAAACCCCCCTTAAATAAACCTAACACTACCCCCCTGAAGATCTCTCTACCGTGTCTTCACCCAGCCGGGCCGAAGTCTTCATCCGATGGGGCAGAAGAGGACATCCAGACCGGCAGAAGTCTTCATCCAAGCGGGGCAAGAAAAGGTCTTCCATCCATCAGAAGTCTTGATCCAGGCGGCATCTTCTCTGTTCATCCATCCGGAGCGGAGCGGCAGCATCCTGAAGACATCCCACGCAGAGCATCCTCTTCTTTCTTGATCCGACGACTAGGTGACTGTACCTTTAAGTGACGTCATCCAAGATGGCGTCCCTTGAATTCCGATTGGCTGATAGGATTCTATCAGCCAATCGGAATTAAGGTAGGAAAAATCTGATTGGCTGATTTAATCAGCCAATCAGATTCAAGTTCAATCCAATTGGCTGATGGAATCAGCCAATCAGATTGACCTCGCATTCTATTGGCTGTTCCGATCAGCCAATAGAATGCGAGCTCAATCTGATTGGCTGATTGGATCAGCCAATCGGATTGAACTTGAATCTGATTGGCTGATTGAATCAGCCAATCAGATTTTTCCTACCTTAATTCCGATTGGCTGATAGAATCCTATCAGCCAATCGGAATTCAAGGGACGCCATCTTGGATGACGTCACTTAAAGGTACAGTCACCTAGTCGTCGGATCAAGAAAGAAGAGGATGCTCTGCGTGGGATGTCTTCAGGATGCTGCCGCTCCGCTCCGGATGGATGAACAGAGAAGATGCCGCCTGGATCAAGACTTCTGATGGATGGAAGACCTCTTCTTGCCCCGCTTGGATGAAGACTTCTGCCGGTCTGGATGTCCTCTTCTGCCCCATCGGATGAAGACTTCGGCCCGCTGGGTGAAGACACGGTAGAGAGATCTTCAGGGGGGTAGTGTTAGGTTTATTTAAGGGGGGTTTGGGTTAGAGTAGGGGTATGTGGGTGGTGGGTTGTAATGTGGGGGGGGGGATTGTGTTTTTTTTACAGGCAAAAGAGCTGTTTTCTTTGGGGCATGCCCCCGCAAAAGGCCCTTTTAAGGGCTGGTAAGGTAATAGAGCTGATTACTTTTGTAATTTAGTATAGGGTAGGGCATTTTTTTATTTTGGGGGGCTTTGTTATTTTATTAGGGGGCTTAGATTAGGTGTAATTAGTTTAAAATTCTTGTAATTTTTTTTATTTTTTGTAATTTAGTGTTTGTTTTTTTTGTACTTTAGTTTAGTTTATTTCATTGTATTTAATTGTAGGTACTTGTAGTTAATTTATTTAATGATAGTGTAGTGTTAGGTTTAATAGTAACTTAGGTTAGGATTTATTTTACAGGTAATTTTGTAATTATTTTAACTAGGTAGCTATTAATTAGTCAATAACTATTTAATAGCTATTGTACCTAGTTAAAATAAATACAAAGTTGCCTGTAAAATAAATATAAATGCTAAAATAGCTACAATGTAACTATTAGTTATATTGTAGCTATATTAGGGTTTATTTTACAGGTAAGTATTTAGTTTTATATAGGATTAATTTATTTAGTTAATTTAATGACAGTGTAGTGTTAGGTGTAATTGTAACTTAGGTTAGGGTTTATTTTACAGGTAAATTTGTATTTATTTTAGCTAGGTAGTTATTAACTATTTAATAGCTATTGTACCTAGTTAAAATAAATACAAAGTTGCCTGTAAAATAAATATAAATCCTAAAATAGCTACAATGTAACTATTAGTTATATTGTAGCTATATTAATAGCTAGTAGGGGGCTTAGATTAGGTGTAATTAGTTTAAAATTATTGCAATATTTTATTATTTTTGCTAATTTAGGCCTAGATTTGGAGTTCGGCGGTAAAAGGGCTGTTAACGCTCCGCGGGTTTTTTTCTGGCCGCACCATAAATTTAACTCTGGTATCGAGAGTTCAAACAAATGCTGCGTTAGGCTCCAAAAAAGGAGCGTAGAGCATATTTACCGCAAATGCAACTCTCGATACCAGAGTTGCTTACGGACGCGGCCGGCATCAAAAACGTGCTCGTGCACGATTCTCCCATAGGAAATAATGGGGCAGTTTGAGCTGAAAAAAAAACCTAACACCTGCAAAAAAGCAGCGTTCAGCTCTTAACGCAGCCCCATTGTTTCCTATGGGGAAACACTTCCTACGTCTGCACCTAACACTCTAACATGTACCCCGAGTCTAAACACCCCTAACCTTACACTTATTAACCCCTAATCTGCCGCCCCCGCTATCGCTGACCCCTGCATTACACTTTTAACCCCTAATCTGCCGCTCCGTAAACCGCCGCCACCTACGTTATCCCTATGTACCCCTAATCTGCTGCCCTAACATCGCCGACCCCTATGTTATATTTATTAACCCCTAATCTGCCCCCCACAACGTCGCCGACACCTGCCTACACTTATTAACCCCTAATCTGCCGAGCGGACCTGAGCGCTACTATAATAAAGTTATTAACCCCTAATCCGCCTCACTAACCCTATCATAAATAGTATTAACCCCTAATCTGCCCTCCCTAACATCGCCGACACCTACCTTCAATTATTAACCCCTAATCTGCCGACCGGAGCTCACCGCTATTCTAATAAATGTATTAACCCCTAAAGCTAAGTCTAACCCTAACACTAACACCCCCCTAAGTTAAATATAATTTTTATCTAACGAAATAAATTAACTCTTATTAAATAAATGATTCCTATTTAAAGCTAAATACTTACCTGTAAAATAAATCCTAATATAGCTACAATATAAATTATAATTATATTATAGCTATTTTAGGATTAATATTTATTTTACAGGCAACTTTGTAATTATTTTAACCAGGTACAATAGCTATTAAATAGTTAAGAACTATTTAATAGTTACCTAGTTAAAATAATAACAAATTTACCTGTAAAATAAATTCTAACCTAAGATATAATTAAACCTAACACTACCCTATCAATAAAATAATTAAATAAACTACCTACAATTACCTACAATTAACCTAACACTACACTATCAATAAATTAATTAAACACAATTGCTACAAATAAATACAATTAAATAAACTATCTAAAGTACAAAAAATAAAAAATAACTAAGTTACAGAAAATAATAAAATATTTACAAACATAAGAAAAATATTACAACAATTTTAAACTAATTACACCTACTCTAAGCCCCCTAATAAAATAACAAAGCCCCCCAAAATAAAAAATTCCCTACCCTATTCTAAAATACAAATATTACAAGCTCTTTTACCTTACCAGCCCTGAACAGGGCCCTTTGCGGGGCATGCCCCAAGAATTTCAGCTCTTTTGCCTGTAAAAAAAAACATACAATACCCCCCCCCCAACATTACAACCCACCACCCACATACCCCTAATCTAACCCAAACCCCCCTTAAATAAACCTAACACTAATCCCCTGAAGATCTTCCTACCTTGTCTTCACCATACCAGGTTCACCGATCCGTCCTGGCTCCAAGATCTTCATCCAACCCAAGCGGGGGTTGGCGATCCATAATCCGGTGCTCCAAAGTCTTCCTCCTATCCGGCAAGAAGAGGACATCCGGACCGGCAAACATCTTCTCCAAGCGGCATCTTCTATCTTCTTCCATCCGATGACGACCGGCTCCATCTTGAAGACCTCCAGCGCGGATCCATCCTCTTCTTCCGACGACTAGACGACGAATGACGGTTCCTTTAAGGGACGTCATCCAAGATGGCGTCCCTCGAATTCCGATTGGCTGATAGGATTCTATCAGCCAATCGGAATTAAGGTAGGAATTTTCTGATTGGCTGATGGAATCAGCCAATCAGAATATAGTTCAATCCGATTGGCTGATCCAATCAGCCAATCAGATTGAGCTCGCATTCTATTGGCTGTTCCGATCAGCCAATAGAATGCGAGCTCAATCTGATTGGCTGATTGGATCAGCCAATCGGATTGAACTATATTCTGATTGGCTGATTCCATCAGCCAATCAGAAAATTCCTACCTTAATTCCGATTGGCTGATAGAATCCTATCAGCCAATCGGAATTCGAGGGACGCCATCTTGGATGACGTCCCTTAAAGGAACCGTCATTCGTCGTCTAGTCGTCGGAAGAAGAGGATGGATCCGCGCTGGAGGTCTTCAAGATGGAGCCGGTCGTCATCGGATGGAAGAAGATAGAAGATGCCGCTTGGAGAAGATGTTTGCCGGTCCGGATGTCCTCTTCTTGCCGGATAGGAGGAAGACTTTGGAGCACCGGATTATGGATCGCCAACCCCCGCTTGGGTTGGATGAAGATCTTGGAGCCAGGACGGATCGGTGAACCTGGTATGGTGAAGACAAGGTAGGAAGATCTTCAGGGGATTAGTGTTAGGTTTATTTAAGGGGGGTTTGGGTTAGATTAGGGGTATGTGGGTGGTGGGTTGTAATGTTGGGGGGGGGGTATTGTATGTTTTTTTTTACAGGCAAAAGAGCTGAAATTCTTGGGGCATGCCCCGCAAAGGGCCCTGTTCAGGGCTGGTAAGGTAAAAGAGCTTGTAATATTTGTATTTTAGAATAGGGTAGGGAATTTTTTATTTTGGGGGGCTTTGTTATTTTATTAGGGGGCTTAGAGTAGGTGTAATTAGTTTAAAATTGTTGTAATATTTTTCTTATGTTTGTAAATATTTTATTATTTTCTGTAACTTAGTTATTTTTTATTTTTTGTACTTTAGATAGTTTATTTAATTGTATTTATTTGTAGCAATTGTGTTTAATTAATTTATTGATAGTGTAGTGTTAGGTTAATTGTAGGTAATTGTAGGTAGTTTATTTAATTATTTTATTGATAGGGTAGTGTTAGGTTTAATTATATCTTAGGTTAGGATTTATTTTACAGGTAAATTTGTTATTATTTTAACTAGGTAACTATTAAATAGTTCTTAACTATTTAATAGCTATTGTACCTGGTTAAAATAATTACAAAGTTGCCTGTAAAATAAATATTAATCCTAAAATAGCTATAATATAATTATAATTTATATTGTAGCTATATTAGGATGTATTTTACAGGTAAGTATTTAGCTTTAAATAGGAATCATTTATTTAATAAGAGTTAATTTATTTCGTTAGATAAAAATTATATTTAACTTAGGGGGGTGTTAGTGTTAGGGTTAGACTTAGCTTTAGGGGTTAATACATTTATTAGAATAGCGGTGAGCTCCGGTCGGCAGATTAGGGGTTAATAATTGAAGGTAGGTGTCGGCGATGTTAGGGAGGGCAGATTAGGGGTTAATACTATTTATGATAGGGTTAGTGAGGCGGATTAGGGGTTAATAACTTTATTATAGTAGCGCTCAGGTCCGCTCGGCAGATTAGGGGTTAATAAGTGTAGGTAGGTGTCGGCGACGTTGAGGGGGGCAGATTAGGGGTTAATAAATATAACATAGGGGTCGGCGATGTTAGGGGTAGCAGATTAGGGGTACATAGGGATAACGTAGGTGGCGGCGATTTGCGGTCGGAAGATTAGGGGTTAATTATTTTAAGTAGCTTGCGGCGACGTTGTGGGGGGCAAGTTAGGGGTTAATAGATATAATACAGGGGTCGGCGGTGTTAGGGGCAGCAGATTAGGGGTACATAAGTATAACGTAGGTGGCGGTCGGCAGATTAGGGGTTAAAAATTTTAATCGAGTGGCGGCGATGTGGGGGGACCTCGGTTTAGGGGTACATAGGTAGTTTATGGGTGTTAGTGTACTTTAGGGTACAGTAGTTAAGAGCTTTATAAACCGGCGTTAGCCAGAAAGCTCTTAACTCCTGCTATTTTCAGGCGGCTGGAATCTTGTCGTTAGAGCTCTAACGCTCACTGCAGAAACGACTCTAAATACCGGCGTTAGAAAGATCCCATTGAAAAGATAGGCTACGCAAATGGCGTAGGGGGATCTGCGGTATGGAAAAGTCGCGGCTGAAAAGTGAGCGTTAGACCCTTTAATCACTGACTCCAAATACCAGCGGGCGGCCAAAACCAGCGTTAGGAGCCTCTAACGCTGGTTTTGACGGCTACCGCCGAACTCTAAATCTAGGCCTTAGTGTTTGTTTGTTTTTTTGTACTTTTCTGATGGATGGAAGACCTCTTCTTGCCCCGCTTGGATGAAGACTTCTGCCAGTCTGGATGTCCTCTTCTGCCCCATCGGATGAAGACTTCGGCCCGGCTGGGTGAACACGACTCAAGGTAGGGAGATCTTCAGGGGGGTAGTGTTAGGTTTATTTAAGGGGGGTTTGGGTTAGAGTAGGGGTATGTGGGTGGTGGGTTGTAATGTGGGGGGGGGGGATTGTGTTTTTTTTTACAGGCAAAAGAGCTGTTTTCTTTGGGGCATGCCCCGCAAAAGGCCCTGTTCAGGGCTGGTAAGGTAATAGAGCTGTTAACTTTTGTAATTTAGTATAGGGTAGGGCATTTTTTTTATTTTGGGGGGCTTTGTTATTTTATTAGGGGGCTTAGATTAGGTGTAATTAGTTTAAAATTCTTGTAATATTTTTTTATTTTTTGTAATTTAGTGGGGGGGGGGGTTGTACTTTAGTTTAGTTTTTTAATTGTATTTAATTGTAGGTACTTGTAGTTAATTTATTTAATGATAGTGTAGTGTTAGGTTTAATTGTAACTTAGGTTAGGATTTATTTTACAGGTAATTTTGTAATTATTTTAACTAGGTAGCTATTAAACAGTAAATATCTATTTAATAGCTATTGTACCTAGTTAAAATAAATACAAAGTTGCCTGTACAATAAATATAAATGCTAAAATAGCTACAATGTAACTATTAGTTATATTGCAGCTATATTAGGGTTTATTTTACAGGTAAGTCTTTAGTTTTATATAGGATTCATTTATTTAGTTAATTTAATGATAGTGTAGTGTTAGGTGTAATTGTAACTTAGGTTATGATTTATTTTACAGGTAAATTTGTATTTATTTTAGCTAGGTAGTTATTAAATAGTTATTAACTATTTAATAGCTATTGTACCTAGTTAAAATAAATACAAAGTTGCCTGTAAAATAAATATAAATCCTAAAATAGCTACAATGTAACTATTAGTTATATTGAAGCTATATTAATAGCTAGTAGGGGGCTTAGATTAGGTGTAATTAGTTTAAAATTATTGTAATATTTTATTATTTTTTGTAATTTAGTGTTTGTTTGTATTTTGGTACTTGTATGATGGATGGAAGACCTCTTCTTGCCCAGCTTGGATGAAGACTTCTGCCGGTCTGGATGTCCTCTTCTGCCCCATCGGATGAAGACTTCGGCCCGGCTGGGTGAACACGACTCAAGGTAGGGAGATCTTCAGGGGGGTAGTGTTAGGTTTATTTAAGGGGGGTTTGGGTTAGAGTAGGGGTATGTGGGTGGTGGGTTGTAATGTGGGGGGGGGATTGTGTTTTTTTTTTTACAGGCAAAAGAGCTGTTTTCTTTGGGGCATGCCCCGCAAAGGGCCCTGTTCAGGGCTGGTAAGGTAATAGAGCTGTTAACTTTTGTAATTTAGTATAGGGTAGGGCATTTTTTTTATTTTGGGGGGCTTTGTTATTTTATTAGGGGGCTTAGATTAGGTGTAATTAGTTTAAAATTCTTGTAATATTTTTTTATTTTTTGTAATTTAGTGTTTGTTTTTTTTTGTAATTTAGTGGGGGGGTTTTGTACTTTAGTTTATTTAATTGTAGATAATTGTAGGTACTTGTAGTTAATTTATTTAATGACAGTGTAGTGTTAGGTTTAATTGTAACTTAGGTTAGGATTTATTTTACAGGTAATTTTGTAATTATTTTAACTAGGTAGCTATTAATTAGTCAATAACTATTTAATAGCTTTTGTACCTAGTTAAAATAAATACAAAGTTGCCTGTAAAATAAATATAAATGCTAAAATAGCTACAATGTAACTATTAGTTATATTGCAGCTATATTAGGGTTTATTTTACAGGTAAGTATTTTGTTTTAAATATGATTCATTTATTTAGTTAATTTAATGATAGTGTAGTGTTAGGTGTTAGTGTAACTTAGGTTAGGATTTATTTTACAGGTAAATTTGTATTTATTTTAGCTAGGTAGTTATTAAATAGTTAATAACTATTTAATAACTATTGTACCTAGTTAAAATAAATACAAAGTTGCCTGTAAAATAAATATAAATGCTAAAATAGCTACAATGTAACTATTAGTTATATTGCAGCTATCTTAGGGTTTATTTTACAGGTAAGTCTTTAGTTTTAAATAGGATTCATTTATTTAACTATAGTAAACTTATTTCGTTTTATTTAAATTATATTTAAGTTAGGGGGTGTTAGTGTTAGGGTTAGACTTAGCTTTAGGGGTTAATAACCTTATTATAGTAGCGGCGACGATGGGGGCGGGAGATTAGGGGTTAATAATTGTAGGTAGGTGGCGGCGATGTTAGGGAGGGCAGATTAGGGGTTAATAAAATGTATTATAGTGTTTGCGAGGCGGGAGTGCGGCGGTTTAGGGGTTAATACATTTATTATAGTGGCGGCGATTTGCGGTCGGCAGATTAGGGGTTAATACTTGTAGTTAGATTGCGGCGACGTTGGGGGCAGGCAGATTAGGGGTTAATAACTATAATGTAGGGGTCGGCGGTGTTAGGGACAGCAGGTTAGGGGTTAATAGCTATAATGTAGGTGGCGGCGATATTCGGTCGGCAGATTAGGGGTTAATACTTGTAGTTAGATTGCGGCAACGTTGGGGGAGGCAGATTAGGGGTTAATAACTATAATGTAGGGGTCGGCGGTGTTAGGGACAGCAGATTAGGGGTTAATAGCTATAATGTAGGCGGCGGCGATATCGGGTCGGCAGATTAGGGGTTAATACTTGTAGTTAGATTGCGGCGACGTTGGGGGAGGCAGATTAGGGGTTAATAACTATAATGTAGGGGTCGGCGGTGTTAGGGACAGCAGATTAGGGGTTAATAGCTATAATGTAGGCGGCGGCGATATCCGATCGGCAGATTAGGGGTTAAATAATGTTATTATAGGGTTTGCGATGTGGGGGGGCCTCGGTTTAGTGGTTCATAGGTAGTTTATGGGTGTTAGTGACTTAGTGTACTAAATGGGTGTTAGTGTACTAAAAACATACCGAATTTCGGAACGGAATAGAACCGAATTCAGCCGAATCCGAATAAATCCGAAACGAATTTATTCGGATCCGAATAAATCCGAAACGAATTTATTCAAATTTTGCCGAATCAGATTCGATCCGAAACGAAATTCTAAAAGTCCGAATCGATCCGAACCGAAAACGAACCGAATTTTTTAGCGGTGCACATGTCTATAATATACTCCCAGTGACTTTAGTATACAAATGTTATTATTTTATCAGCTGCTCTTTGATTTGCCTGTAAAGTTTTTCATAGACACTTATCGTTATAGGCTCTTATTAGTGACGCAATTTGCTATCATTACTACCATGCTAATTTTCCTACCTGCTTGTTTTAACAAACTATTGCAGCATACTTGAATTGTCCTCCTTCTGGTCTATCTCTAACACTTCACATAGCAATTATCGGAGACATGACTGCCTGTTTAGCTAAATAGCTCTGAGATTTATACTAGTTAATGTGCCTCATTCTGTTGCTGCCCAGGATTGCTGGGCATTGGGGAGAGAGTGAAAGAGTTGGCATACATGGTTTGTTTACTAAAATTGATCACAGGGCAATTACAGTTATATTCTATGTGTGCCCCATACTTACTAATAAGAACTAACAGACCCTCTCTGCCTGTAACCCTGGTCACCGACATTGATCTACATCTCTTCTTATATCTTAATTAATGTGTATAGCGGTAGGTTAATGACTTTTAAGGTGGGTTTTCAATGCTGCAATGTATACACTTTATGCATGTCTTATAGAAAGGAGTTATCCCTTTTTAGAATTGGATTAGTATTTACTATATACCTATATTTCCCACTTATGCCCCCCAACTCCCTCAGGTTAATTGTGTCATTGGCAGATATGGTCACATTTGCCCCTTAGGGGTCAGAATTAATTTTTAGTGACCAACCTGGGAACCTGGGGCCTGCGGCTGGGATGCGAGCCTCCGGGAGCCCATGTTAAGATGGCGTATTGAGGGTCACTGCCTAATTCCCGCCTATCAGCCGCTATAGGGTAATAATTAATTTTCATTCACATCTGCCCAGAATATAAAGAGGACCATCTTAGTCTAAAGATAGGAGCATCACCCTATATATGAGAATTATGACTAATTCAGCACTTCTCTTTATGAGACTTCTGCTTACATGTCACCCCTGGGCCACATAATCTTTGCCCTTGTTAGGAATAATTCCTACCATATGTACTTTGCCCCCATGCTAAAAGGCAAGTTTACTACCTTACCAGGTCAGTGTCTGACTGCTGGCACTATGTGTCCTTCTATATCATTGGGAAATAACATAATAATTGACCTTAATGTTTGTATTATTTTTTCTGAATATGCAAGGAGATATCACATGACTGGTATGTTGCTATTTCATATGTTGGGTTAGAGGTGCTCCCATTGGTGTTATTTTTTATTGTACTTTCCATTCCTATCAGTCTCTTACATTTGTTTTTCATGAAGTTATCATAATATTTCAATCCTTAGGCCCAAGAGTGGCCTACTTGTTACTTTTTCTTCTCCTTAAAGTCCCCCAGCTTGTCTACATTACACTCCAGGAGGTCCAAGAGAGGCCTCGTTAGTTCTTTGGGGAACACAATTTAATTCTATATCATACATTATTGTATTTCAGGAGATCACTCTATTTCAGAAAAACTGAGGTTCAATGTTTAAATTCTATTTCTATCTCCAAGCAATCTGTGTGTTAATAGACGATATTTTATGGTGCTTACCTAACTGTCAATTTTGTGCTTGGCTTTATGTTTTGTGTAATAACTTGCTTGTATCACTTATTTCAAAACCTCAATAAAAAAAAAAAAAAAAAAAAAAAAAAAAAAGAGTGGAACAATGGAGCAGCGATTCCTCCGCTCCCAGGACGTCTCTTCTTACTTCAGAAATGACAAATCCGGCTTCCTCCAATCACATTGTGGCCTCAGGCAATGGGGGAAGTCATTATTGGAGGAAGCCGGATGCGTCATTTCTGACGTAAGAAGAGACAACCTGGAGGCAGGGAAATCACTGCTCCGGTGTTCCATGCTTGCTAGGTATAAAAGGTAAGTATTTAAAAAGAACGGCTTCAATGTAAACTTTCATGAATAGTATTTTTAAAAACAGGGCTTTCATTCATGAAAGTTGACATTCACTTTAAGTATAGGCTATAAAAAAGCTGCATAAACATAGCCAGCAGAAGAAATTACACTCCCAGTAAGAGGTAGGTTAGATAAAAGGCACGATAAGTAAAACATTTTTAATTTCCAATTGTTCTCTCTAAGGCCCAGATATTCAAAGCTTTGCTGGTCCATCGAGATGTTCTAATAAAGGGGTAGACCCAAGAAGGGTGGGCAAGAGGCAATGTGTCTCCCATAGGATTTAATGGGGAGCACTACATCAGCTAAACATTGCCAACATTGCCACTTATCAGCACTTTCAGTGGGGGGGGGGGGGGGTATTTGAAGTGTTCCAACATATTGCACAACATATTGTGCTCTCTTAACCCCTTCACCCAAAAGGTTTGCCTATCGTACTGCAAGCTTCAAGCATCTGCCGCATATGGAGCCAGAGCGCGATTGTTGCTCTGCCTCCATATGAGGGCAGATGCCTGATCGTTACAGACGGTGACATTGTGTGACACGTCTGTAACAATCTTTTGTTAGTGCCGGCGAGAGGTGTGGGCGAGAGGTGGGTTACAGGTGGGCGGCCCAGCAGGGGAGACGGGAGGGAGCGGCAGGAAGTGGGAGGGTCCTACGATACAGTAAAATAAAGGGACAGGGTGGGATGGGGCAGTTATATTACAGAAAAGGGGATCTGGGGGTGTGGGGGACCCTAACTAAAGATCGCAGGTGGGGTGGGGGTACACTATGCTACAGAAAATATGTACTAAAATAATTAAAAAACTTCACTGCTGTGAATAATAGAAGCATGGTGTGCAGCTGCAGTTAGCGACCTTCTAATTACAAAAAAGCAATGGCAAAGTCATGTATGTCTGCTATTTCTAAACAAACGGGATCCCAGAGAAACTTTTACAAACATTTGTGCCATGATTGCTCAAGCAGTACATAAATAATTTATGTGAGAAACCCAAAGTTTGTGAAAAAAGTATGATTTTTTTTTATTTGATTGCATTTGGCGGTGAAATGGTAGCATTAAATATACCAAAATGGGCCTAGATCAATACCTTGGGTTGTCCACTTAAAAATATATATAGTTTTGATAGGTAAATAAAAAAAACAAGTCTCTACTTCTATTTAAATGGAGTGATAGCAAAAATGCTAAAAATTCTCTGGTATTTTGGGCAAGTTTTTGTCTGAAAGTTCCGGTAGTGAAAAGGTTAACTACAAATGCGGTTTCTGTGTTGGAACACTTAAAGGGACAGTAAACCTTAAAAAAAATGTTATATAATTCTGCACATAGTGCAGAATTATATAACATTACATTAGCCAAACATTTTAAATCATAATATTGCCTTTTTATTTTTAAAAAATATCGCCGTTTTACAGACCCGCTCTCTGGGCTCTGCTGAGCGGGTCTGTTGTTTTTATTGAGCGCATCGGGCCAGCTGTATAGTCACAGCCCGGCCCGACCGCGCCATTAGACACAATGCAGCTCGCTCCCGCTGTCAGACAGAGCAGGAGCGAGCTGCATTGTGTCTAATGGCGCGGTCGGGCCGGGCTGTGACTATACAGCTGGCCCGATGCGCTCAGTAAAAACAACAGACCCGCTCAGCAGAGTACAGAGAGCGGGTCTGTAAAACAGCGATAAGGTTTACTGTCCCTTTAAAATAATGCCTGTGTGACCTAACTCTAACTACACCTACACTACCTGCCTCACACTGTAAAGAGATATGAGAGAGGGGAAAGAAAGTGTAGAGGGAAGATATGACCTGAGGGAAAGGGTAAAAAGAGAGACTGAAGAGAGGAGGGAGTCAAAAAAGAGAAGGGAGAGATGATAATAATTAAAAAAAAAAATCTCCAGGTCTGCTATGGCTTCCGTGACTGTCAACACTCTCTTCCCTCACTCTCTCATATAAACAACTTATCTTTTATATCCAACGGTTGTCTTTTCCTGCTATTAACTTATTTTTGTTACTTTAATACTGTATGTAGGCTTTTAATTTTGTCATGATATAAAATAATAACAATATTACAAAATGTTTTGCAATGGCTTTACAAATGCAAAGAGGGTGGGAAGTAGTGGGTGTGGTGTGGGGGGATCAGAAGTGGCGTGTAACATTTTGTCCTAGCTAGTACATTTTTAGCCCTGCCTTTACCGATCTATTTTTACAGTCTATTACATAAACGTATTTATTATTTCCATTCAAATTGTGTGTATGGTATGATATCTAAAAAAGACAGAAACAATTAGTTAATGCAAGTGCATATTACCTACAGTATGGCTGCTCTATATGGAAGAACACATGCACAGTAAAAGCACTATTGATGACAATTTACAATGAACAGTTTTGCAATTGCAAATGTAGTATAAAAATACTTCTAATATAATCTGAAACTCACCTTTCAAATGTCCTTTAACTTAACCTTTAAGCTGGAAAAAAACTTGTTAAATTGCTGCCCTTTTTAATGTGTAATAGTAGTTTTTGTTTCTTTAAAGTGATATAAAACCCAAAATATTTCTTACATGATTCAGATAAAGCAAATTTGGACAACTTCCTAATTTACTTCTATTATCAATTTTTCTTTGTTCTCTTGGTAAATTTTGTTGAAAAGCAGGGACGTATGCTTAGGAGCCGGCCCTTTTCTGGAGCACTATATATCAAGAATGTTATCCATTTGAAGAGCACTAAATGGCAGCACTATTTCATGCCATTTAGTACTCCAGATGCCTACCTAGGTATATCTTCAACAAAGGGCATCAGGGGAACAAAGCAAATATAATTATAGAAGTAAATTGGAAACCTTTTTTAAAATTGTATGCTCTGTCTGAATCACAAATGAATTTTTCTAAGTTTCATATCCCTTTAATGGGTATTCAAAAATACAAATGTGAAAATACTGATTAATAAAACTATAGAAACAAATGTGTCACTTTTGAAAACCTTTTTCGCTTTAATATGTAAACTGAACATTTCCAAAATGGATTAGATCCCAAAGAGAGATATTGTACAGAACTTTGTATAGTTTTGTTTCCACTTGAAGGGAGAGCTTTGTTATAACATGCTTTGAATATTAGAGTTCTTCTTTGTAGGGACATATAAATATTTAATGGATGCAATCTGGAGCAATTAAATTCAATTCTTCAGAGATATCTAAGGACGTATTCAAAGGTTAAATGATGTTGCTACTTTTAGATTAATCATAGTCTTGTAAATAAATATATTTTAATCTCAAGAAAAGATTTATCATATATAGTTTCGTTTTATTCATGACTATTATGGTATTTTTCATATAGTAAAGAGTTGGTGAACCAAACTGAAGATAATCTTCTAAAAAGGTCTGTTGAGTGCCTATGGTACAGTTTTTACAATTTAAAGGAACATTAAATATCTATATCAACAATTATCATTTAAAAGGACATGAAACCAAAAATGTATTAAGTACTACACCTGCAGTCAGTAAAACAGCTGCACCCCAGCCACAACTGAATCTCTCTACCAGCCTCCAATTTACAGATTTACACATTTATCAATAGAATGTTGGAATGGAAAAAAACAGCAACCGAAATAAAGTATAAATATACTAAACATGGTCTACGTGTATATTAAAACTTACAGGAAGTGGATGTTTATGCACATTTGACACTGTTTCAACACATGCTCACCTGATAGGGACAACTCTGAAAGTTTTATTAGTTGATAGAGGTAGGTAGATAAATAAAAAAGTAGACTTATTTTTCCCTTCTTAGCCTTCAAAATGGAAACCAGATAGCTATGAAATTCTTCTAAAAATAATTGTCATGTTTACATTAAAAATGTAAAATACTCTTTTGACATTGGACTGATACAGGCGGTTGTAAGAAAATGTATAAACTTTCAAATGAAAAATGTTGGAGATGTAACAGTCCAATAGGACATACCAAGAAACTTCAAATTTGTTTGGGATTCCTATTCCACTAGACCCATGTTTATGGCTGTTCAATAAAACACCAAAACATTTTTAAAAAGTACCAGCTTTGTAAAATTTTAAGATTTAGTTCTATAAATTTAAACTGGAAATAGAAGATTTCTTTACAGCTTGGAATATATGGATGGAGTCAATATGAGAAATATCTACGTTTAAATCTGTACTCCATCTATCTATATAATATGGCATGTTACAAGGGTTAAGTTGTTGCAATTAAGGGAGAGGGCATGTTTTAAAGGAGAAGTTTTTCAACATAGAATTTTGAGGCCGTTAGTGGTCTTACCATGTTCCTCTTTTGTGGGTGAGTAATTACATATGAATAGCATTGATGGTATAATAACTAATTTTTAAAAACCAAGAAACCGTTTTCCACCAATTCCACATTGCTGCATAATTTATCATTACTGTTCTATCAATAACAGGGATATTACACCTGGCACAAATTCTTTATTATTTACTAGAGGTGTAAGTGATGAGAATGTAAAATAAATATTTATTTTATTTATTTATTTTATTTATAAAATATTTTACCAGGAAGGATACATTGAGATTTCTCTCGTTTTCAAGTATGTCCTGGGATCACAAAACATTGCATTGATACAATAGGGTACAATAAAATACAAAAACAATAATAATACACAATATATGCAAATATTTAACATAGAGCATGTACAAAATATTTAATCAACCATGACAGGAGCATTCTGTTTTGAGATATGTATAGAGGATGACACTGAAAAGGATTTTAGGCTTGGGGAAGTTTTTAAAGTGTGAGGGAGGTCATTCCATAATTGTGGCGCTCTGTAGCAAAAGGAGGATCGAGCTGCTTTCTTTTTGTATTGAGGCAAGCTAAATAATGTGCTGTTATTTGATCGGAGGTTATAGGAGGTGGGAATAGCCGGGGAGAGCATTATGGTCAGGTAGAATGGGAGCTTCCCAGAAAGGCTCTTAAACACAAGGCAGGAAAGATGGAGGGTGCGTCTGGATTCCAGCGACAGCCAGTTTAGTTCTTTTAGCATGTCACAATGGTGGGTCCTGTAGTTACATTGTAGCACAAAGCGGCAGAACGAGTTATATAACGTATTTAGTTTATTAAGGTGAGTTTAAATATAAGGGTATTCAAATAATTTCTCCCAAATCAAATGTGTTTCTTTCATGATTTGCATGCAATGCATCTAATCTAAGGTCTTACTTGGGCATATAGCTGGCAAAATTCTGATTTTGCATTTGGTGAATAAAAAATAATTATATTTTTATGTATAAATCCGTATTATTATTATCATTAATATTACTACTAATAATAATATAACTAATCATCATAATAACCATAACACTACTCAAACTAATCTATTATGATTATTATTAGTTATCAGAGGACTAAAATGTTTCTTGAACTGGAACCCAGTATGCATTAGGTTTGCCACTTCTAAGTAATCAAGCTCATTGGAGTGTGCTGTTTATATAAATGTGATTTGTCTTTCAGTTTATAGGCAAAGAGGATTATAAGGCAGTCTCATCTTGCTATATTAGTCTTAGAGGATTTACTTTATTTATTTTTGTACTCCAGAATTAAGAACATAATGCACATCTCTCTTCTGCCTTTGCTTTGCACGATTATATTTAATTACTTAATTACTGTATCTAATCTGGAGGGAGAGTTCCTTACTATATGAAAAAATAAGAAACTATTTAGATGACAATATAACACTGTCTGTTGACGGCAAAAACCTGACTTTACAGAACAGGAGAGATCATGATATATAGATCTTGTGACTGAGCTAATAGAAATATGTACAGACGAATATTTGTTCCAGATGAATCATTTATCGCACAACAGCCTTTTGTTTTGCCCAATATTCGCTCATGGAGCCGGTCAGAATTAGTTTTTAATGGAAAACTGTTCACTAGCTATTTCCTATGGTAACATCTTCACAGCATCAGTGGAACAGCTAGTTAAATCAAGTTAAAGTAGTAGCCAGTGCTACTGCTACAAGTCAGCAGCAGCACAGAAAAGTTTTTTTTTTTTTTTTTTTTTTTAAATGTGGTTAAGATTAGCCAAGAACAAAAATGAAGCTTATATACTTATTGGATGACACTGAAAACAATCAACTAACAATGGCATTGCTTAATCGTTATTAAAAAGTGTTAATTTGAACTTTTGAAGCTTTCCTACCTAAATGTAGATGTGAACTTCTTGATGCCTTTCCTAATTCCAGAAAAGGCAGTTCACACCATTAGAACAGTTTTAACCATATGAACAAACAAGTCAATGACATTTTGATTGCATGTGTTTTTCATTGAAGGGACGAATAGCACATATTTAGTAGTTTTTAAAATGTTCCCAAACCCAAATGCATGTCTTCGACCTAATGTAAATGAAGAACCCCATAGAGCTTGTGGCACCAAATCTACAATGTAATTTAATTTTTTTTGCATAGTCGCATACATGTGGTTTTGGCTACTTGTTCAACCTCTTTTTGGAGGTTAAATACAAAAAAATAAAAAGTTATTAATTAAAAAAATGTTCTAACAAAATGGATATTTTTATTTTTACACTTGAATGTCCCTTTAAGAGAGATGGAAATTTAATTTTTTTTAATTTTTATTTTTTGATTATTTTTTTATTGAGGTTAAAAACAAGACAGTACAGAGTTGCCACATATTAAGAACCTTAGTCTGTAAGGTACATATTATATCAATAAACAAGATCGTTGTTATACATATCTTTACGTCATTCATTGTTAGTGAGCATGAATTGTAAAATACCCTCTGACATCAAGATATATCACATGTACAGTGGCCTATAGCATGTTCCAATATTGTAATGCTCCAAATGTGGCAGAGTAGAGCATAAGACGAACCTCAATTTTTCAACATAAGTAAAGGTAAATGCAATTTATACTCGACTAATTATACACAGCGGTCTGTGTATAATTGTGTTATGTGATATTAAGATGATAACTGAGAAAGTAATTGAGTCCATGATGAAGGTATTATAATCCTTTTAAATCTTGTCATAGAAAATATGATTTTTAAACAGATTTTTAAGATATTATAAGTGGAGTATATTCATGTTTAATCTTGAAAAACTCAGAATAAATTATATTAAACGGACCATATATGGAACATATAATTATTAAAACTAGGATATTAAAAGTATATAAAAATAGGCATTTGATAAAAATATATATAAGAACTGTATTTACTGTATAGTATTTACTGTATAGCAGTGTTTAAAATTAAACTGTTTGTCTTTGTCTGCTGCCCCCGATGACCTAAATCCAGTATTACAACCAAAAGGTTGGCATTTCCTAGTAGCCAATCAGAGAAGAGAGTGTATCCAAATCTATCGAATGATTAAGTAATGGGGAGGAGTTTTGTCTCAGACAAAAACTCCCTGCACACAGAGAAAAAAGGAAAACTTGTCTGAAAATGTTTTCTTGGTAACTGTTGCAATCCTGTCTGCTGCCATTTTTGCTTATAGAGAGACCAGTGTGCGAACACAGTTTTCTGTAAGACAAATACGTTGGGACACTCTTTGTGGATAAGAGACTATCAGGATTAAGTCTCTTACAAATGTGCATAATTCCCCTAAGACATATGATGATAGACATATTTGGATATTAACTGAATTCTCAAACTGGTGATCTTGTAAAGTATAAGCAATTGCATATTTATTATTTTAAACAAAGATATTCTAAAGCTTTAATTAGATTGTAGTAAGTATACTGGTATTAAATATTAATGTTTAGAGAGAATTTTATATTTTAATATCATAAATTAATTACAGTTATTGCTATATATATATATTTTAGAATTTGCCTTATTGTAGCTAAATAAGAGGTTATTTCATTTCAGATAAATTGGCATATAAATTGGCTGTTTGCATTAATAATATATACAATTTCGGATGTTTTTAATTGAAGTTATATAGAATCATTTGTGGGCTAAATAACTTAATTATACTTATCTGAAAGTTATCTTAAATCTATTGAGACCCAGTAAGATTTGTGTGAAGTATCTTGGTATATTGTTTATCTAAACACTGTGAAGTTAGCGGCCCATATTCTGGTATTTTAATGTGGTATTTTAATGCGATTCATTGTGAGTAAGATTAAATTTTAAAGGTATACTTTTATGATCTTTGTAAAAATTATTATAACAGCATAAGTGTGCATAATTTGATTCATAATCTGGTCTCTACATAAATATATTGCAATGTGTATATAAATTTTAACTATTCTAAAGAATTTAGGAATAAAAATTTATTTAAATTGTTTCATATATACATTTTATTGGAGGTTATTTTAAAGAATAATATAAATAAATTATATTTATAACCTGGTATATACTGACAATACGTAAGGTGCCACTTATTCACAGGCCATCTGACCATCTGCTGTGTGAAGATAACTCCGGGAATGACATAAGAGCTTGACTCAATAGAAGCAATTTTGAACACCAAGTTCTCTGATGTTGCGCTGTACAACTGCCCCTCTTGAACTCTCAGAGTAGGAGTCTCATATCGCAGGCCTGTGTTAGTTGATGGTAATGGGTTGAGGTGTGGCTGAGGAGTAGTAGGTACTACCACATCCCACAGCTTCTTTTCCCATTTAGGTTCCATCTGGATGCCTTCCTTGCGTACTTGTTTAGCTTGTAGCGACTGGGAAAGGTAATCAAGCCGCTCACTGATTTGCTTCTCATATTCTTTCAGTAAATCTCTAAAAGTGGCATAAAAATCTTGCATTTCCATGTTGGTAGGAGGTATGGCAACACGCCTTTGGCATTGTGCTACAGCAGAGCCCCGAAGGTACTCTGCTTGGGGGTTATTGAGGCCGTAACCTCGTTAAAAGCTACAGTGCTCTGACGCTGACCTCTAACTTAGCAATGTTTGGATCATTAGGAGGAGGAAGATTAGCTTATTTGGAGTATATTGGTTTTCATGCCAGATGGCATCTAGTTTTTTTTTCCTCGCTAAGTCCTCATGGCTGGAGCAGCACTCAAAACTGCAACCTATCGTGGCAGCCACTCGGAAGTTTCCCCAGAAATTTACATTTTTAAGACATAATTTAGAAAATAACCAATTTACTTAAAACTGTCATTTCACCTAAACAATGTTTCTAGTATGGAGAGAAAAATACTATTTTTGGTCACTTATCTTATTATTAATAATTAATGATGGTAGTTAAAAGGACAGTCTACACCTTAGTCATCTTAAAATATCCTCCTGCACCCTTTCTATATCATGCAGCAGTAACAGTAAAAAAGTTATTTTAAAATGAATATTGTTTCTGGTCACTTTGAAATGGCTGCCAAGCTCTGCCCACTAATGACATCACAATCTGGCCTGCATTAAAGTCTTTACTTGATACAAAAGCATCACTAATTGGATCAAACAGACTGTCAATGCTATTCAGCAGAGTGCATAGATGCAGCCCAGATCATGGTGTCATGTGTCACCATACCGCAGATAAATACACTTTTGCATCACATGCAGTGTTTGGTTATCCTAAGAGAATAATATAATTGTAATTCTATTTATTATGCCAGATTCACCTGAAGGGATTCACAATGGGACAAATTATATTGGAAGTTACCAAATGTAACGGAAGGTGTTAAACTTAATGCCCAATTAGAAAATGTTTGGAATAAACTGTGTGATAAGGTTGTACATGGCTTTTTTATTTATGAACTAGTTTAATTGGTATTCAGAGTACCTCAAAAATATGTTTTGGCACCACAAGTTATTTTTTTGTTTTTGTTTAATTTAATAGTAATAGTATGCAGAGTAAATAAACGTTTATCTGCAGGCACGTCTCTCATTTCTTCTTAGTAGTATTATTCCCCAGTGACTTATAATTTGCTTTGTACATTATATTTTGCTAGCATTCCTCCTTTATATTGACCCCAAAACTCACTGGCCACAAAACTTACATGGACCCCAACTTTGTACAAAACCATCCTTTGCATTAAACTCATATTTTGGACGATCCAAACTTTGCTTGACCTTTACCTTTCTACAGACCCCCAATGTAGCAATCCTTTATGTATCCATGGATATCCCACCAAGCTCCATGGATACCACTCTTGCATTAAATCCACCCTTGAATAGACCACATTTTTACCTTGATTTTATCTTTGAATATAACTAATGCTTTTATGGAGCTAGTATGGACCTAATAATTGTACGGATCCCACACTTACATGGCCTTTATACTGTTATTGACAATAGTCTTGAAAGGGCATTATTATTATTATTATTATTATTATTATTATTATTATTATTATTTTGCATCCACCTATCTATTTAGATGTACATAATAACATACAGATGAAATAAAACCTTTTCATCATATATCAAATATTCTTGATATTCAAGAGCCATTCCAAATGCAAGAAAACGTGTTGTTCTGTGACAGATAAACTTTGATGGGTGCATTTAATGCTTATTATTGTTTGATGTATTATAACATTTATACACAGTAATATGTATTATAGATGGGAATTTAAAAAAAATGACTAAAAGCAAATCTTAGAACTAAAATGTGTGTACACTGTGCTATATTAACATTAGATAATGACAGAAATATAACAGAATTCCTCTCTCTGATGATATTCCTGAATAAATCAGGGAAGCAGAAATTAGTCATTTCAAAATCTAATTTTTGTAGGAAGGAAAGGAGAAAGCTGCACCAATAAGGTATGTGGCACAGGTGTCGGGAACTACAGCAATAATAGAAACTTGACTCTGAGCAAATAAGCAATCATATTTTCAATACACACTTTACTTTTTATTAGTGATTTTTACAGTACCCAACGTGCTGTCCTGTCTAAGGCTCTTAAAAACCATGGCCTAGATTTAGAGTTCTGCGTTAGGGTTAAAATGCAGCGTTAAGGGGTCCTAACGCTGCTTTTTAACGCCTGCTGGTATTTAGAGTCAGTCAGGAAAGGGTCTACCGCTCACTTTCTTTCCGCGACTCGAGGCTACCGCAGATCCCCTTACATCAATTGCGTATCCTATCTTTTCTATGGGATTTGCCTAACGCTGGTATTATGAGTCTTGGAAGAAGTGAGCGGTAGAGCCTCTACCAACAAGACTCCAACCGCAAAAAAAAGTCAGTAGTTAAGAGTTTTATGGGCTAACGCCGGAACATAAAGCTCTTAACTACTGTGCTATAAAGTACACTAACACCCATAAACTACCTATGAACCCTAAACCGAGGCCCCCCCCACATCGAAAACCCTATAATAATTTTTTTTAACCCCTAATCTTCCGCTCCGGACACCACCGCAACATACATTATACCTATGAACCCCTAATCTGCTGCCCCTAACATTGCCGACACTTATATTATATTTATTACGCCCTAATCTGCCCCCCCCCCAACATCGCAGCCACCTACCTACACTTATTAACCCCTAATCTGCCGACCGGACATCGCCACCACTATAATAAATGTATTAACCCCTAATCCGCCACACTCCCTCCTCGCAAACACTATAATACATTTTATTCACCTCTAATCTGCCCTCCCTAACATCGCCGCCACCTACCTACAATTATTAACCCCTAATCTGCCGCCCCCAACGTCGCCGCTACTATAATAAAGTTATTAACCCCTAAACCTAACCCTAACACCCCCTAACTTAAATATAATTTAAATTTAACAAACTAAATACACTATCATTAAATAAATTAATCCTATTTAAAACTAAATACTTACCTATAAAATAAACCCTAATATAGCTACAATATAACTAATAGTTACATTGTAGCTATTTTAGGATTTATATTTATTTTACAGGCAAATTTGTATTTATTTTAACTAGGTACAATAGTTATTAAATAGTTAATAACTATTTAATAGCTACCTAGTTAAAATAATTACAAAATTAACTGTAAAATAAATCCTAACCTAAGTTACAAATACACCTAACACAACAAATAAATTACCTACAATTATCTAAACTAATATACAATTAAATAAACTAAACAAACAAACACTAAATTACAAAAAAAAAACAAATATTTCAAGAAGTTTAAACTAATTACACCTAATCTAAGCCCCCTAATAAAATAGAAAGCCCCCCAAAATAATAAAATGCCCTACCCTATCCTAAATTAAAAAGTAATCAGCTCTTTTACCAGCCCTTAAAAGGGCTTTTTGTGGGGCATTGCCCCAAAGTAGTCAGCTCTTTTACCTGTAAATAAAAATACAATACCCCCCCAACATTACAACCCACCACCCATATACCCCTACTCTAAAACCCACCCGATCCCCCCTTAAAAAAACCTTACACTACCCCCCTGAAGATCACCCTACCTGGAGCCGTGTTCACCCAGCCGGGCACCGATGGGCCAGAAGTGGACATCCGGAGCGGCAGAAGTCTTCATCTGATTGGGGCAGAAGAGGTCCTCCAAGCTGCAGATGTCTTCATCCAAGCGGCATCTTCAATCTTCAATCAACCGGAGCGGAGCCATCTTGAATCCATCCGACGCAGAGCCATCCTCTTCGTACGATGTCCTAACAGCGAATGAAGGTTTATTTAAATGATGTCATGCAAGATGGCGTCCCTCGAAATCAGATTTTTCCTACCTTAGGGGTTAATAGTATAATGCAGGTGTCAGCGATAGCGGGGGCGGCAGATTAGGGGTTAATAAGTGTAAGGTTATGGGTGTTTAGACTCAGGGTTCATGTTAGGGTGTTAGGTGTAGACTTAGAGAGTGTTTCCCCATAGGAAACAATGGGGCTGCGTTAGGAGCTGAACGCTGCTTTTTTGCAGGTGTTAGGTTTTTTTTCAGCCAGCTCAGCCCCATTGTTTTCTATGGGGATATAGTGCACAAACACGTTTTTCCAGCTTACCGCTACCATAAGCAACGCTGGTATTGAGGGTTGAAGTGGAGCTAAATTATGCTCAACGCTCCCATTTCTGAGGCTAACGCAGCCATTCAGACAACTCGTAATACCAGCGTTGGCTTAAGGGTGCGCTGGAAAAAAAAGCCTTGTTAGCACCGCGGGTCTTTACTGACAAAACTCTAAATCTAGGCGTATGACAATCAAAGTGCTGTTTGTGGTCACAGTGGGACTAATATATATATATATATATATATATATATATATATACGGTATATATATATATATATATATGTATATCAAAATAACAAGAGTATTGCATTGAGCAATGATACTTTTTTATTGGGTTAACTATACATTTATAAGTTGACAAGCTTTCGGAAGAGTTCCTTTCTTTATCAAGTCTGTAGCAATACTGACCAATTCAATGGAATATACAGATTATATCTTAAAACACAGAATAGCTAAGAAGACAGAAAGTGCAGGGAGAGGAGGAGGTGTCGTAAAAATCATGGGGGGGGCTTAGGTAACAGGCAGACAGTGTCCAGTGTAGGAGAACGGACAGGGGAAATATATAGCTATACATAGAGCATAGACTGACATAAAGTTATATATCAACATTGAATCAATATCTATAAAGATGAGAAATTGTATATACAGGGGGAAAACAAAAGTTAAAAAAAGGCAAAAGTCTGGACATAGGCTTACCTGTGTACCTATGTATAAATAATGTGGAATATACAATGTAATTGACTAAATAAAAATACATTACAGAAAATTTTGATAATGTGTTAAGAATCCAGGGTCCGCATTTAGTCCAGAATTAAACAAGTTGAAGTGCATTATCATTTTCATATCAAAGGTTTCTCTTTCCATGGTGTTTTTGAATTTAGATTTTGTATATTGTATATTCCACCGATGCCGGTTGTAGACTTAACACCACTACGTATTCTAAACCGACCGATCGCCATACCCTTTTGCAGAGTGACAGTTTTCATCCGATCCAGCTAAAGACGGGTATCATCAAATCCAAGTTTCTGAGGGTTATTCACAACAATTGAGATCCAACAAAGAGACTCACACAACTTAATGAAATTAAGTTAAAATTCTTAGAAAGGGGTTACAGTCTGAAGAAAGTGACCAATATAATGGATGAGGTAACCCATTTGGATCAGGCCACTCTTATCCAAAGGAAACAAAAACCTGAAGAAGAATCCATTAATCCACAAATAAACCTTATTACTGGGTTCAGCCCAGCTACCAAGCAAATTGGGGATATAGTCAGTAGGAACTGGCATCTCATCAAAGGAGATCTAACGCTACATTTTAAGGAGACACCACCTCCCAGAGTGGTACATAGGAGTGGATGTAGTCTCAGAACATTATTGATGAAGACTGATCCCTGGCATAGTGCCAAGACCTGGTTGGCCAAGACTCAGTTGGGCTGCTACAAATGTGGCAATTGTGTTACGTGTAATTCTTTGCTGACTGGACAAAAGTTCCATCACCCACATTCCACCAAAACATACTTGATTAGGCATAGACTTACCTGTACATACCACTTTGTGGTATGCTTCCTCACATGCCCATGCGGGTGATATTATGTAGGTAAAACTAGTACCACCTTCCGAGAAAGATTGGCAAATCATAAGAGTGCCATTAGGGCCGCATTGAAAGAAGGACTTTCTGATCAACCAGTAGCCCGCCATTTTCTGGAGTCTAATCATCCTATATCCTCCCTAAAAGCTATGTTGATTGATATGGTAGTCCCGCCTAGGAGAGGTGGTGACAGACACAAAGAACTGTTATGCTTTGAGAGTAGGTGGATTTATAGGCTTAAGACACTTAGCCCCCATGGGCTTAATGTACACTTGGACTATTCAGTATTTTATTAATATCTTGTGTGCAAATTACAACTTAGCTTGTCTTATGCATCTTGCATATTTATTATTAGCTGTATTTCATTTCTATGTTTACTTCTATTACTATTATTTTTTAATTTATTTTTATTTATCTGTTTTTCATTTTTTTCAGATTTTGTTTATTTTGAAGTAGTCTTATCTCTTTATCGTATTTTTTGTTTTTGTTTTCTCTACCATAGACATATCTAAGTACTTTTGTACTTTTGTATTCTTAGTCGCCCTGGTGCTGCTGTAGCGTATATATAAACACCTGTACATTATTTGACTTTGGTCATTTCTCTTTTTGTTTGGCCCATGTAAGGTTATTACCTTGTGTAGTCCATTGTGCAGTCTGGCTATGTGTTGCCCTGATGTGCTGGTGTCATATTTGTGGTTACAGTGACTGGTGTATTTTTCTAGTGCGAGTGGTAAAATTTGTAGCCTAGTTTCCTGGTGGTCAATTGTCGCATCACATTAGGAGGCTTTCGTAGTAAGATGTATGATATAACTCTGATAAGTGTGTTTCTGGGATACTCCTAGTCTACAGAGCTGTTTACGCTACGTGCTTGACTTGTTTGATTCCCGATATAGGTGCATACAGCACACTCTGTTTGTGATGGTTGCTTAGCAACACTGATGTTGTCATGAGCTCGCTATACGATATATGTTTTGCCCCTCTTTCTGGAGTTTGCGTTTGGAGCTACGAGTGATAATATTCCATTAAGGCAATTTCTTGTGAACTTGTGATTATATCACTGCTGTGGTTACATTGTGCTGAAGTGTTTACTGATGTGATCTTGCGCTGAGTGCACATGCGCGGTACTGGGTTGGTCTCCAGCTGTGCTCTATGATAGTATCATTAGTGTGGCTACGTAGTTGCGCACACCCCAGAATTGGACCAATAGAAAAGGCTCCTTGCTATTTTTAAAGCTCCTTCGGTGTTTCAGTAGATACTACGTAATTTCCTGCTTGTGGAGCTCGGCTACATGCCGTAATGAGGTAATGCTGTTTAATTATTCTATCCGTGGTATGACTCTTATGATGTATTATGAGACTTGGTTGTTACTTCAACTTTGAACAACATATCGTATTGATTTGTCATTGTACACTATATTTTGCGGCCACTTTGGTTACTTGCAGGTGATTAAATGCACGTCTTTGGTCCGTTAGATTAATTTTCTCCTTTATTAAATGTGATGCAGTTGTGATTGAAATAATAGTTTTATGCCATTTTGTACTAAGCGGCTATGCGCCGTTTGGAGTCATGAAGTGTTTGTTTTTCTAACAGAGTTTACTTTCTATCCGTTATCGCTTAGGGTATAGTATGAATATGTCCAAGTTGTTATACTTTGTACATGTCACATAGTAACGTTGCTGTTCTCTTTTTTGTTGCTAAAACTCTGGTTTGCACAGTAGCTCTCTAATATGGAGTGCTGATAAATTGATTATGTTGTTTATAGCGACATTACATTTGGATCCTGTATATGTGTAACTGTAGCATTTTATTACATTATAAGCTATGGGTTGAATTACAGTTGTTCAAATATTGGTTTGTTTAATGTTTGGTAATGTTTCCCTCCTATACTCATTGCAGTATATCTACATGGTTTATTTTATTAGTGGTGTATACATTTTTTGGCATACCCTGTGTCAACGGTTCTGGCATCACGATAAGTGACATGGTTATGCATATTCAATATTACTGGTTGCACTTATTATATAGTATTATTGTATTTCTCATGGTATCAATGCTCAGTGTTCTGAGCTTATGTGTCCTGTTTTTTTCTTTTAGAGTCTGACTTGACGTAACATTGTTCAGTTCTGACTTTGCCTATCATTCTAGTGTTCACTTGATTTATTTCAAATACTAAAATGGTGATTGTTTTTTTAGTTTGTTTTTGTATGCATTTTACTCTTGACAGCTATATGGAATTCTTAGATGCTGTCTGGCTTATTTGGATCCCCATCCTCTTGATGTAACTGACTAGCACCTGTCTGACATGATTAGGTTTCATTTAACCCCTTAAGGACCAGCGACGTACCCTGTATGTCACTGGCCTTTTTTTGGGACTTGATTGTTTTATAGCACGGTCTTGCCACCAGTGTTGAGACTGCTCTATTCCACAAAGCCTGCTGGAGGGAGTGCATTAATAGCGTGTTCTTGCTAGACTTGTGCTTTTATGTCCTGAAAAAACCCTTAACGACCAGTGACATACAGGGTACATTGTGGTCATTAAGGGGTTAAGTGGTGTTTCCATCAGTCTCACTATTATACTTGGCTTGTGTTTAGTGTGGTTTAGGGCTCTGCCTGGTGTCAATGGACTATAACTCAAGTCTATCCTTTTACATGGTTTTAAATTAATAAATAAATTGTGTTGGGTGTGTATTTTTCACTTTAGTTTGTATAAGTGTGTTTGTATATATTGGTTGTTTTTTCTTTTATTCAACAGATGTTGTTGTCTTGAAGAAAGCTTCTAAGAAAGCCGAAACGTCGACTTTGAAGATTTGCTGTTACCTGAAATAAAAATCTTTTGTGATTTCAAAAATCCTGAGAGTGCCCTTCACTCAAAAAATATTACTATATATATATATATATATATATATATATATATATATATATATATATATATATTTACATTTAGTAGGTAACATCAGAAAAGAAAGCAAACTGATAACTTAGGTTAACTATTAGTTATATTGTTGCTATTTTAGGGTTTATTTTATAGGTAAGTATTTAGTTTTAAATAGGAATAATTTATTTAATTGTAGTAATTGTATTTCGATTTATTTAAATTATATTTAAGTAAGGGGGGTGTTAGGGTTAGACTTAGATTTTGGGGTTAATAAATTTAATATAGTTGCGGCGACGTTGGGGGCGGCAGATTAGGGGTTAATAAATGTAGGTAGGTGTCGGCGATGTTAGGGATGGCAGATTAGGGGTTAATACAATTTAACTAATGTTTGCGAGGTGGGAGTGCGGCGGTTTAGAGGTTAATATATTTATTGAAGTGGCGGCGATGTCCAGTCGGCAGATTAGGGCTTAAAAAATGTATTTAAGTGTTTGTGATGTGGGGGGGGGAGCTCGGTTTAGGGGTTAATAGGTAGTTTATGGGTGTTAGTGTACTTTTTAGCACATTAGTTAGGAGTTTTATGTTACGGTGTTAGCCCACAAAACTCTTAACTACTAACTTTTTAATGCGGTAGGAGTCTTGACAGGAGAGGGTGTACCGCTCACTTTTTCCAAGACTCATAATTCTGGCGTTAGGCAAATTCCATTAAAAGATAGGATACGCAATTGACGTAAGTGGATTTACGGTATGCTCGAGTTGCGGGAAAAATGTGAGCGGTACACCTGTACCTGCCAGACTCGTAATACCAGCGGGCGTTAAAATGCAGCGTTGAGACTGCTCAACGCTGCTTTTTAAGGCTAACGCAAGACTCGTAATCTAGGCAACTGTGTTTTGTTGTGTATCTTCCAGTAAGGATATTCATTTTATTTTACAGTTTAAAAAAAAAATTGTACATGCCTAATTTAATAATATGTTTATTTATTTCTTAAGTAAATGGTTTTGCTCATCTGTATTGCACAAAATTGTTGCATAACAATTTTGTATTATCTATCCAAATATATCCAGGTGGCAACTGGCTTGGAGACACTTTTCCTATTCTATATTTAAAATATGTTCTTTACAAGATAATATTAGAAATCAGGGAACCAAAGAAATTAAAACAAATATAAACCCTAAATTAAATTTTTAAGTTTGATCTAGTATTGTGCTAGTAAATGTCGAGTTTATATAAATCAATTGCTTGGGTTATTTCTAATGTTTATTTCTGCACTACAGCTGCATTTGATGAGAAAGTAGAACCTGATACCTTAGATTATAAGGAGTAAAAGGTCAAGGAGCGAAAACAAACAAATAAAAAAGAAACACTCCATCGTAAGAAAAATTATAAATTAGATGAAAACTTCAGTAGGAATTGAGTAGAGGATTCTGGGTAAAAATATGAAAAGCAGTTTCTCCGTGACTCTCCTTTTTAAGTTTAATTAAATTACAGGCAGCAAAAAATATGAAAATCTTAATACAGTGTATACATAAAGCTTTTGAGATCTGAAGTAAATGATTATTGCTTGCTCATTTACATTACATTACATAGCACATGAACATTAGTGATGTCGTGAATAGTTCGCCGGCTAATAGTTCCCAGCGAACATAGCTTGTTCGTGTTCGCCGCGGCGGGCGAACATATGCAATGTTCGATCCGCCCCCTATTCGTCATCATTGAGTAAACTTTGACCCTGTATCTCACAGTCTGCAGACAAATTTCAGCCAATCAGCAGCAGACACTCCCTCCAAGACCCTCCCAGATCCTGGAGAGCAGCCATTTTAGATTCATTCTGATCCTGCATTCTTAGTGAGAGGAGGGATAGTGTAGCTGCTGCTGATTTTATAGGGAAATTGATAGCTAGGCTAGTGTATTCAGTGTCCACTACAGCCCTGAAGGACTCATCTGATCTCTGCTGTAAAGACAGCACCCCAAAAAGCCCTTTTTAGGGCTAGAACATCTTTTTTTTTTTTTTGCCTGTGTAATTTTGCCTGTGAAACATCAGTCTGCTAGTGTAATCTAATTGCAGTTGCCTGCCTGCAGTGCCACCACTCATATCTGTTGTAACAGTAGTGTAAATTTTGTAAAACAAAACTTTTTTGACTGTGAAACATCAGTCTGCTAGTGTAATCTAATAGCAGTTGCCTGCCTGCCAGCGTGTGTGCCAGGCCCACTTGCCAACTAGTGCCACCACTCATATCTGTTGTAACAGTAGTGTAAATTTAAAAAAAAAAACTTTTTTGACTGTGAAACATCAGTCTGCTAGTGTAATCTAATTGCAGTTGCCTGCCTGCCAGCGTGTGTGCCAGGCCCACTTGCTAAGTGCCACCACTCATATCTGTTGTAACAGTAGTGTAAATTTTGTAAAAAAAAAAATTTTTGACTGTGAAACATCAGTCTGCTAGTGTAATCTAATTGCATTGCCTGCCTGCCAGCGTGTGTGCCAGGCCCACTTGCCAACTAGTGCCACCACTCATATCTGTTGTAACAGTAGTGTAAATTTTTATAAAAAAATCTTTTTTGACTGTGAAACATCAGTCTGCTACTGTAATCTAATTGCAGTTGCCTGCCTGCCAGCGTGTGTGCCAGGTCCACTTGCCAACTAGTGCCACCACTCATATCTGTTGTAACAGTAGTGTAAATATTTAAAAAAAACCACTTTTTTGACTGTGAAACATCAGTCTGCTAGTGTAATCTAATAGCAGTTGCCTGCTTGCCAGCGTGTGTGCCAGGCCCACTTGCCAACTAGTGCCACCACTCATATCTGTTGTAACAGTAGTGTAAATTTTTTTGAAAAAAACTTTTTTGACTGTGAAACATCAGTCTGCTAGTGCAATCTAATTGCAGTTGCCTGCCTGCCAGCGTGTGTGCCAGGCCCACTTGCTAAGTGCCACCACTCATATCTGTTGTAACAGTAGTGTAAATTAAAAAAAAAAAACTTTTTGGACTGTGAAACATCAGTCTGCTAGTGTAATCTAATTGCAGTTGCCTGCCTGCCAGCGTGCATGCAAGGCCCACTTGCCATATACACCTCCCCCGATAGGGGGAGCAACAGGTATTAAACTGATCAGAATAGTACTACTTAACATACCACTCATATCTGGTGGCACAGTAGATTGCACGCGCAGTGCCCCAAATTTGAAATAGGAGGACCGACCAAGCATCTTTTCCATCTCCCGGTTCCTAAAATCCATGCCATATACATGTCCCCTGGCACCGCAACTGCCTCTGGGAACCTTACCATGGGTCCCAGACTGCACGTCTTGTAATTCTCTGTCTGGGAAATTATATATCTATCAAATCTATCTATTTATCTATCAAATCTATCTATCATATCTATCAAATGTATATTGCATCTATTGATCTATCTATCTAAACTATGTATCTATGTATCTATCAAATCTATCTATCTCATGGTTGTGCAAATGGACTGTTTGTGGTTGTTTGCGGTGCGTTAAACTGGGAGTTTGGTCTGTCACTGTGAAGCAGGCATAACCCTTACACTACCTGATCGATACAACATCATACCTGATGTTTTAAAGCACGTTATTCCAAACAATTTAGGAATGTTAGGTGATTTATGCCCTTTATGGCTTAAAACCAGACTCTGCATCAACTATGTCATTTTCCGTGGGAGTTTTGCCATGGATTCCCCTCCGGCATACCACAGTCCAGGTGTTAGTCCCCTTGAAACAACTTTTCCATCACTATTGTGGCCAGAAAGAGTCCCTGTGGGTTTTAAAATTCGCCTGCCTATTGAAGTCAATGGCTGTTCGCCCGGTTCACCCGTTCGCGAACAGTTGCGGAAGTTCGAGTCCGCCGTTCTTGAACGAAAAATTTTAAGTTCGCGACATCACTAATGAACATGCCATGGAAATAAGTAATTGAAGTTATATCTAGGTTTAATACTTTGGAAACAAACGGCTAGATTACGGGTCTTGCGTGAGGCTTAAAAAGCAGCATTGGCTGGTCCCAACGCTGCTTTTTAACGCCGCTGGTATTACGAGTCTTGAAGGTACAGGTGTACCGCTCACTTTTTTGGCCAGACTTGGAAATATCGCAAATCCACTTACGTAAATTGCGTATCCTATTTTTTCAATGGGACTTGCATAGCGCCGGTATTACGAGTCTGCCAAAAAGTGAGCGGTAGACCCTCTACTGTCAAGGCTGGTACCGCATTTTAAAGTCAGTAGTTAAGAGTTTTACACTACAACGCCGTAGCATAAAACTCTTAACTAAAGTGCTCAAAAGTACACTAACACCCATAAACTACCTATTAACCCCTAAACCGAGGCCCTCCCACATCGCAAACACTAAAATAACATTTTTAACCCCTAATCTGCCGAATCGGACAGTTAATGTATTAATCCCTAAACCGCCGCACTCCCGCCTCACAAACATTAGTTAAATATTATTAACCCCTAATCTGCCATCCCTAACATCGCCGCCACCTACCTGCATTTATTAACCCCTAATCTGCCCCCCCAACATCGCCGCCACTATACTAAAGTTATTAACCCCTACATCTAAGTCTAACCCTAACCCTAACCCCCCTAACTTAAATATAATTTAAATAAATGTAAATAAAAGTACTATAATTAACTAAATTATTCTTATTTTAAACTAGTTATTAACTATTTAATAAACTACCTAGCTAAAATAAAGACAAATTGACCTGTAAAATCAAACCTAACCAAAGTTACAATTACACCTAACACTACACTATAATTAAATGAATTCCCTAAACTAAATACAATTAAATACAATTAAATAAAATTAGCTAAAGTACAAAAACCCCCCACTAAATTACAGAAAATAATAAACAAATTACAAGATTTTTAAACTAATTACACCTAATCTAATCCCCCTAACAAAATAAAAAAGCCCCCCAAAATAAAAAAAAGCCCTACCCTACACTAAATTACAAATAGCCCTTAAAAGGGCCTTTTGCGGGGCATTGCCCCAAAGTAATCAGCTCTTTTACCTGTAAAAAAAAATTACAAATCCCCCCTAACATTAAAACCTACCACCCACACAACCAACCCTACTCTAAAACCCACCCAATATCCCCTTAAAAAAAACTAACACTAACCCCCTGAAGATCACCTTACTGGGAGAAGTCTTCACCCAACCAGGCCGAAGTCCTTGCAATATGAGAACAAAAATGGAAGCAATATGGATTATGCTAGAGATGTTAACACACCATAGCTCTTACCTCTCTGTGTTTAACCCATCATAAACAGCATAGAACCATGGTCATTCTCCCACACCACTTACTGCTAAACTAGTCCTGAAGAGGATTAGTGGCTACATGTGTATACATCTCCTGTTTAGCTCACCTGTTGGGTCACACTCAGAAATGGCTCAAAAACACTATGTGGAGGTTAAGCAAATAAGTTACATGCAATAATTAATATTGTATAAACATTATTATTTCATTTTATGTCCATTAAAAGTTCTTAAATCGTTTGCTAACTAATATATACCAGCTTTTGAATAAAATTCAAACGTTTGATATCATTCTTTCCTCCCCAGCACAGTTTAGCCTTTTACAACAAGGTAAAGAAGGTCCAAGTGCCACAATATATCACCCCAATGTATTTTCTCTGGCCCTCAAATTCTCCTCTTTGGGTCTGTACCTCTACATATTTAGCTCAATAAGTTATGTCAGCTTAGTGAACCAGACTTCGAAACTTACCTACATGTTGGTGGCTTTTTTCCTCCTGCCACACTGACTTCCCCATAAATGTCCTAGTTTCATAAAATGAAATGGGGACAGCCCATGCCCCTCTCTGGCCATCCTATGCCTGCTCCACCCATGAGGTACTAACTTTACTCTGGCCCTCCCATGAGTTATCAGTACTCCTGTTAATCTCCCTGGCTTGGCCCCCAGCCTTCTGGTCTCACATACTAGAAAATGAGAAATGTTGGTCCATTTGTTTACGTATAATGAGTATGAATATATGAGACTTTAATAGACTTACACATTCATAATGAGATTTCTGTAATCTTGTATATCAATACCTTTTAAAAAAATCCTGGCAATATATTTTAGAAATACACAGCAATGCCACAAAATAATCTTGCAATCCTATGTATGGTATGAATAAAATAATTCACAATTACAGATAAAATATTTAGAACTTATAAAGCTATGATTTCCATCTTCTTTTTTTTGAGTTTTTGTGCATGAAATGAAATAGCCTGACGTGTATTACAAGTTCTAATTTTTATTCTAGTCACATTTTTATAGCAATTTTCTTTCCATTCTTTATCATAAATGATTCAAAGTAAGTTTGTCATGTTCTGTATCCGATGAGGAGTCTCCTAAAGGAAAAAGATAGAACCAAACATTTAAACTCACATCTGTTGCTGATGTTTAATATTGTAATAAAAATATTTTCCAAGTAAATGGCACCAATCTTTTAATGGTTATATTTAAAGAGACAGGTGGGGTTAAAACATAATTGGTTACCAAACTGAAAAGGGGCTTTCCTATCTTTAACATTGTAATAATCAGATTTTAAAGGGACAGTCAAGTCCCAAAAAAACTTTAATGATTTAAATAGGGAATGTAATTTTAAACAACTTTCCAATTTACTTTTATCACCAATTTTGCTTTGTTCTCTTCATATTCTTAGTTGAAAGCTAATTCTAGGGGGTCCATATGCTAATTACTTAGACTTTGAAGACTGCCTCTAATCTGAATGCATTTTGACCACTAGAGGGTATTAGTTCATGTGTTTCATATAGATAACATTGAGCTCATGCACGTGAAGCTACCCTGGAGTGAGCACTGATTGGCTAAAATGCAAGTCTGTCAAAAGAACTGAAATAAGGGGGCAGTCTACAGAGGCTTAGATACAAGATAATCACAGAGGTAAAAAGTGTATTTCTATAACAGTGTTGGTTATGCAAAACTGGGGAATGGGTAATAAAGGGAATATCTTTGTTTTTAAATAACAAAAATTCTGGTGTTGACTGTCCCTTTAACTATTCACCATTACTACATTCCACGCAGCCATTTTTTCCGCACACTTTGGTGACTCTAATATCTGCTCCTAACTGTCCTCAGCAGAAGAGGTTAGGTAAGTGGAACCTAGATTACAACCAAGATTACAACATGCAGTGCTAATATCTTATAAGAACTACACTTTAGTCTTTTTTTGTTAATATTAAAGGGACACTGTACCCAAAAATTTTCTTCCGTGATTCAGATTGAGCATGACATTTTAAGCAACTTTCTAATTTACTCCTATTATCAAATTTTCTTAATTCTCTTGGTATCTTTATTTGAAATGCAAGAATTTAAGTTTAGATGCCGGCCCATTTTTGGTGAACAACCTGGGTTGTCCTTGCTAATTGGTGGATAAATTCATCCACCAATAAAAAAGTGCTGTCCAGAGTACTGAAACCAAAAAAAAGCTCAGATGCCTTCTTTTTCAAATAATGATAGCAAGATAAAGAAGAAAAATTGATAATAGGAGTAAATTAGAAAGTTGCTTAAAATTGCATGCTGTTTCTGAATTACAAAAGAAAAAAATTGGGTTCAGTGTCCCTTTAAACAATTTATATAATTTAAATAATAAAAAATACATCTACATATTATTCGCAGGCTAATCTTTGTTTTAAATACATCACTATGTCTAGCATTAATTTACTTTTGTTTAATGTCCCTTTAAAATACCTTTTATTAAATATTCATTCATAAAGATTTATTGAAGAGATACCATCAAGTGCTGGTTCGTTCCCGGGTCTCGGCACCAAACCCCCCCCCCCCCCCAAAAAAAAAGTGCTACTACAACTTTTAAATGAAATTAGCTCTGTATGAATATAAGTTGTTATTTTAAAGATTCTAGTAAAAACTTGCCAACATTTTCTAAAATATTAAGCGACTTTGGATCCTCTCCAGGATTAAAAATACTAATAAATCTGAAATTCTATGTCTAGACTAAAACAAATCTAATAGAAAATTGACGTATTTTAAAACAGTTGATAAATCATTTAAATATTTAAAATTAAAAAAAGTCAAAATGTCCAACGGATTTGTGTACATTAAATTATAGTACTCTATTTAAAAAAAATCTTAGAGGACATAAAAAGATCGAGTCTGAAAAATTCAGTCTTATAAAAAATGATAGTTCTTCCAAAGTTTCTGTATTTCATGGAGAATATTCCAATTTTCATTAGAAAAATAGACTTAACTAACATTTATTTTGTGATTCGGATAGAACATAACATTTTAATCAACTTTCCTATTTACTTCTATTATCAAGTATACTTCATTTTCTTGTTATCCTTTCCTGAAGGAACATTGGCAGCTAGCTGAACACATCTAGCTAGCCAATCAGCAACTAGCTCCCACTATAACAGGGTATATGTGTGTTTTCTTTTTTAACAAGGGATACTAGGAGAACAAAGCACATTTGAAAATAAGTGAATTTAAAAGTGTCTTAAAATGACATGCGCTATCTGAATTATGCAAGTTTAATTTTGACTTTCCTATCTCTTTAAATTTCTTTGGACTATTAAGAATTATGCAAAGTAAAATCTTTTGGGGGTTTCTCTCTTCCAAATTTTAAAATATATAATTGAATTTGTTTGGGTAGACTAGTTATTGATTGGATAACTGAGGGTAATTATTTCTCAATGATCAATTTGGATAAGAGCGCGCTTCCATTGAGCCATTAAAAATGGAGCCTTAAGCTACCGAAGCAGCCGACAGCTAAAAGTAATGTATGGCTCCATTTTAGTACCAGGTTTCCATTGAAAAGGTTACCGCTTTGCGAGCGGTCGCTCTTTTCGTGTAGGTGTAAGGTAGCATTGTGTTAACGCTTCCACCCGATGCCTGATTTCTAAAACATTAATAGGTTACTATGGTAACCCGACCTTACACTACACTCGATTGCATACATGGCGCCGCATACAAGTGGGGAGCCGTATATTTTACCTGTCGCTCGCTGTTAAAATAAAATCAAACACCTAACGCATGCGCAATATCTACCTCTCAACCGCAACCCCCCCACCGCAATAACTAATGTATTAACCCCTAATCCGCAATGCCCCCACAACGCAAACTATCTATTAAATCTATTAACCCCTAATCTGCATTGCCCCCACATGGCAAACTATGTATTAAATCTATTAACCCCTAATCCGCCACCCCCCACAACACAATCTAGCTATTTAAACTGTTAACCCCTAAACCACCAATAACCCACATCGCAATTAACTAATCACTAAGCCCCCTAACTAATCATTAAGCCTAACCTAACACGCCCTAAATTAACCCCATTATATAAATTAAAATAATTCTAAATTACAATTAAAATAAAAAAACCTAACATTACTTTAAAATGAAAAAAACGCCTAGATTTAGAGTTCTGCGTTAGCCGTCAAAACCAGCGTTAGGGGGTCCTAACACTGGTTTTGGCCGCCCACTGGTATTTAGAGTCAGTCATGAAAGGGTCTAACGCTCACTTTCCAGCCGCGACTTTTCCATACCGCAGATCCCCCTACGCCAATTGCGTAGCCTATCTTTTCAATCGGATCTTTCTAACGCCGGTATTTAGAGTCTTGCCTGAAGTGAGCGTTAGAAATCTAACGACAAGACTCCAGCCGCAGAGAAAAGCCAGGAGTTAAGAGCTTTCTGGGCTAACGCCAGTTCATGAAGCTCTTAATTACTGTGCTCTAAAGTACACTAACACCCATAAACTACCTATGTACCCCTAAACCGAGCCCCCCCACATTGCCGCCACTCTAATAAAACATTTTAACCCCTAATCTGCCGACCGCACACCGCCGCAACCTACATTATCCCTATGTACCCCTAATCTGCTAACCCCTAAAGCTAAGTCTTACCCTAACCCTAACACCGCCCTAAATTAAATATAATTTTAATCTAACGAAATAAAATAAATCTTATTAAATAAATTATTCCTATTTAAAGCTAAATACTTACCTGTAAAATAAACCCTAATATAGCTACAATATAAATAATAATTATATTGTAGCTATTTTAGGATTAATATTTATTTTACAGGCAACTTTGTATTTATTTTAACCAATTAATCCTAACCTAAGTTACAATTAAACCTAACACTACACTATCAATTAATAAATTACATACAAATACCTACAAATAAATACAATTAAATAAGCTAACTAAAGTACAAAAAATAAAAAAAGAACTAAGTTACAAAAAATAAAAAAATAATTTACAAACATTATAAAAATATTACAACAATTTTAAGCTAATTACACCTACTCTAAGCCCCCTAATAAAATAACAAAGCCCCCCATAATAAAAAAATGCCCTACCCTATTCTAAAATAAAAATTGAAAAGCTCTTTTACCTTACCAGCCCTTAAAAGGGCTTTTTGCGGGGCATGCCCCAAAGAATTCTACTCTTTTGCCTGTAAAAAAAAACATACAATACCCCCCCAACATTACAACCCACCACCCACATACCCTTAATCTAACCTTAATTCTGATTGGCTGATGTATTCAGCCAATCAGATTCAAGTTCAATCCAATTGGCTGATCCAATCAGCCAATCAGATTGAGCTTGCATTCTATTGGCTGATTCAATCAGCCAATCAGAATTTTCCTACCTTAATTCCGATTGGCTGATAGAATCCTATCAGCCAATCGGAATTCGAGGGACGTCATCTTGGATGACGTCCCTTAAAGGAACCGCCATTCATCGGGAAGTCGTCGGCCAGGATGGATGTTCCGCGTCGGCGGGATGAAGATGGAGCCGGAAGGAAGAAGATTGAAGATGCCGCTTGATAGAAGACTTCAGCTGGATGATGGACCTCTTCAGCCCCTGCTTGGATGAAGACTTCAGCCGGATGATGGACCTCTTCAGCCCCTGCTTGGATGAAGACTTCAGCCGGATGATGGACCTCTTCAGCCCCTGCGTGGATGAAGACTTCAGCCCGATGATGGACCTCTTCAGCCCCCCGCTTGGATGAAGACATCGCCCGGATAGGAGGAAGACTTCGGACCCTCTTCTGGACGGATCGGTGATACCCGGCGTGGTGAAGATAAGGTAGGAAGATCTTCAGGGGTTTAGTGTTAGGTTTATTTAAGGGGGGTTTGGGTTAGATTAGGGGTATGTGGGTGGTGGGTTGTAATGTTGGGGGGGTATTGTATGTTTTTTTTTTACAGGCAAAAGAGCAGAATTCTTTGGGGCATGCCCCGCAAAAAGCCCTTTTAAGGGCTGGTAAGCTAAAAGAGCTTTTCAATTTTTATTTTAGAATAGGGTAAGGCATTTTTTTATTTTGGGGGGCTTTGTTATTTTATTAGGGGGCTTAGAGTAGGTGTAATTAGCTTAAAATTGTTGTAATATTTTTATAATGTTTGTAAATTATTTTTTTAATTTTTGTAATTTAGTTCTTTTTTTATTTTTTGTAACAGTTCTTTTTTATTTTTTGTACTTTAGTTAGTGTATTTATTTGTATTTATTTGTAGGTATTTGTATTTAATTTATTTATTGATAGTGTAGTGTTAGGTTTAATTGTAGATACATGTAGGTAGTTTATTTAATTAATTTAGGGTAGGATTTATTTTACAGGTACTTTTGTAATTATTTTAACTAGGTAGCTATTAAATACTTATTAACTATTTAATAGCTATTGTACCTGGTTAAAATAAATACAAAGTTGCCTGTAAAATAAATATTAATCATAAAATAGCTACAATATAATTATTATTTATATTGTAGCTATATTAGGGTTTATTTTACAGGTAAGTATTTAGCTTTAAATAGGAATAATTTATTTAATAAGATTTATTTTATTTCGTTAGATAAAAATTATATTTAACTTAGAGGGGTGTAAGTGTTAGGGTTAGACTTAGCTTTAGGGGTTAATACATTTATTAGAGTAGCGGTGAGGTCCGGTTGGCAGATTAGGGTTTAATAAATGTAGGTAGGTAGCGGCGACGTTGGGGGGGGCAGATTAGGGGGTAATAAATATAATATAGGGGTTGGCGGGGGTTAGGGGCAGCAGATTAGGGGTTCATAGGGATAACGTAGGTTGCCGCGGTGTACGGAGCGGCAGAATAGGGGTTAATAATAAAATGCAAGGGTCATCAATAGCGGGGGCGGCAGATTAGGGGTTAATAAGTGTAAGGTTAGGGGTGTTTAGACTCGGGGTACATGTTAGGTTGTTAGGTGCAGACATAGGAAGTGTTTCCCCATAGGAAACAATGGGGCTGCGTTAGGAGCTGAACGCTGCTTTTTTGCAGGTGTTAGGTTTTTTTTCAGCTCAAACGGCCCCATTGTTTCCTATGGGGTAATCGTGTATGAGCACGTTTTTGAAGCTGGCCGCGTCCGTAAGCACCGCTGGTATTGAGAGTTGCAGTGGCGGTAAATATGCCTGTACGCTCCCTTTTTGGAGCCTAACGCAGCCCTTCTGTGAACTCTAAATACCAGCGGTATTTAAAAGGTGCGGGGGAAAAAAAGCACGCGTAGCTAACGCACCCCTTTGGCCGCAGAGCTCTAAATCTAGGCATAAGTTTAAATTAAGCTAAAATTACAGAAAATAAAAAAGTCTACCATTACATAAAATAATAAACAAGATTTTAAAAAATAAAAAAATTAAACCTAGTTCCTATGAAAATAAAAAAGCCCCCCCAAAATAACCTCCCTAATTTAATACTAAACTACCAATAGCCCTTAAAGGGACCTTTGTAGGTCATTGCTCTAAATTAAACAGCTCATTTCCTTAAAAAAAAAATACTAAGTCCACCCTCTGACAGTAAAACACGCCACCCACCAAACCCCCCAAAATAAAAAACCTAACACTAAAAAATCCTAAACTACCCATTGCCCCTAAAAGGGCATTTGTATTGGCATTGCCTTAAAAGGGCATTCAACTATTTTACTGCCCTTTAAAGGGCATTCAGCTCTTTTAAGATTGCCCAAAATCCCTAATCTAAAAAATAAAAAAAATTAATTTTCTTAAAAAGGCCTAACTCTAACCCCCAGATAGGTACTCACAGTTCCTGAAGTCCAGTGGTGAAGTCTTCTTCCAAGCGGCAACCGGTTCCGGAAGTCCGGTGGTGAAGTCTTCTTCCAAATGGCGACCGGTTCCTGAAGTCCGGCGGTGAAGTCTTCTTCCAAGCGGCAACCGGTTCCGGAAGTCTGGTGGTGAAGTCTTCTTCCAAATGGCGACCGGTTCCTGAAGTCCGGCGTTGAAGTCTTCTTCCAAGCGGCGACCTCTTCCATCTTCATCCTGGACCGCGGAACTGTAGACCGGTGACTGTGGAAACATTGGGGCATGGAGGATCCTCTACGTACGATCGCCACCGTACACTGAATAGTGAATTTAAGGTACACGATTAAATATGGCGTCACTTGCATTCCTATTGGCTGATTTGATTCATCAAATTCAAATCGCCAATAGGATGAGAGCTATTGAAATCCTATTGGCTATTCAAATCAGCCAATCGGATTTCAGTAGCTCTCATCCTATTGGCTGATTTGAATTTGAAGCATCAAATCAGCCAATAGGAATGCAAGGGACGCCATATTTAATAGCGTACCTTAAATTCACTATTCAGTGTACGGCGGCGATCATACGAAGAAGATCCTCCACACTCCATGGTTCCGTGGTCGCCGGTCTTCAGTTCCGCCTTCCAGGATGAAGATAGAAGAGGTTGTCATTTAGAAGATTTCACCACCAGACTTTAGGAACTGGTCGCCGCTTGGAAGAAGACTTCCCCGCCGGACTTGAGGAACTATGAGTACCTATCCGGGGGTTAGAGTTAGTTAGTTTTTAATTTTTTTAATTTTTTAGATTAGGGATTTTGGGCAATCGTAAAAGAGCTGAATGCCCTTTTGAGTGCAGTAAAAGAGCTGAATGCCCTTTTAAGGGTGATGCCCATACAAATGCCCCTTTAGGGGCAATGGGTAATTTAGGATTTTTTAGTGTTAGGCTTTTTTATTTTGAAGGGTTTGGTGGGTGGGGTTTTTTTACTGTTAGAGGGGAGACTTAATATTTTTTTAAAGAAAAGAGCTGTTAAACTTATGGTAATGCCCTACAAAAGGCCCTTTTAAGTATTAGATTACGGGGTGTTTTTATTTTGGGGGGGCTTTTTTATTTTTATAGGAATTAGGTTTAATTTTTTTATTTTTGATAATCTTGTTTATTATTTTATGTAATATTAGACTTTTTTATTTTTATGTAATTTTAGCTTAATTTAAATTTAGTTTTTTTATTTTTAAAGAAATGTTAGTTTTTTTATTTTAATAGTAATTTAGGATTATTTTAATTTATGTAATGGGGAAAATGTAGGGGTGTTAGTCTAGGGGGCTTAGTGATTAGTTAGGGGGCTTAGTGATTAGTTAATTGCAATGTGGGTTATTGGCGGTTTAGGGGTTAATAGATTTATTAGGTTAATTGCGATGTGGATTATTGGCGGATTAGGGGTTAATAGTTTAAATAGCTAGATTGCGTTGTGGGGTATGGCGGATTAGGGGTTAATACATTTAATAGATACTTTTCAATGTGGGGTTAATAGATTTAATAGATGCATTGCGGATCAGGGGTTTTGGGTTTAAATATCTACATTACGTTGTGGGGGATGGCGGATTAGGAGTTAATAGATTTATTATAAATTGCGATGTGGGGGGATGGCGGATAGAGGGGTTTTGATGTGTCAGGTTAGATTTCAATGGGAAAAAGGTCTCAAAGAGCACCTTTTTACTGTTTTACACCTAGTTGAGCTGGGTGTTATTTTTTTTAGTGTATCGGCAGCCTCCGACAGTGTATTTACTGTTTGTGCAGGCATTGGAAACCGTGTATTATTTAAAGATTAGCGGCTTCCTATACTTTGTATGGGACACGATAATGTTTTCGGTAGCCGTAGTCCGGTTGCCGAAATTGAGGTATAACGGGCCATTGGAAGCAGTTGATAAACAATATTGCTTTTAACAGCATATTTATCGGTTTACAAGTGCACGCAAATGGAATTACGGCTCAATGGAAGCGAGCCCTTAGTTAGACCATTTTCTCTTAAAGCTTTAATTCATACTGAATATGGTCAAAATATGGAGACAATTAGTTTGCCCAATTTAGCATGGCAAAAATATGTAAAAAATCTAAAGTTCATTTTAATTTCTCTAACTACTTGCCTTTAATGGGTAACCCCGATTTTCCAGAAGGTAGTTATTCTTCGGTTTTTAGAGCTTGGAGGGATATTAGCATTAATTACGTAGAAACGTTTATTGAACCTCAAATTAACAAATTCTTGAATTTTGGTTCTCTGAAAAAAAGATGTTATGGGTTAAATAAGCAATTTTTCACCTTCTTGCGAATTAGTTATTTTTCCTCGTTGCTTAAAGGGACAGTCTAGTTAAAATGAAACTTTCATTATTCAGTTAGGGCATGCGATTTTAAACAACTTTCCAATTTACTTTTATCATCAAATTTGCTTTATTCTCTTGGAATTCTTTGTTAAAAGCTAAACCTAGGTAGGCTCAAATGCTAATTTCTAAGCATTTTTACAGTTTTTCACAGCTAGACAGCACTAGTTCATGTGTGCCATATAGATAACATTGTGCTCACTCTAATGGAGTTATTTATGAGTCAGCACTGATTGGCTAAAATGCATGTCTGACAATAAAACTGAGATAAGGGGGCAGTCTGCAGAGGCTTAGATATAAGGTAATCACAGAGAATAAAAAAGTGTATTAATATAACAAAGAGGAAATTTTAAAATGTATTGTATTTTTATTATATTGTAGCAGAGCTGTGGTACCTGTCATAATCAGGCAGTGTGTGGAGTGAATGGTTAGAAAGAATTACCAGAGAATGTCTAGTTCGGCCAAGATCTCTTTAGCACGCTCTATACTTTCAATGGATAACGAGGCTGCGATAAACATTGCTCAAATTACAAGTAGTGAGTTATGCGTTGGGCGCAAGTGGTCACAGTATCCAAAATCCTGAAATTAGTGCGCATCAGACTTTTGCTTGCACGTTAACTTTTTATTTTCAACTAGTAATACGTTCGCTAAAGTGCCTGTGATAAATTTTTACTTTGAGCGCAGTGTGCACGGGAGCGAAAAATGTATTTAGTGTGCCCCTTGTAATCCATCATTGTGTGTGCCCCATCATAATGTCTAAACATTATATATATACACACACATATATATATACACACACACACATATATACACACACAGAAACAGAAAATAAGTAAAATAATGTTTGAACCTCCAATTGCTATTATTAATTTACATTTTAAATGTAAATTAACATACCATGGAAAGCAATACAAAAAACATAAAATAGAATTGTCATGTGCATTTTGGATTAACTATTTGCCTGAGCAGCGTTGGAGGTTACAGCACAGTGAACACAGCAAAGCAGAACTTTACCAGTTTTCCCCTGTGGATGCAAAGATGCTGTGAACAATTTCTCAAAACATAGTAGTCTATCTTACATCTTAAGGAGAGAATATCTGTACTTGTATTCCTTAGTGAAAAAAAATAAATCCTTGCTTCACTGATAACTATTCACAAAAAAGTAAAATAATTATGTCTCAGCACAGTTGCTTCCAAACCACTATTGCCGCTGGTACTTTATTTTTATTGTTTTCTGCATTTGTAGTAAGTGTATATCATGTTTAAGTCTACTTAGTCATGCAATATATGTAAGAGATTGATATGGGGGATATTTATCAAAGCCTCAACTGCAAATACGCCGGAAATCTACAGCGTAATTGTTGCGAGATTGATCCGACCTAGTTATCAAAGCCTACAGACCGGCACATTTTGAAATTTGTGACGTAACATAAGCTCCGCCAGTCTCAATCCGACGCAGACCGATGCTTACATCATTACAGATGTTCCGAATACGCATTTGGCTCTATATGACACTTTTTCCAAGTTATCAAACTTTTAACAGGTACGCTCGTGGCTATTCCGGCCCAGCGTACCTAGTTTTCAATCCGTCACCTTGGAGGCCGTGGATGCCATAGAAATCAATGGGAGTCTGAAAGCATTGAAAGCTTATGTTCGATGCTGCCAGATATCCCATTGATTTATATGGTTGAAAACAAGTTATGTTTACACCTAACACCCTAACATAAACCCCGAGTCTAAACACCCCTAATCTGCCGCCCCCGACCTCGCCGCCACCTAAATAAAGGTATTTTTTTGATAGGACTATTAGATTAGGGGTAATTCTTTTTATTTTTGATAATCTGTTTTTTTATTTTTCGTAATTTAGTGTTTGTTTGTTTTTTGTAACTTAGTGTTTTTTTTTCTGTAATTTAGTACTTTTAATAATGTTTAATTGTATATTTAATTAATTTGAGTAGGGTTAGGTTTTTTAATATGTAATTTATTTTATTTAATTGGTAGTTTGATTTAATTGTAGGATAATAGTTAGGGTAGGTTAATTGATAGTTCAATATAGTTTATTTTAATTCTACAGGTAAGTTTAAATTTATTTGAAGATAGGGATGTTGTAATTTTAATTTAAAGTTAGCGGTTGTTAGGTTTAGGGGTTGATAGCTTAATTTATTTTTTGGTGATGTGGGGGACTGACGGTTTAGGGGTTAATAGGTTTAGTTAGTGGTAGTGATGTTGGAGGCCAGAGGTTTAGGGGTTAATATGTTTATTTAGGTTGCGGCGGGGTCGGGGAGCGGCGGGTTAAAGGTTAATACATTTATTTATGTTGCGGCAGGGTCAGGGAGCAGCGGGATAGGGGTTAATAACTTTATTTATGTTGCCGCGGGTTTTGATAAATATCCCCCTATGATTGTATTACATACGTAATACAGGTATATATTAGCAATCTGTGTAAATTGGATGTGATTAGAAGATACTACACTCTTACTCTCCTATAACTAATCCCAATGAGAGTGAACTAACCTCAAAAAGTGCACCCGTAGGTTAAGAAAAAAAGTGTGTTGAAGGGATAGCGTTACGAATAGCTGAGAGCTAGTGAATTGGACAAATACTTGTTTGAGAAAATATTGTAAGTAAGTGCATATACAATGGCAATCTGTATAAAATGAGTGACAGCTTTGTGTATAGAAAATATCACTGATAATTAGCAGTGTCTAAAGTAGGGGATATCAAACTGCTAATTAAGATCTGATCAATGTTGCCGATAAAAAATTGAATTGGATATATAGATTCAAATAATATATTTATTATGTGACAATAGATAAAAACTCTAACAATAAATCTTAAAAATAGCTAATGTAAGTGATGCCGGCATCGATAAAAAAACTATTCCCTAAAATGTTAAAGGTAATTAATATGACAAAAACTTAGTAATAAACACGTTAAAAAGTGTACATATATCTGAACACAAATATGAACAAAAATATTGACACATATATTGAAAACCTGTGACTTGGGAGTATTTTGTAACAGTGTTCTGCAGTAAAGCTTATCCGTTTGTAATTTTTGTTACCAATTGTTTCTCCGTTTGCAATTTTGTTACCAATTGGCAGTTAAAGGACAAAAATGTGGGGCTTGTTGGAAAAAGTAAATGTTTTCTCCGTAAACTCTCTCCCTCCCTGCGGTCCGTCTTACACAGTGGGTGTTCAGCGTCTGTTAGCTCTCCCCTACTGCGGTCCGTCTTCCACAGTGGGTGTTCAGCGTTTGTGGTTGGATGATATAGTAACGTTCTTTGATAGATCACAATCCGGGTTAAAGTTCAGGAGGTGATTCCCATCAATAAAGTGCTGACGTTCTTGTGATGTTGTCCAGTATTAGAACCAAATGGTTATAGATTTTCCAAGCACTGTGGGTTCGTATGGGTAGGTCCTGGGGCAGGGATTACACATACAGAGACAGCTCACAATTTGCCGTGACCGCTCAATGTACCTGTCCTATCTACCAACGATACCTCACCAAGTTGAAAATAATAGTATTAAGTGTCCAGGGTTAGTAAGCAAATTCTACGCGTTTCAGCCGCCAGGGGCCTTTATCAAGAGTATTTGTCCAATTCACTAGCTCTCAGCTATTTGTAGCGCTATCCCTTCAACACACTTTTTTTCTATATATTAGCAAAGACAAACTCAACCAGTGAATGATTAGAATAGGACCTAATACCTTGTTCTATGGCCAGAAAAGCAACGTTCCAAAATGTACCTTATACAGATAGTAACTTTCTTGCAGTTTGATCCAACCTTAAAGTGAAGGTAAAGTTTTACACATCTCTATACACTAATCAATTAGTCATATCTTCATTTACTAATTCGCTACGTTTTTTCCACAAGTCGATTATATATTTATGTAAAAGATAACTTTTATTTTTTACTATCATTACCTTCCTGACTCCTCCCAACAGCCATTTCCTTATCTTAGAGACTATGACGTACAGAGCGGTCCCACCCGCTTTATACGTGGCTCACTCTCCAACGCATGTTCACAAGGAATGCAATGAACTGCGCATTCGCATAGCGTAGTCCACTCTCAGCAATGTGCATGTGTTAATCTTCTCCTCGTTTTTCAATGCGCAGGTGTCATTACTCTCTGCAACATAGTATTCAATGAATATCTATATTCATTCAATACTATATTGTTCGCGATAGAGACAAGCTGCATTCTGCAAACCGTTCCAAAGTTTTTGAGTTAATTGCTTTGAAAATATTTGTAAGTATTCATAAATTAGATCCTCATATTAAATGATATTCTTAAAAAAAAATTGTATGACTGATTTGAATATACATTTAATAATTATTTTAAAAAATATATATTTGATTATTTAGCACTGTAAACCATTACATGCTTCATAACATTGTAATAGCAAAGAATAATTTTTTGTTTAGACATTTATTATATGTATTGATAATTTATATGGTTTTAGAAATATTATAATTCTTGAAAATATATATGTCAGTTATTAAATAAACAGATAGAATGTGATATAAGCATACAGATATTAAATTTGATAGAGAGCAAAATAGATATACAGTAAAGGCAAATAGAAACAAAATCAAATAAACAGAGGGAAAAAGAAATAAAACAGAGACAAATCAATATTGAGTGATAGATATAAAATTTTTAGATATCCCTAACCTATGAATGAAAAATATAATGTTTTTTTTTTCTACATAAAAATTGAATAAATAAATTAACAAATTCACATTTTAACTAATTAAATATAATATTTATTATTGATTAATTTATTTCAGTTCCTATAGTATTTTATACAGGTTTTACCATAGAATTTCTTTAATTTAATAATAAAAAAGTTGATTTTAAATGTTATATAAAATATAACATTATTTTAAATCTTTATAAGTTATTGTGAAATTGATAATACAAATTAATAGTAATCAAATGTTTTAAATTTTATTTTTATATGTGAAAGAAAGAAAATATTAAAAGACACGGAGTATGAAGTAAATAATCTTTCTTTCATGTAATTAGCAAGAGTCCATGAGCTAGTGACGTATGGGATATACATTCCTACCAGGAGGGGCAAAGTTTCCCAAACCTCAAAATGCCTATAAATACACCCCTCACCACACCCACAAATCAGTTTTACAAACTTTGCCTCCTATGGAGGTGGTGAAGTAAGTTTGTGTTAGATTCTACGTTGATATGCGCTCCGCAGCAGGTTGGAGCCCGGTTTTCCTCTCAGCGTGCAGTGAATGTGAGAGGGATGTGAGGAGAGTATTGCCTATTTGAATTCAATGATCTCCTTCTACGGGGTCTATTTCATAGGTTCTCTGTTATCGGTCGTAGAGATTCATCTCTTACCTCCCTTTTCAGATCGACGATATACTCTTATATATACCATTACCTCTACTGATTCTCATTTCAGTACTGGCTTGGCTTTCTACTACATGTAGATGAGTGTCCTGGGGTAAGTAAGTCTTATTTTCTGTGACACTCTAAGCTATGGTTGGGCACTTTTATATAAAGCTCTAAATATATGTATTCAAACATTTATTTGCCTTGACTCAGGATGTTCAACGTTCCTTATTTCAGACAGTCAGTTTCATATTTGGGATAATGCATATGAATAAATCAATTTTTTTCTTACCTTAAAATTTGACTTTTTTCCCTGTGGGCTGTTAGGCTCGCGGGGGCTGAAAATGCTTCATTTTATTGCGTCATTCTTGGCGCGGACTTTTTTGGCGCAAATTTTTTTTTTCTGTTTCCGGCGTCATACGTGTCGCCGGAAGTTGCGTCATTTTTGACGTTTTTTTGCGCCAAAAGTGTTGGCGTTCCGGATGTGGCGTCATTTTTGGCGCCAAAAGCATTTAGGCGCCAAATAATGCGGGCGTCTTTTTTAGCACTAAAAAATATGGGCGTCACTATTGTCTCCACATTATTTAAGTCTCATTATTTATTGCTTCTGGTTGCTAGAAGGTTGTTCACTGGCATTTTTTCCCATTCCTGAAACTGTCATTTAAGGAATTTGATCAATTTTGCTTTATATGTTGTTTTTTCTATTACATATTGCAAGATGTCCCAGATTGACACTGAGTCAGAAGATACTTCTGGAAAAACGCTGCCTGGTGCTGGATCTACCAAAGTTAAGTGTATCTGCTGTAAACTTGTGGTATCTGTTCCTCCAGCTGTTGTTTGTAATGAATGTCATGACAAACTTGTTAATGCAGATAATATTTCCTTTAGTAATGTTACATTAACTGTTGCTGTTCCGTCAACATCTAATACTCAGAGTGTTCCTGTTAACATAAGAGATTTTGTTTCTAAATCCATTAAGAAGGCTATGTCTGTTATTCCTCCTTCTAGTAAACGTAAAAGGTCTTTTAAAACTTCTCATTTTTCAGATGAATTTTTAAATGAACATCATCATTCTGATTCTGATAATGGTTCCTCTGGTTCAGAGGATTCTGTCTCAGAGGTTGATGCTGATAAATCCTCATATTTATTCAAAATGGAAATTATTCGTTCTTTACTTAAAGAAGTCTTAATTGCATTAGAAATAGAGGATTCTGGTCCTCTTGATACTAAATCTAAACGTTTAAATAAGGTTTTTAAATCTCCTGTAGTTATTCCAGAAGTTTTTCCTGTCCCTGATGCTATTTCTGAAGTAATCTCCAGGGAATGGAATAATTTGGGTAATTCATTTACTCCTTCTAAACGTTTTAAGCAATTATATCCTGTGCCATCTGACAGATTAGAATTTTGGGACAAAATCCCTAAGGTTGATGGGGCTGTCTCTACTCTTGCTAAACGGACTACTATTCCTACGGCAGATAGTACTTCCTTTAAGGATCCTTTAGATAGGAAGATTGAATCCTTTCTAAGAAAAGCTTACTTATGTTCAGGTAATCTTCTTAGACCTGCTATATCTTTAGCGGATGTTGCTGCAGCTTCAACTTTTTGGTTAGAAGCTTTAGCGCAACAAGTAACAGATCATAATTCTCATAGCATTGTTAATCTTCTTCAACATGCTAATAACTTTATTTGTGATGCCATCTTTGATATCATTAGAGTTGATGTCAGGTATATGTCTCTAGCTATTTTAGCTAGAAGAGCTTTATGGCTTAAAACTTGGAATGCTGATATGTCTTCTAAGTCAACTTTGCTTTCCCTTTCTTTCCAGGGTAATAAATTATTTGGTTCTCAGTTGGATTCTATTATCTCAACTGTTACTGGAGGGAAAGGAACTTTTTTACCACAGGATAAAAAATCTAAAGGTAAATTTAGGTCTAATAATCGTTTTCGTTCCTTTCGTCACAATAAGGAACAAAAGCCTGATCCTTCACCCACAGGAGTGGTATCAGTTTGGAAACCATCTCCAGTCTGGAATAAATCCAAGCCTTTTAGAAAACCAAAGCCAGCTCCCAAGTCCACATGAAGGTGCGGCCCTCATTCCAGCCCAGCTGGTAGGGGGCAGATTACGATTTTTCAAAGAAATTTGGATCAATTCAATTCACAATCTTTGGATTCAAAACATTGTTTCAGAAGGGTACAGAATTGGCTTCAAGATAAGGCCTCCTGCAAAGAGATTTTTTCTTTCCCGTGTCCCAGTAAATCCAGCGAAGGCTCAAGCATTTCTGAAATGTGTTTCAGATCTAGAGTTGGCTGGAGTAATTATGCCAGTTCCAGTTCTGGAACAGGGGCTGGGGTTTTATTCAAATCTCTTCATTGTACCAAAGAAGGAGAATTCCTTCAGACCAGTTCTGGATCTAAAAATATTGAATCGTTATGTAAGGATACCAACATTCAAAATGGTAACTATAAGGACTATCCTGCCTTTTGTTCAGCAAGGGCATTATATGTCCACAATAGATTTACAGGATGCAGATCTGCATATTCCGATTCATCCAGATCACTATCAGTTTCTGAGATTCTCTTTCCTAGACAAGCATTACCAGTTTGTGGCTCTGCCATTTGGCCTAGCAACAGCTCCAAGAATTTTTACAAAGGTTCTCGGTGCCCTTCTGTCTGTAATCAAAGAACAGGGTATTGTGGTATTTCCTTATTTGGACGATATCTTGGTACTTGCTCAGTCTTCACATTTAGCAGAATCTCATACGAATCGACTTGTGTTGTTTCTTCAAGATCATGGTTGGAGGATCAATTTACCGAAAAGTTTATTGATTCCTCAGACAAGGGTAACATTTTTAGGTTTCCAGATAGATTCAGTGTCCATGACTCTGTCTCTGACAGACAAGAGACGTCTAAAATTGATCTCAGCTTGTCAAAACCTTCAATCACAATCATTCCCTTCGGTAGCCTTATGCATGGAAATTCTAGGTCTTATGACTGCTGCATCAGACGCGATCCCCTTTGCTTGTTTTCACATGCGACCTCTTCAGCTCTGTATGCTGAACCAGTGGTGCAGGGATTACACAAAGATATCCCAATTAATATCTTTAAAACCGATTGTACGACACTCTCTGACGTGGTGGACAGATCACCATCGTTTAGTTCAGGGGGCTTCTTTTGTTCTTCCGACCTGGACTGTGATTTCAACAGATGCAAGTCTGACAGGTTGGGGAGCTGTTTGGGGGTCTCTGACAGCACAAGGGGTTTGGGAATCTCAGGAGGTGAGATTACCAATCAATATTTTGGAACTCCGTGCAATTTTCAGAGCTCTTCAGTCATGGCCTCTTCTAAAGAGAGAATCGTTCATTTGTTTTCAGACAGACAATGTCACAACTGTGGCATACATCAATCATCAAGGAGGGACTCACAGTCCTCTGGCTATGAAAGAAGTATCTCGAATACTGGTATGGGCGGAATCCAGCTCCTGTCTAGTTTCTGCGGTTCATATCCCAGGTATAGACAATTGGGAAGCGGATTATCTCAGTCGCCAAACGTTACATCCGGGCGAATGGTCTCTTCACCCAGAGGTATTTCTTCAGATTGTTCAAATGTGGGGACTTCCAGAAATAGATCTGATGGCTTCTCATCTAAACAAGAAACTTCCCAGGTATCTGTCCAGATCCAGGGATCCTCAAGCGGAAGCAGTGGATGCATTGTCACTTCCTTGGAAGTATCATCCTGCCTATATCTTTCTGCCTCTAGTTCTTCTTCCAAGAGTAATCTCCAAGATTCTGAAGGAATGCTCGTTTATTCTGCTGGTGGCTCCAGCATGGCCTCACAGGTTTTGGTATGCGGATCTTGTCCGGATGGCCTCTTGCCAACCGTGGACTCTTCCGTTAAGACCAGACCTTCTGTCGCAAGGTCCTTTTTTCCATCAGGATCTCAAATCCTTAAATTTAAAGGTATGGAGATTGAACGCTTGATTCTTAGTCAAAGAGGTTTCTCTGACTCTGTGATTAATACTATGTTACAGGCTCGTAAATCTGTATCTAGGAAGATATATTATAGAGTCTGGAAGACTTACATTTCTTGGTGTCTTTCTCATAATTTTTCCTGGCATTCTTTTAGAATTCCGAGAATTTTACAGTTTCTTCAGGATGGTTTGGATAAAGGTTTGTCTGCAAGTTCATTGAAAGGACAAATCTCTGCTCTTTCTGTTCTTTTTCACAGAAAGATTGCTAATCTTCCTGATATTCATTGTTTTGTACAAGCTTTGGTTCGTATAAAACCTGTCATTAAGTCAATTTCTCCTCCTTGGAGTTTGAATTTGGTTCTGGGGGCTCTTCAAGCTCCTCCGTTTGAACCTATGCATTCATTGGACATTAAATTACTTTCTTGAAAAGTTTTGTTTCTTTTGGCCATCTCTTCTGCTTGAAGAGTTTCTGAATTATCTGCTCTTCTCTTTCTTGTGAGTCTCCTTTTCTGATTTTTCATCAGGATAAGGCGGTGTTGCGAACTTCTTTTAAATTTTTACCTAAGGTTGTGAATTCTAACAACATTAGTAGAGAAATTGTGGTTCCTTCATTATGTCCTAATCCTAAGAATTCTAAGGAGAGATCATTGCATTCTTTGGATGTAGTTAGAGCTTTGAAATATTATGTTGAAGCTACTAAGAATTTCCGAAAGACTTCTAGTCTATTTGTTATCTTTTCCGGTTCTAGGAAAGGTCAGAAGGCCTCTGCCATTTCTTTGGCATCTTGGTTGAAATCTTTAATTCATTCTTATGTCGAGTTGGGTAAAACTCTGCCTCAAAGGATTACAGCTCATTCTACTAGGTCAGTTTCTACTTCCTGGGCATTTAGGAATGAAGCTTCGGTTGATCAGATTTGCAAAGCAGCAACTTGGTCTTCTTTGCATACTTTTACTAAATTCTACCATTTTGATGTGCTTTCTTCTTCTGAAGCAGTTTTTGGTAGAAAAGCAGCTGTTTCAGTTTGATTCTTCTGCTTATAATTTCAGTTTTTTTCATTATAAGATTTAAACTTTATTTTGGGTGTGGATTATTTTCAGCGGAATTGGCTGTCTTTATTTTATCCCTCCCTCTCTAGTGACTCTTGCGTGGAAGATCCACATCTTGGGTAGTCATTATCCCATACGTCACTAGCTCATGGACTCTTGCTAATTACATGAAAGAAAACATAATTTATGTAAGAACTTACCTGATAAATTCATTTCTTTCATATTAGCAAGAGTCCATGAGGCCCACCCTTTTTGTGGTGGTTATGATTTTTTTGTATAAAGCACAATTATTCCAATTCCTTATTTTTTATGCTTTCGCACTTTTGTCTTATCACCCCACTTCTTGGCTATGCATTAAACTGATTTGTGGGTGTGGTGAGGGGTGTATTTATACGCATTTTGAGGTTTGGGAAACTTTGCCCCTCCTGGTAGGAATGTATATCCCATACGTCACTAGCTCATGGACTCTTGCTAATATGAAAGAAATTAATTTATCAGGTAAGTTCTTATATAAATTATGTTTTTGTTCTATTCTAAAACTTGCAAACAAAATTGATGCTCTAGTTATTGTGAAAATTGATAATACAAATTAATAGTAATCAAATGTTTTAAATTTAATTTTTATATGTGAAAGAAAGAAAATATTAAAAGACACGGAGTGTGAAGTAAATAATCATTTGTTCTATTCTAAAACTTGAAACAAAATTGATGCGCTAGATAAATTTATAGCAGTCCGGATTTCATCCGCACCGGATGGATGAAGATAGAAGATGCCGTCTGGATGAAGACTTCTGCCCGTCTGGAGGACCACTTCTGCCCATCTGGAGGACCATTGCCTCTTACGTATCTTGGAAAATTCAATAACAATATGAATAGTCATGCGCAAAATGGGAGCGCGCTTGTTTTGCAAGTCTGACAAAAAAAACAGAAACGCATGCGCAGATCATCCGGGAAGTGGATGAAGTAGATTGACGGCCGACCTAATGCCCAGAATTTCAGTTGGATGAAAAGAAAACGTGACCAAACCAGTAAAAAAAAAAAAAATACGGGTTGAAAGCGGCAAAGTAAAATATGTGAGTATAAACAGGAAAAAAAGACTTTATAATTTCAAATTGAAAAAAATGATGACTTAAACTCATATTCATTTGGGTCAACAAGTGATATTAGACTTTGAAATAGAGTTAACTTTACCTTCACTTTAAGAACACAACCTAGGCTACAAATACCAAACATTCCTCATTTAAACAAAAGATATGGTAACCCCAGATGTCTCCTTTCTTTACTTTTTTAATGCTATCATTAGAAATATATATATGTAATCAATCTATCAAAAAAGCAGATGGTGTAAAAAATAAATATACAAAGCTATTCTTACAATAATATGTGTAGTGCAATATATAGCAATACGTATGTATAACTTTAATATCAAACCCAAGGAACCTAGTTATTAAAAAATTGAATTCTTTTGGATACAAGATTAAGGGCCAGATTGCAAGTGGAGCGGTATTTAACATATTATTACAAGTTGAAAGTAAACTGTATTCACACGCGTGATAATCCGATGCGTGTAAAAAGCTGAACTTAGATATTGCCAGTGTGATAACGTGTTCCCCATAAAAGTCTATAGAGCAAAAAAAGTGAAAAAAAATAATGCCCTACTCATGTGCAAACACGATTGCATATCCTCAAGTGCACTAACCTGACTTGAAGATATGAATATTTCACATTCCAATGTCCTTCACATAAAAGAAAATGTTCTATTTATTAATAAATACAAATATATATACTGTATATATATATATACAGTATCCCACAAAAGTGAGTACACCCCTCACATTTTTGTAAATATTTTATTATATCTTTTCATGTGACAACACTGAAGAAATGACACTTTGCTACAATGTTAAGTAGTAAGTGTACAGCCTGTATAACAGTGTATATTTGCTGTTCTGGGGGTTAACTGCCTGGGTCTCTGGGGCTTGTGTAGTTGCCTGTGAATGCTATTGAGCACCCAGGTTTGTGTATGTTTCAGGGTTTTGTATGTGCCTAGTGAAAATTGCATAAGGCCTGTGCAACCTTGGGTGGTTTCCAGATTGTTTGATCGAGAGCATGCATTGCTAGGCTGTATTACCTTGGATGGTAGAGACCTTGACGTGGCTCCTGGGTTTGACCCATTTGGCCAGATGCGGTAACTAACTCTTCCATTTTTGCTTTTAATCTTAGGTGTGTACTTGCAAGTGAGTGCCAGAATTCCTCTGCGTGTTTTCCCTATGGGCTTTTCACCCAGACTGTTCTGGGGGTTAACTGTCTGGTTCTCTGGGGATTGTGCAGTTGCCTGTGAGTGCTATTGAGCACCCAGGTTTGTGTATTTTGCAGGGTTAAAGGATGTTTGACAAAAAAAATCATCCTATATAGAATTAAAAAATTATTATTTCTTTAAAGGGACAGTCAACACCTGATTTTGTTTTTGTTTTAAAAGATAGATAATCCCTTAATTACCCATTCCCCAGTTTTGCATAACCAACACAGTTATAATAATACATTTTTTTAGCTCTGTAATTACCTTGTATCAAAGCCTCTGCAGACTGCCCCCTTATTTCAGTTCTTTTGACAGACTTGCATTTTAGCCAATCAGTGCTCACGGGTCGGTAAATTACCGTGCATGAGCTCAATGTTATCTATATGAAACACATGAACTAACGCCCTCTAGTGGTGAAAAACTATCAAAATGCATTTAGATTAGAGGCAGCCTTCAAAGTCTAAGAAATTAGCATATGAACCTCCTAGGTTTAGCTTGTAACTAAGAATACCAAGAGAACAAAGCAAAATTGGTGATAAAAGTAAATTGGAAAGTTGTTTAAAATTACATGCTCTATTTGAATCATGACAGTTTTTTTAGACTTGTCTGTCCCTTTAACATTTACCCAGAACACCTATCTATTTGGATTCCTGTAATATTTTATTAATTCATAGGTACAGGAACCTATGAGCCCTGACATCAGCAATACAAACAGTTACTGGCCGGTAATCATTATTACTATGATAATCAATTTGCAGTTATATTAGACCCCGTGTTTGAATAATAGGACCCTAATATTTCATATGATCTTATCAGATATTTATATGACAAGGGGATGATTAGCTCTTCTTTAGACTCACCGGAACAGCCAAAATAGGCCTAATACCAATCATCAGGAGCCGTACAGATACAGTAATTCTTATTTGAAAGAGGAAGATTATTAGACTATTGCCACATCTATCACCTGGGGTATGTAACCCCAATTTAAGAGAATGGACTTTCCTTTGTAACTTGTATATGATTGTGTTAGCTTCTTCCTCTTTAGTGCCCTAAGCACCCAAACTTCACCTAGAAGATAGTTGATTGCCTAAAGGGCCACAAGACTCCTCAGCTCTGAGTGCGCCAATCTTATATACTGATGCTGCAACATAGGCATCTATTTATTAAGCCGTCAACTTACTTGCATTAGACGGCACCAATACGCTCGCCTAAGATCGCCTAACATCTCTGCCGCGGACCTGAATACGCTCTCCAAAGTTACCAAAAAAGCAACGCACCAGTCATCGATCTTGCTGCTCTTCGGCTTTTTCACAGCTTTATTGGTATACTGTCACTAAACACCCACACTATACTATACTGTTTACCCCCTATACCGCCGCTCCCTGAGCCCACCGCAACTCTAATAAATGTATTAACCCCTAACCTGCCGCTCACGGACCCCGCCGCAACTAAATAAAGTGCTTAAACCCTAAACCGCCGCTCCCGGAGCCCACCGCCACCTACATTATACTTATTAACCCCTAATCTGCAGCCCCCTATACCGCCGTCACCTACATTATACTTATTAAACCCTAATCTGCCCCCCCCTACACCGCCGCCACCTACATTATACTTATCAACCCCTAATCTGCCACCCCTGCACCGCTGCCACTATATTAAATTTATTAAAGGGACACTAAACCCAAAAAAATTCTCTCATAATTCAAGTAGAGAATACAATTTTAAACAACATTCCAATTTACTTGTATTATCTAATTTGCTTCATTCCTTAGATATCGATTGTTGAAGAAATAGCAATTCACATGTGTGAGCCAATAACACGAGGCATCTATGTGCAGCAACCAATCAGCAGCCACTGAGCCTTTTCAGCAAAGTATATCAAGATAATTAAGCAAATTAGATAATAGAAGTAAATTAGAATGTTGTTTAAATTTGTACTCTCTTTCTAAATCTTGAAAGAAAAAATTTGGGTTTCATGTCCCTTTAACCCCTAAACCTAAGTCTAACCCTAACACCCCCTAACTTAAATATAATTTAAATAAATCTAAATAAGTATTCCTATTTAAAACTAAATACTTACCTATAAAATAAACCCTAAGCTAGCTACAATATAACTAATAGTTACATTGTAGCTAGCTTAGGATTTATTTATTTTTTACAGGCAAGTTTGTATTTATTTTAACTAGGTAGAATAGTTACTAAATAGTTATTAACTATTTACTAAATACCTAGCTAAAATAAATACAAATATACCTGTAAAATAAAACCTAACCTATGTTACACTAACACCTAACACTACACTATAATTAAATTAATTCCCTACATTAAATACAATTAAATACAATTAAATAAAAGTATCTAAAGTACAAAAAAAAAAAAAACAAACACTAAATTACAGAACAAAAAAGTACAAAAAAAATAAACACTAAATTACAGAAAATAATAAACAAATTACAAGATTTTTAAGCTAATTACACCTTATCTAATCCCCCTAACAAAATAAAAAAGCCCCCCCCCCCCCAAAATAAAAAAGCCCTACCCTACACTAAATTACAAATAGCCCTTAATAGGGCCTTTTGCAGGACATTGCCCCAAAGTAATCAGCTCTTTTACCTGTAAAAAAAAATTACAAATGCCCCCCCCCAACATTAAAACCCACCACCCACACAACCAACTCTACTCTAAAACCCACCCAATACCCCCTTAAAAACCTAACACTAACCCCTTGAAGATCACCTTACCGGGAGAAGTCTTCACCCAACCGGGCCGAAGTCCTCAACGAATCCGGCAGAAGTGGTCCTCCAGACGGGCAGAAGTCTTCATCCATCCGGTGTGGAGCGTCTCCATCTTGAAGACATCCGACGTGGAGCATCCTCTTCGGCCGACGTCTTCTTGTTGAATGAAGGTACCTTTAAGTGATGTCATCCAAGATGGCGTCCCTTAGATTCCAATAGGATGATAGAATCAGCCAATCGGAATTAAGGTAGAAAAAATCCTGTTCCAATCAGCCAATAGAATGCAAGCTCAATCCTATTGGCTGATTGTATCAGCCAATAGGATTGAACTTAAATCTCCCGGTAAGTTGATCTTCAAGGGGTTAGTGTTAGGTTTTTTTAAGGGGGTATTGGGTGGGTTTTAGAGTAGGGTTGGTTGTGTGGGTGGTGGGTTTTAATGTTGGGGGGGCATTTGTAATTTTTTTTACAGGTAAAAGAGCTGATTACTTTGGGGCAATGCCCCGCAAAAGGCCCTTTTAAGGGCTATTTGTAATTTAGTGTAAGGTAGGGCTTTTTTATTTTGGGGGGGCTTTTTTATTTTGTTAGGGGGATTAGATAAGGTGTAATTAGTTTAAAAATCTTGTAATTTGTTTATTATTTTCTGTAATTAAGTATTTTTTTTTGTACTTTAGATAATTTTATTTAATTGTATTTAATTGTATTTAATGTAGGGAATTAATTTAATTATAGTGTAGTGTTAGGTGTTAGTGTAGCATAGGTTAGGTTTTATTTTGCAGATATATTTGTATTTATTTTAGCTAGGTAGTTAGTAAATAGTTAATAACTATTTAGTAACTATTCTACCTAGTTAAAATAAATACAAACTTGCCTTTATTTTATAGGTAAGTATTTAGTTTTAAATAGGAATGATTTATTTAATGATAGGAATATTTATTTATTTTTATTTAAATTATATTTAAGTTAGGAGGTGTTAGGGTTAGGGTTAGACTTAGGTTTAGGGGTTAATAAATTTAATATAGTGGCGGCAGTGTAAGGGGGCAGATTAGGGGTTAATAAGTATAATGTAGGTGGTGGCGGTGTAGGGGGGGCAGATTAGGGGTTAATAAGTATAATGTAGGAGGCGGTGGTGTAGGGGGGGCAGATTAGGGGTTAATAACTTTATGTAGGTGGCGGCGGTGGTGGGGCGGCAGATTAGGGGTTAATAAGTATAATGTAGGTGGCGGCAGTGTAGGGGGGCGGCAGATTAGGGGTGTTTAGACTCGGGGTACGTGTTAGAGTGTTAGGTGTAAACATTACCATAGGAATCAATGGGATATCGGGCAGCAGCGAACATGAGCTTTCGCTGCTTTCAGACTCCCATTGATTCCTATGGTATCTGCCGCCTCCAGGGCGTGAATTGAAAACCAGGTATGATGGGCCGGAATAGTGGCGAGCGTACCTGTTAGGAATTTGTTAACTAGCAAAAGTAGTCAGATAGTGCCGAATTTGCATTCAGAACATCTGTAATGATGTAAGCATCGATCTGTGTCGGACTTTGCCTGTGGATCGTATGTTACGCCACAAAATTCTACTTTTGCCGGTCTGTAGGGTTTGATAACTAAGGGGAATCAGGCTCGCCACAAATACGCTGCGGAATTCCAGCGTATTTGCAGTTGACGGCTTGATAAGTATATGCCATAGAATAAATATGAAAGTAATTGCTGTTGTAATGCATAGATAGATAGATAGATAGATAGATAGATAAATCCCATAGTAAGTCTTGAACGTCTATAGTATTTGGTCTGGACTTGCATAGGATCTAGTCCATAGTTGCCAAGGAACATTTGTGTAATAATACAATGCTCTAACAAATTAAAGATTTTTTTGTAACAGAATGATCTATTCACTGTGAGTATTATAAATTTAGAATGGCACCAATTTAAACAAGCAAACTGTTAAATAATGTTGTCTGTCTTTTCATTGGATGCTGTGATATTTTGTGGTATTTCTTTAAGAGCACTACAAAAGAATTCTAACAAATCTGTGCTGTTTCACACATTAATATTTTTTTCTACTGATTTTAGGCTTCTCACATTGTAGCAGGGTCTCAACAGACCAGAATTCACATTGTTTAATACTTCTCGTATAGTAACTGTCTCCCTTACACTTGTGCTGACATTTTGTTTTGACATTAGGTTGACATTGTTTGTTTTTTTACCATAGCCTATTCTCCATGGGCTCTAACTGACATCACTTATTCTGCCTTCATAGCTAAATATTTCATTTTGAAATCCTTACACTCACCTTGCTTTTTTACAGGTTTCTTTTAATGCCATCCCCTGAGTTTTCATTGAAAATATATTGCCACCTTTTTATAAGAGTTGTCACCATGTGAATATGTTAGACATATGTGCTGTAACAGGTCATCTTCAGCATCCAAATATAAATACATAATAGCAGGCAGTCAGCACTGATAAAATAAAAAACAAATGACACATAAGTCAACAGATAACGGTTTATCGCTGTTTTGGCTTTAACAGAACACAGGCTAAGACAGACACATAAAACCTACTTATTTTGGTTCTCTTTGTAATTATGCTTTTTTGATAATGTAACATACATTTTTTTCTTATTTGTTTTAATTATGGTGAAGTATGGAATGTACAGGTGTTATAGGAACCTTAGATATGTTGTGAGTTGTTTTGACGAGCTGGTTACTGTGCTCAACTTCAGTCTATGGCCCCAAGTTATCAAGGTCTGTCGGACCTGATCCAACAGTGCGGATCAGGTCCGACAGACCTCGCTGAATACGGCGAGCAATACGCTCGCCGTATTCAGCATTACACCAGCAGCTCACAAGAGCTGCTGGTGCAACACCGCCCCCTGCAGACTCGCAGCCAATCGGCCGCCAGCAGGGGGGTGTCAATCAACCCGATCGCATTCGGAGCTTGATACATATGCCCCTATGAAATGAATATCTCTGCGTAAACACAGCAATATAAAAATTGCAGAATTAATAAACATTTTAAACATCTATCACGTTACCATTTCTCAAGGCATACAAGTTATTCAAGTGTCAAGGATATCTCTGCATCATACAAACAAAAAGAAAATCTTAGAATAGTTAAAGAGAAATAAAAATGAGACAGCCTTATCAGCTTTGAAATGGCGAGACACTACTGCAAAATCAGATAGTTGGCAGGGGCTATGGAGACTTTGTGAATGTCACATGCTTGAATAAAGTTCAGGGGAAAAAACCCTACTATGCCTTGATAATGCCTTGGAAAGCCCACGGCCAAACCTTTGTTCATGTCAGGTTTCTGAGATGCTCTCCATTCTATAAAGCAAGACTACTTGACCCTAATGAAATAGACATGAGAGCATTTACAAAAATGTACAAAACCCATTTTGAAAATGTGTTTCATAATTCTTGTTATTCAACATTGCTAGTGGTTCTTATTTGCTGTACAAGTAACAAGTATTGGGTCACTTAAAGGGACACTGAACCCAATTTTTTTCTTTCATGATTCAGATAGAGCATGGAATTTTAAGCAACTTTCTAATTTACTCCTGTTATCAATTTTTGTTAGTTCTCTTGCTATCTTTATTTTAAAAGCAGGAATGTAAATCTTAGCAGCCAGCCCATTTTAGGTTCAGCACCATGGATAGCGCTTGCTTATTGGAGGCTTACATTAACCCACCAATAAGCAAGCATAACCCAGGTTCTCAACCAAAAATGGTCCGGCTCCTATGCATCACATTCCTGCTTTTTAAATAAAGATAGCAAGAGAATGAAGAAAAATTAATAATAGGAGTAAATGAGAAAGTTGCTTAAAATTGCATGCTCTATCTGAATCATGAAAGAAAAAAAATTGGGTTTAGTGTCCCTTTAAAGGGACACTGTACCCAATTTTTTTCTTTCGTGATTCAGATAGAGCATAACATTTTAAGCAACTTTCTAATTTACTCCTATTATCAAATTTTCTTCATTCTCTTGGAATCTTTATTTGAAATGCAAGAATGTAAGTTTAGATGCCAGCCCATTTTTGGTGAACAACCTAGGTTGTCCTTGCTGATCTGAACCAAGAAACAAGCTTAGATGCCTTCTTTTTTATATAAAGAGAGCAAGAGAATGAAGAAAAATTGATATTATGAGTAAATTAGAAAGTTGCTTAAAATTGCATGCTCTATCTGAATCACAAAAGAAACATTTTTGGTTCAGTGTCCCTTTAACCCCTTAATGACCGGACCATTTTTCAATTTTCTTACCCTTAATGACAATGGCTATTTTTACATTTCTGCAGTGTTTGCGTTTAGCTGTAATTTTCCTCTTACTCGTTTACTGTACCCACACATATTATATACCGTTTTTCTCGTCATTAAATGGACTTTCTAAAGATACCATTATTTTCATCATATCTTATAATTTACTAAAAAAAAAATGATAAAATATGAGGAAAAAATGGAAAAAAACACACTTTTTCTAACTTTGACCCCCAAAATCTGTTACACATCTACAATCACCAAAAAACACCCATGCTAAATAGTTTATAAATTTTGTCCTGAGTTTAGAAATACCCAATGTTTACATGTTCTTTGCTTTTTTTGCAATTTATGGGGCAATAAATACAAGTAGCACTTTGCTATTTCCAAACCACTTTTTTTCAAAATGAGCGCTAGTTACTTTGGAACCCTGATATCTGTCAGGAATACCTGAATATCCCTTGACATGTATATATTTTGTTTTAGAAGACATCCCAAAGTATTGATCTAGGCCCATTTTGGTATATTTCATGCCACCATTTCACCGCCAAATGCGATAAAAAAAAAAAAAGTTAACTTTTTAACAAATTTTGTCACAAACTTTAGGTTTCCCACTGAAATTATTTACAAACAGCTTCTGCAATTATGGCACAAATGGTTGTAAATGCTTCTCTGAGATCCCCTTTTTCAGAAATAACAGACTTATATGGCTTTGTGGTTGCTTTTTGGTAATTAGAAGGCCGCTAAATGCAGCTGCGCACCACACATGTTTTATGCCCAGGAGTGAAGGGGTTAATTAGGGAGCTTGTAGGGTTAATTTTAGCTTTAGTGTAGTGTAGTAGACAACCCCAAGTATTGATCTAGGCCCATTTTGGTATATTTTATGCCACCATTTCACCGCCAAATGCAAGCAAATAAAAAAAAAAACTTTACATTTTTCACAATTTTAGGTTTCTCACTGAAATTATTTACAAACAGCTTGTGCTATTATGGCAGAAATTGTTGTAAAAGCTTCTCTGGGATCCCCTTTGTTCAGAAATAGCAGACTTATATGGCTTTGGTGTTGCTTTTTGGTAATTAGAAGGTCGCTAAATGCTGCTGCGCACCACACGTGAATTAGGCCCAGCAGTGAAGGGCTTAAATTAGGTAGCTTGTAGGGAGCTTGCAGGGTTAGTTTTAGAGATCAGCCTCCCACCTGACACATCCCACCCCCTGATCCCTCCCAAACAGCTCTCTTCCCTCCCCCACCCCACAATTGTTACCGCCATCTTAAGTACTGGCAGAAAGTCTGCCAGTACTAAATAAAAGAGTTTTTTTTTTTTTTTTTTAAATAAAAATTATAAAATATTTTAGTTGTGATGGACCCCTGCCTTAGCACCAACCTCCCTGATCCCCCCCTCCAGCTCTCTAACCCTCTCCCCTACCTAATTACCGCCATCTTGGGTACTGGCAGCTGTCTGCCAGTACCCAGTTTGGCCCCACAAACCAAACTATTTAAATTTTATTTATAACTTTTTTATTTGTATTTTTAATTATTTCTGTAGTGTAGCAGCCCCCCCCCACAATACCCCCACCCCCTCCCCCTCCCAGATCCTTTTACATTTACCCCTTCCTTCATTGGTGTCAGTGTGGCTAATGCGCGCACGTGCACGCGCATCCACTTGCACGCGCGTCCATGTGCACGCGCGCGCCCGTGCATGTGCGCGCGCATCGTGCACGCGCGCGCACACGCTCCCTCCTCCCACCGGGCAAAGGCACCATCGGCACCATCACTACCGGTGCAGAGAGGGCCACAGAGTGGCTCTCTCTGCATCGGAGGCTTGTAAAGGGGTATTGCAGGATGCCTCCATATCGAGGCATCACTGCAATACCCTCAGAGCTGCTGGAAGTGATTGTGATCACTTCCAGCACTCTGTTAGACAACTGACGTACCAGGTACGTCCATTGTCATTAACTGCTTGTTAATGCATGACGTACCTGGTACGTCAGTTGTCATTAAGGGGTTAACACAACTATATATGCTATATGTTCGAAAGTGTTCTGACACCTCTTTTAGGGCCAGATTACAAATTTTTAACACTCCCATTCGTGCACTAACTTTGCTAGAAGTAAGATTTTTGCGCACCTCGGATTACGCTTGTATTATGAGTTGAAAGTAACTGTTTTCGCTCGCTCGCTAACCTGATGTGCGGAAAAAGCCGAACTTAGAATATTGCAGGCGCAATAACCTGTTCCCCCATAGTAGCCAATGAAGTAAAAAAATACACATAGGACTCTATTTAAGAAAGTCTGGCAGACCTAATCCGACAGTGTGGATCAGGTCCGCCAGACCTCGCTGAATATGGAGAGCAATACGCTCTCCGTATACAGCATTGCACCAGCAGCTCACAAGAGCTAATGTTGCAACGCCGCCCCCTGCAGAATCGTGGCCAATTGGCCGCCAGCAGGGGGTGTCAATCAACCCGATCGTACTCGATCGGGTTGAATTGTGGCGATGTCTGTCTGCCTGCTCAGAGCAGGCGGACAGGTTATGGAACAGCGGTCTTTGTGACCGGTGCTTCATAACTGCTGTTTCTGGCGAGCCTGCAGGCTCGCCAGAAACAAGGGGCATCAAGTTTCATTCGGAGCTTGATAGATACGCCCCATATTCTCAAGTGCGCTAACCGGACATGAAAATATGAATATTTCACATTCCAATGTTATTCTGTATGTATGTGTTTATATACATATATATGTGTGTTTAAACTTTAATATTATGCCTAATGCATATAAAATTAAGCTTTTAGAGGGGGCAGAGCTAACCGTCAAGCTGGAGAGACGTGTCTAGAAAGAGCTCCTTAATATTTACCCAAAAATAGTTATAAATCAGCCGTTTAAAATAGCTTTTTCCATCTTTAAAAGAGGACCCTCAGAGATTTATACTACTGCTAGCTGAAAATAGCCTGACTGCACCGGGACAACTGTTATATCCACTGAAAGATCTCAACTTTCCCACACCGGGACCTGTCCTGATCTGAGCCTTTGAAGATACCCGGCAGGTCACTGCAACAAAGGCAGAGCACACCAGATATTCCGGCACACAGCCCTGTTTGTAGGTGAGAGAAGGCTCAACTCAATCGCCACTGCTGCCCGGAGGGTCGGGGCTCCGCTCCGGTGCAGTAGGTTACAGACGGCGACTGGGCTCCTGAGTGAGAGCAGAGATCCAGCGCACACAAAAGCCGTAACAGCTAACGGGACTTACCCCTGGATGACCATCCTGCTTGGAGGTGCAAGAGGACCCTAACCGAGACCCGCGGGTGAGACTTTGGGAGACCGGAGACTCTAAACTGCGCCACAGCTTCCTTGGCGCGAACCGCCGCCATCTTGAGACGAGATCTCCTATCAGTGCGCAACGCTCTTGCTCCTGCAGTGTAGGCCAGGCGGAACAGCCATACCATAGGGATCAGGTGAGAAAAGCCATTAACACAGCCTGAGTCCTTACTACCCTACCCAGCTACCCACACTTGGCTCGCTCCATACCTGCCAGCAACTAGAACGCTAAACAGATACCTGCACCACATCCCAGAGCGAAACCACACGACAGTGTATTTGTGCAGGACTGTACATACTCACTTAACAGTTTAATAAACTGAGCGAAACTCTACTCTATTATCCCTAACTGAGGGAGCTCATTCTGTCAACTACGGTACGGGACCCCTTAACATCCATTAGCCCTTCTGCCTAACACCTAACGGGCTAGACTATTATTAAAGCAGGATCCTCCGAGCCATTCCCTGGAGAACCAGCACATAATATTTGGCATACAAGAGCTAAAGACAGCAAGGGAAAGCCCCACGCTACAATCTATCCTACTTTACTCCCTCAAGACCTGGTTCTTCTATAGAGGCCAATAGCCCTAAATTCATGCCTCTATTGGTTTTATCTACCTTTGATACCGGGAACCTGAATATAACTTATATCTACAATCGGAAATAACAGCCCCTCTCCCCACCATTTCCCACCTCACTGCAGGTGGGTCATATCCTCATCCCCTCCCCCACTTTGTCAACAGGAGACAAATCCCCTGGGGAGTGGGGTACATGATATACCATATACCAAAATACTAAAAGAACGAGATTTGAAATACAGATGGGGGTTCCCAGTACGGCTTATTATCACCAAGGACAGCAACCAATATATAGCTTCTACTCCCCAACAAACAAGGGAACTACTCCAAAAATGGGACCTTCTTCCACCAGATAGAGAGGATCAATCTGCCAGCACAGAGCTGGGAACTGGCCTGAGAGCTTCAGCTCCACCTTGGAAACCACTACCACAGAGGCCTTTTGGAACGGCTGGAAGACCCTCTGAGACCCTCAAGAAACTCAGAGACACTATTGGTACACACCAAATTACAGACCCATAGAGCACCTGCTTATGTAAGCTACTTTGACTGTATACCTCTAAGGGGATACCCCTCCACTGGAGGGTATGTCCCTTGCAACTTGTGAAGGACTTCAGGAGATGAACGGGAAGAAGATGGGTGAGATCTGAACAATTTTACATGTTATTTTTTGTGTGTTTTCTATGATATTAGACACTAATCAAGGACTCTACCATTCTCTACTCCTTGACAAGATTGGCAAAAGTGACTCTAAGCTATTGCACTACACTATACATCTACCTAGCCAACTGTGCCATATGTTTTTGCTCCTGACTAGGATTATCACATGTATTATTGTTATGATACCTTATGCCATGTAATTGTTTAACCAACTGTTTATGAATCCTGCTGCGGTATCTTCATTGCCCTTTAGATGCTAGAGACATTTTGCTTGCTACCCAGAAGAGTAGACGTTGGCCACAGTCCCTAAACATAATTATCTCCCCCTACTGAAGGCCTCTGTGTTTTTACCACTATGTTACATTGTAGTATATGTTAACTGAATCAAATGCTCATACATAATGCTGCAATGTGACTGGTGCCCCTTAAACATTAAGGTAAAGATGTAGTCTGCAGAATTGAGTCTATACTTAATCTTTACCGTTGACAACTTAAAATCAATGCTCCGCTATTTGGGAAAGTACCCTACCCTCCAAAACCCATATAGACCATATCCCTTAATCCCAGTTAGACCTATGTCGACATACTTACGTTGAAACACTTACACTGTTTGGTGATGGACCGCAGGCCCACCGCTTAGCCCCCCTTGAGACCCTTAGTTATCAAGCATAGTCATAGTTTGTTATTTTCACCTATTGTCTAACTGCCAACGGTTAGTAGGGGAAGTCAAACCTACACTCCTTTGAGAGCACGATGCTAAGCCCCTTACTAGTAAACCAACTTCCCATGAGCACTACATGGTAAGCTTAATGGGGAGATAACATACAATATATAGGTCCCTATTTGGAAAAACATAGCCTATAACCACACAAAACGAAAAAATAGATACCTCACCTCCACTTATATCCTGTTGTGTTGTCCCATTTTGTTTCTTGTTTCTCCTGTTGAGATTACTGTTTTAGCCTTTGAGATATACAGCATTGAATGTGATATTACGTATGCAAATAATTTATCAATACAGTACATAAGCCTTTTGCTTATTTTATTTTATTTTATTTTCCTTTTCTCATTTATCTGTTACTTTTGTGAACTTCACATTGGCCGGTGTGGCCCTAAACCCCTCTCCGCATAGCACCTCCCCCAACAATTTAGTTGTGCCCCTCTGGTATAGACCAGATGGAACACTCATTGCGAAAGTGTATATATATCACTTTTAGACAGTCATAGAGGTTACTCACCTTGTCACGCCACACTCAAGGATATACTGCACCCCCCTAAGGGAAGAGCGACCCCTACACTTCATCTTCAAACCAGCCCCCTACCCCCAGCGATCCCAACAACCCTTTGACCATTGCCATAATGGCCCCAATACGTATAGCTACATTGAATGCACAGGGCCTAAACTCCCCCACTAAGAGGAAGCTACTGCAGCGTCATGTACTAGCACACAAATTACACATCCTATTCCTACAGGAAACCCACTGGTCAGGGGAACCTCGGCTCTCCGGGATCTCCAAGCACTACCCGACTTGTGAGATTGCCTCTAACTCCGAAAGCAAAAATAGAGGTGTTGCCATATTAATTAGTAAAGACCTGTCTTACAAACTGGAATATATTGAAAAGGATAGTGAAGGTAGGTTCCTGATACTTATCTGCTCACTTAATGACACCTTGTTTACCCTAGTCTCGCTGTACTCACCCAATACCAAGCAAATCCCCTTTCTCCGCAAGCTTCTGACGCACATAGACCAGATCAAAAGGGGACGTTTAATAGTAGGGGAGACTTTAACATGGTATGGGACCCCTCCAAAGACAAACAGTCTACCCTCACGACACACTCAGATAGGAATCTTTCATCCACCTCCAATGCTTTCCGGAAACTCATCTACCAACACAATCTATATGATGCATGGAGATGCCTGGCGCCCCTAGAGAGAGACTTTACACATCATTCCAAAGCCCATAACTCATACTCTCGATTGGACTACATAATCTGTGACTCTTGGTCCCTGGATCAATTTACTAACCCCAGCATTAGACCATGCACGTGGTCTGACCACGACATGGTGTATCTGGACTTTACTAAATTACAGTCCCTTTCTGGTAGACCTCCATGGAGACTCCCAGAACAATGGCTGTCTGACATGGAACTCCCGGCACTACAAGAGACCGTCAAGGAATTCCTAACACATAATGACATAGGGAGTACTGACATAGACATAGTGTGGGCAGCTCTTAAAGCATATCTTCGGGGACATTTTATTAAAAAAACAGCTCGGCTTCGTAAAGAGGGAAATCAGCCTTTAGCGAAACTGTACGGAGATCTACGCATACTTGAACAGGCAAATAAAGCACACCCTAGTTCCCAGATAGCGCGCCAAATAGGAATCATTAGAGATGAAATATCCAAATGAGATTTGATGCGGGTCCAAGAGAACCTGCACAAGCTCAAACAACTCTATTATTATAAGGGGAATAGAGTGGATAAACTCCTCGCTAACAAGCTCCGCAAGCGTACGCAGCAAAAGAGAATACCCCACATCGAGACACATAGAGGGGTGGTACATGCACCCAAAGACATAGGCGCTGCGTTTGCAGCTTCCTACTCCTCACTGTACAACATTGAGGCAACCGAAGGGATAAATAAAGCAAACCATTGCGATATCCAGAGGTTTTTAAAAGGACTACCCATACCCACCCTTTCTGGGGAAGCTAGGGCGGAGCTAGAACAACAATTTACATTAACAGAAATTAAAGTGGCCATAGGCGAACTAGCGCCCCATAAGGCTCCAGGCCCGGATGGTTTTACAGTAACATTTTATCGTGCACTCAGCTCGATTGTAACTCCAATACTACTTCGATTGTTCAGTGATGCTGCAGCCAGGGGTAGCTTTTTGGCTGAACTCTTGGAGGCAAACATCACAACAATTCACAAAGAGGGTAAAGACCCTCTACTATGCTCTAGTTATAGACCCATCTCACTCATCAATGTTGATGCCAAGATCTATGCTAAAGTCCTACCGAATATTTTGGGGAAGCATCTTCAGACACTCATACACTTAGATCAGGTGGGCTTTATCCAGGGCCGACAGGGCACGGATAACACCCGATGCCTTTTGAATATATTTTCGGAGGCTGCGGATATGGAACTCCAGATGCTCACCCTGTCACTAGATGCCGAAAAGGCGTTTGACAGAGTGAGGTGGGACTATTTGTTTCAGGCCCTTTCGGCGTTTGGAATTCCAGACTCCTTCATCAAGGTGGTCAAAGCTTTATATTCGACTCCCACAGCAGTAATTCGGGGTCTAGGATTCTGTTCACCCAAAATAACGATCCGCAATGGGACCAGACAGGGATGTCCGCTTTCCCCTCTTCTATTTGTCCTTGCAATCGAACCCCTGGCGCTTGCCATTAGAGAATCGAGGGAGATCCACGGTGTACAGATGCATGATACCCCCCAGAAATTGGCACTCTTTGCAGACGACCTTATGGTCTTTCTATCGGACCCCGCTGACTCCCTACCCCCATTAATGGCCCTCTTTAAACAATTTGGCGAAATCTCCTACTATAAATTGAACGTGACCAAAACTGAAGCATATTCCATTAATATCCCACAGAATGAGAGAGATTCTATCCAGCGCACCTATTTTTTTTTTTTTTAAATAATTTTTTTTTATTGAAGTTATAGCATATATCATCACAGCAAAGACTCGCCCTAAGGCCAAAGTTACAACAAGGAGAGTAATACATTGTCTATATAAAAGCATTATTGATTAAGCAATATACGCATACAACAAAAGAAAATACATTTCAAATCTGAATATGAAAATAGACAGTATCTTAGGCGAGATGAAACAGAACTTCATTTTATATTATCTTGTCATCGTATGAGCTCCACATTCTAACAAAATTTAACCTAAGAACAAAATAACAGCCTGTGGAGGGTTAGCATGGATATCGGCCACTCTTGGGCCGAGATATATAGGGGGGGGGGGGATATTCAGCGGGTAAGAACCGCTATACGCATAGGAAAAGGGGTGGGGGGGACGGAGCCATATATAAATATAAATAGCACATGGTACTTGGTGCTAACTCGTAAGTGCCCAATCATAGGGACTATATTCCTGGTAGCTGGGTTACTAAAAAGCCAAATGAGACATGTCTTGGATAGTTAGTCTACATAAGAGTATATAGTGTGGTAAAGTAACATTTTAGCATAAAATGGAGTAACTAAGGAGGGGCCAACGGCCGCTCTGCTGATTCATTAAGGGAGACCCAGACATTACAAGCATATACTACAAAGAAATATATATTTGTCATGATAATAGTAATTTACTTAAGTGATCATGACTGCTCTAAAGAGTAACGAAACAGGCAATCTATGAGCTTATCAAAACATTGCGTAGCAAACTTGCCCACTAGCTGAAGTGGAGAATGATAGAAGATATACATTTCCATATAACATTTGAGAGGATAGTAAAGTGTTTAGTAACGATGAAATACATTTGATCGAACAATAAACACATTATATATGTAGTACACATCATAATCTGTAAGAAGGTATGGCAATTTATAGAATCCCTTCAACATTAGTGTATAATATAACTAAATAGGTTATCTTCTGTGCCTATGTTTTAAGAGTGTAATGCAACGGCATCTGATCCTTTATAAGCATCAGTAGGTGCATAAAAGATATATTATCAAACATTGCAATAAGCATGTTGCAGATTCAAAAAGAACCTGAGAAATATATTATTTCTGCTAAAGGAGTATGCAGTGAGCTAAGTGTATTAGCGGAGTAAAGAAACAAAGCTGAATTCCATACCCGATAACTTATTTCTGTAATGTGGCTAAGCTATGGATATTTACAAACTGTTTTATTACGTGTAGGACATTATAAGGAAAACACATACTGGGCTATTTCCTTAATGTGGATGACTGAGAGAGCTATGTCAAGAATCTATGCATAGTGAAGGATTTAACCAGATATATTATAATATATAGATGTATACCACATTTGATAGACAGAGGCATTATATCATATTTAAATACATCCAAATAAGACTTTCTTAGATATAGATTTTATCAGTCTCTGTTCATGCTTATACTATATAGTGAGACTAATAGATCTGGGGGTTCTCTCCATAGGCTTAGCGTGCATGTTGTGTAATTTTAAAGCTCAGTAATAACAATGCACATAGACAGGATGCATAAAACAGTAAATGGTGTATTATATAATATGAAACTGTAAATAGCTGCACTAGCATTGCCTTAGTGAGACCTGTACCATATCCAATTACTAGGTGCCAAGCACAGCCTACCGTATATGATGGCATCATATGGATAAACTATATAACATTAAGATTTAGCTTAAGAGTCAAACGTAGTCAACTGTAATGTTCTTTCATAGATGTCTAGCAAAGGCAAGGATACGGAAGGCCCATTAACCAAGGAGGAGTTTCACAAAACCAATCCCTTACAGAAAAGATAATATAAAGTTATATATCTACTAAACATGTTAGAGTACCCAAGGCAGAGCAAATGTTTCTGGACAGTGTCAGCCTGACACAGTATCGTTAAATCTAGCCATGCTCCTGTGTGAGTTATGCCCCTACATTCAAAAATATATACAACATTATACATAAAACAGAATGTACAACAATTGGAAAACATACAGCTAGACATGCAATTAAATAGAGTTACAGGTAATTACCCATAAATGCAGAGTAGGAGTAGTATAGTTCTCGAACAGGGATCAACATGCATAAACACATCATGTGAGAAAGTTTACTGTATTTGCTGCAACCTATATGAATTGACGCTATTTTGCCTATTGAAGGTTAACCTCCCAGAACAAACGTTATGTAGACATTCATTAGAAATCACGCATATTCCTTATAAGTCATTAATAAACATATAGGAGCAGGTAACATGCAAGTATTAACAGGGCAGTGACAGATTGCAGTCAAATAGGGCACAAATATTGCCACACTCCAGATTAGTGTAGAAAGGCCCAAACATATAGAAGAGAAAATGGCGTTATGTTACACATATTTGTTAAGCGTATATAGCTGTATCTGCAGGGGGTGGGGGTATATAACCTCCTATATCTAGGTTTGACAAAATATAATCACTAACCAAGCAGATCAATCTATAAGCTCGGCAATTAAGCATAAGCTATTGAGTGGGCTCAGGGTCTATATATGCATTGGATAATTTACACATTAAAAATACAGGTAGTACCCCTAAAACAGAACATGTAAATAAAGCTCAAGTCAGTGAGTAAACATACCATAATAGCTAAAACTCTAATATTGAGTACATTAAGGAGTATGTACTATAAAGAAATTGGCGAATAGCATACTAGGGTAAAGCCATACAGCGGTATTTGGAGGGGTATGGGCCCTTACAATCTTATGTAAATACACAACAGTCGCCACCATGTAGGGTTGCCTTATGAAAGTTAATGCCAGAGTCACACTTATTACAGGCTAGGACTTGGGAGTAATTAGCCTATTCCAATTCTTAGATGGGATAACGTAGGAGTAAGTTTTCCAGGCAGAGGCATGATGAAGGTAATTCTAAATACATATATTACCAAATCCACAATCTCCAAACCATAGTTGCGTGGCCGCGGAGGGTCTGATGATATCTGTCTCGCTCTTGTTTCCTATGGGGAGGTTTGGTTGGCTGCGGTAGTAGAAGTTGAGGCCTTGCTTACGGATGACAACAAGTTTTCCCGGCTGCTGCTTTGATCTCATAGGTATCGAGGGACCGGTAGTGCAGTAAGCTTGCAACTCGTTATCCAGAGTAGTGACCGACCCTCGTGTGGTAGTTATAACCATCTTTAGCTCAGAGCTGATAACAACTCCCGTTGCTGGGGCTGGAGAGAGAGGGGTCTTACATATAGAGATCGGGTCACCATCTCCTGCGTATGAGCTCCGATCGATTTGCGCGTCTAGCAGCTGTACTCTGGCAGAAGTGGTGACTTGTGTAGTTGCTCCCAGCTGTTCCGATATCTGCAAGTCAGGTTCCGCTTTGCTTGCTGTAAGCTGGTCCACCATGTCCTGGGGTATAGCATTATTGCATTTTGACAATTTCATTTCCTGCCAGTCAGACTCCACTACATCTTCTCTTGTCAGAGTATTATGTTGAGATGGATTTGTTGCGGCTTTCAATTCGGCCACTAGTTCTTGATGGCGATAGTCTAGGGTGTACATTAAGGCACGTAATGCCGCAATAAGTTGGTGCTCCATTTGCACACTATATAGCGATATGCCAGAGAAAATTCACAGTTCACCTAGATGCTGCATATGTGTTTTTAGTTATGGCGGTGGAAGCTTGGCGTGCTCTCAGCCTGCAAGTAGGCCTCTTCACTAATAGCGCGCCAGTAGTATATCCTTTTAATCCCAAACTTCACAGTCTGTGTCCTAGGATATGAGATTTACCCAATAATTAGAAATATAGGTTCTTAAGTCGTCATAGAATATCTTTTTAAAGAACAACTTTTAGGAGCTCTGAGATAGCATGTCCTGTAGCTTCGGCAGTTGGCTCCGCCCCCCGCACCTATTCTTTTAAGTGGTCCTCCAAAGGAATTTGCCACTTGGGAGTTTTCCTGTCCCATACTAAAACTACAGTAATAAAGGAGAACTTTGAAACTCTCCTAACAACTATCACCGCTGAACTTCACTCCAAATGATATGATGAGATATCTTGGTTAGGTAGAATAGCAGCTCTTAAAATGATGATTCTCCCTAAACTTACTTACCTGTTCCGGTGTATTCCGTTGCCAGTCCCATGTGCCTTGATTAGGAAGTTCCAGACCCTTTTCAACACCTATACTTGGCATGATAAAAGACCTCGAGTAGCAGCGCATATCCTACATATGCCTTTGGAGAAAGGGGGCTTAGGCCTCCCTAATGTCAGAAAATATTATGAAGCGGCAATGATAATGCATGTTACAACCTGGGCAGGAGAACTCCCCCCGACAAGGTGGAGGGAGCTGGAACAGGCATCACTGCCAGCATATATCTACTTGGAAGACTTGCTCTGGCTGCCCCCACACTGGCAAACTAAAATACACGTTACAAATAACATTGTGAAGGGCTGCCAAGAGAACTGGTTTAAGTTAAGACATAATAAGTTGGTAGCCCCACACCCCTCACTGGTACACTCCATAAGAGGCCTCTTGATAGGACTACCAAACGCTCACCTTAGCGCTTGGGCTGACTCAGGTATAAATACCTCGCAGGACTTTTACAGTAATGCTAAACTACGACCACACCAAGATATGCTAGATCTCCCTACTTTGACCCCCAACCTAAGATTTGACCTATTGAGACTGCGCACGCTAATGAAATCCTGGGCATTCCTGCACGAATCATTGAGAGACTTGACTATGTGGGAGGTAAGATGGATGACCAATCTCCAACAGTTTAAACCTCTCTCGATACACTATCATTGCCTCATAGAGGGAACATCCTCCCAAAATACGATACATATGGACGCCTGGGAGAGAGACTTACAGTTAACATTTACGACTGAGACCTGGAATAAGGCCATTAGTTTAACGAAAAAAGCAACTCATTGCATTACCCTGTATGAACTATACTTTAAAGTAATTACCAGATGGCACCTGGTACCCACAAAGCTGCAGAAGCTCTTTCCCGGGCACTCACAGCAGTGTTGGAGGGAGTGTGGAGAGCCGGGGTCCCCCCTACATGTCTGGTGGACATGCCCTAGATTAGTGGACTACTGGAAGAAGGTAGAAAAGATCTGTAGAGACTTAGGACTAACGACAGCCCTGAACCTTGCCCTGGCCATACTGCATTTGGAGTTTGATAGAATCCCCAAGAGTAAACAAAGCCTCCTGATATATATCCTCATTTCTGCCAAGCTCCTTATAGCTAGGAACTGGAAAAAGAGCCAACCCCCAAGACTGCAGAGCGTACTGGAAGGTGTAAATTACATTAAGAATATGGAAAATTTTGTAGCCAGAGAGAGGGGGCTACAAAATTATTGTCTTACTTGGGAACCTTGGGAGTCTATGTTAAGCCGCCCAGCTGATACCTAGATATCTATAGAACTCAGGCTATGCCTTCTCCGGTTCCTTCTTCATACCCCTTAACACCGCCCCCCCTTGAAGCAGCGCTGTCGCTTCAGAATCTCCCCCCTATCCCGACACCCCCTTACTGAGACAGGCCCGTTAAAAGACAACATAGAAAACGGAGCCTGTGCTGTGAACCCACAGATAGACAGAGAGGGGTCTGGGAGCCCCCCACATTAACAAACTAATATTATTGGGAGTCTGCGGTATAGTATAATATAGTATAATACTGTCTCTTAACCCTATTGTTGTGTACCCTCTATTGACTGATTTGTTACCTTAAAGATTACACCAGTGTAGATTGTTGTTATGAGATTATGTTCCAGGAAAAATCACTGTATATGCACAAGATGCCTCTGTAAAAACGAGGACTCTAATGTAGGGAAAGACTGTCGCCCTCACCTGTCATTCAGTCATGCCAATTCCCACAATCATTTCTGTATCTTTCATGCAAAATTTAATGTTTGTATACTGTTGTTGCCTTATCTGAGAAAGAGTATTTGTTGAAATTACGTCCTCAATAAAAAGTTTTATTACAAAAAAAAAAATTAAGCTTTTATAAGTGCACTGTACCTTAAATTCGATGTTATTAGTTTTGAGTATTTTGATAAAAGCTTTCCACTTTTTAAGTTGCAAGAGCAACTATTATGCTATTGTTCATTCTCAGGTTGAGCGCTTCTCTTTTGCTGCTTCTCTCGTTCAGAGAGGGATTGCCTGGTATTTCGGGGCTGGACTGTCCTGTTAAGTCAGGATCAGACTGATATGCTTCAGGAAAGTTCTTCTCTGTGAAAGGCACATGTTGAGCAAAAAGAGGCTGCTTCTTAAGTAGTACCTAGCCATAGAACAAGCTATTATGCTATTGTTCGTTCTCAGGTTGAGCGCTTCTCTCTTTTTATTAAAAAAAATAAGATCTGTAGGGTGGAAATGTTTTTTTATTTATGCTAATTATGACACCTAGGGAAGTCTCCCTATGTGTGATGTGGGAATCCAGACGTGGACCCGTTGTTCAGTGTGCCCAGAGGGACATGGCTGCACCTCACTGACGAGGCCCACAATAGGCCGAAACGTACGTCTGGGGTTTTGAGGCTTCTCTCGTTCAGAGAGGGATTGCCTGGTATTTCGGGGCTGGACTGATATGCTTCAGGAAAGTTCTTCTCTGTGAAATGCACATGTTGAGCAAAAAGAGGCTGCTTCTTGGGTGGTAACTAGCCATAGAACAAGCTATTATGCTATTGTTCGTTCTCAGGTTGAGCGCTTCTCTCTTTTTATTAAAAAAAAATAAGATCTGTAGGGTGGAAATGTTTATAAAATTACTCTGGAATTTGAGTGAAAATTTCATACACGTCTATAGAACACCCATGTTCTGGCCATTTTATGGAAAAACAACAATTACGCTTTGTATTTTGTATTCAGTGCAAATATCTGTTGTATTTGCACACCCATTGTACTTAAATTATGAATTACGCTGTGCATATTTAATAAGATTTATTACTGTGTAATTTACATTTTTGTTAAAAAAATATTTTTAGTGAAAATTTTGTTACGATTTTTGATGCATCTTAACAATAAAAATTTTCCTCAGTATTTATGTTTAAATGGTTCAAGAATTCATATTGTATGATTTTTAAATTACGATTTTCATTGTGCACTTTTGTAATGTATGCATCTCCTTCCCATACGAAAATGCAGTATACGCCCCTTAGCAAGACACCCTGTTTTTACATAATTCCACCAGGGAAATAGAAGGTCTGACAATCATTCATATAGAATCTCACCAACTGAGAGAGCTTTTCAGAATTAGGCCCTTGGTCTTATGTGGTGTCCAGTTAGAGTGCGAACGATAAGAGTTATTTTTTTTTTATTTCTAATGGAACATGAAACCCAAATGTTTTCTTTCAGATAGAGCATACAATTTTAAACAACTTTCCAGTTTACATCTATCAGGCAAACTAGGCAACCGCCTTAGAGCACACCAGCAGTGGGGCGCAAAACTGGAGAATCAGTCAGAGCAGCGTTTTATAAAAAAAATTTTTTACATTTTATCAGTAGCGGAACTTCCAGGGTCCAAAAGGTTGCATAAAACATTTGTGGCCACCGGACCTTGGAGATCCACCACTTAGGACTCCCAGCAGGCAGAACTTTCCCTCTTAGGTGCCACTATATGTGCCAGCAGTCAGTGCCGGTATAAGCTCCTCCTCCAGACCATCCATTCCCTTAAGCACGGAGCTCTCACCGCTCTGTCAACTCTCACGCTCACCAGACTGACCCACCACTTATCCCTCTTGCTTGGCTCTTCCATCCTGATCCCGGCACAGTGACAGAGCAGCTGAGCAGACAGTGTGTGTGTCTTCAGCAGTCCGGACCTGTCCGGTTATTGGGGGCTAAGTTCAAGATAGCATGCCGTGTGTGTCACCCTGACCTGCTCTGGTGTTCCTCAATCCTTCCTTGGCGGGCACTCTCGGCTCTCCTCTGTAACTGTGAGTACCGGGTTGGCAGCCTTGAAGCAGAGGTTTTTTTGTCAAGGATGGGATAGCTTAGCAGTTTAAAGTCATATTGCAGCCACAAAGACTAAAGGAAACAATAAGTGAGACCGCGCCAAAACAAAACTGCTACACAAACTCCAAATGAAACAGAAGTCTCTCTACTTCCAGAAAATACGTAAATGCAATATAAAATATCAATAAGGAGCGCTCAAAATAAGCTAAAGTACGGCTGTATTGGAAAGTTATTAAAAAAGTGCATATAATGCTAAACAAACTGATAGATGTATCAGTCAGCAAACGCAGAAGATTAACCACAAATGCCAAACAATGCTACAATCTAAATGTCCTAATTATGCACTAAATGTAACTAAAATACACAATCTGAATGCAATAGTTCAAAAAGCAGTTTAAATAAAATTATTTGACAATCATAAAAAAACATTTAATTAAATGAATATAACAGTTCAATTTCATATAAAATAATACATTTAATACATAAAATTAATGTCGACCTTAAATGAGAACAAATATAACAAAATATAATTAAAATAAAATACTGTAATGTATGTCCTTAGGATGGTGAAAATGTCCTCAAAAGCCAAAAGTCTATTTGGAAGTCTTTGGATCCTGGGTGCTTGTAAACTTTAAATCCGTGTAAACGACAAGCCTCCTGATAACAAAAGACAATCTCCTTAAGGCAGTGTGAAGAGCCGTGTGAAAAATAATTAATCTGTACTCACAGTGTCAAAAAGCTGAAGTCTGCAATGGTAAATGCCCAATAACAATAGCTGTGTTTTTCTTTCAGGAGTCCCAGATTGTCTCCACAATCAATATACAATAGATGGTCATAAGTAGTGTGGGCAATGATAAATGACAGATTATCAGCGTAAATATAACACAGTGGTAGTATAGTGTTAAAAGCAATGTGACTGATCCGCAATCCTGGAGCCTTGAACCAAAAATACGGCTGCTAACTGAATAACCCCCTAAACTGATAGGCTAATATACAATCAGCCCGAACAGTCAGAGGTGCCTTGGCCAAAATTCAGAAGCGCCGTTAACACAATGGTATACCGGCTCTATGCGGGATAAGAAATTACACTCCGTGTGAGGAGTAAACTAGAGCAACGCGTTTCAAAATTAATCTTTTTCAAGCCACAAAGACTAACCCTGATCCTAACCCTTGCACTATTGTTATCCCTAATGCTAAGCCTTACCCTAGATTTAAATAGCAATACCAGCATGATATAGTATATATATATATATATATATATATATATATATATATATAAAACATGGAAGGGGACAGCACTCTTAACCTGGACCGGGTACAGTCCCAAAAGGGAAAATTACAAAACAAAACAAATAAATATAACACACAGAGAAAGTCCAGCACTCACTTACAAGCTCACAACTAAGGTAAAAAGTAAAAATGGAAGAGTTAGTTAACACATCTGGCCAAATGGGACAAGCCCAGGTACCACGTCAAGGTCTCTTCCAAAAACCTGGGTCCCTAAACAGCCACACAATGCAGGCTCACAATCCAGCAAACTGGGAAAAAATTAAGGGTGCATAGGCTTATGTAATCTCCCCAGACATATACAAAACACGGAAGGGGAGTGCACTCTCAGGCGGGACCGGGTACACATCCCATGACCCTGTAACATGCACAGCCCTGAGTGCACAATAGCACTCTCAGGAAGCTGCACTGTCCACAGAGTCACAGGCAGTTAACCCCAGACAGGTCTGGGTGCAAGTCCCAAAAGGGAAAATTACAAAACAAAACAAATAAATATAATACACAGAGAAAGTCCATTTTTAATTTTACCTTAGTTGTGAGCTTGTAAATGAGTGCTGGACTTTCTCTGTGTGTTTATATATATATATATATATATATATATATATATATAACAAGAAATGAAGTGAAGCACTCACTGGTCTTTGGATATGAAAGTGAAATATTTATTTTGTGACGTTTTGGGACCTCAAGAGTCCCTTCTGACAATCAGAGTATGTAAATAAACAAACTTATAAAGGCCTGTAGGCTCCCCCTACAATCTGGTCACCAATCAAAGGAGACCGTGTGCAACAGGGCTGAACCATGTCTGTAGCCCAAACAAATAGTATAGTGAATTATGCTATAAACATGTGAAAAACGACTAAGTAACAAATACCAAATTTCATAGCTTTTAGTATAATATGTTCTTGTAACAACATGTCTATAAATCTAATATGTGCTCAGTGATCCCACAACAGTCCAATTACCCAGCGGGTTACTGCCCCTGGTTATATGTCAAAATGGATGGGTCCATGTTACTATTGGACCGTTGCCAGTACCCCCCATATCCCGGGTACTCAATTGTCTAGCATTGTCATGACAACGGTAGTAAACTGTAATGGAGACCACTCCCAGTTCAAGTTACCTCATCAGCATAACATCGCATCGTGACCGACAAACCAGCCCCAACATTCAAAACTTACTTCGAGTCCCAGCTCATCTCTATATTGTCCAAAGCCTATAGCCAGATCACACTCCTACTAAAGTAAAAAACAACACCATGGGCGCCATGTACTAAAGTGTCAATTTTTTCGCACAGACCGTATCGAAATAACCCGCCGGCATTCGCACCATGCGGATGGCACTTCGTTACATGAATGTACTAAAAACCAAGCCGTAAAATTTTGCGTCTATTGTGTGTCGAAGACAATCGGATTATTGATAACTTTGAAGCTTCGTTCGGCGAGAAAGAGCAAAGTTAAGAAGCAGTCTGCGACCTGATTGGTTTAGTCTGTGACCTGATTAGTTGGGAATGGTACTGTTTTCTGTTCCTGAAAACTTCCTCAAGTTCTCGGGATGGTTTGACTGCAACATGGGTGCAATCGATGGCTCCAAGTACATTGGGCATTCCGGCCATTCTATAAAAATTAGACTTCACAGATTGCCACTCTTCTGGAAGGCACACGTACCTTGGAAAGACGACCATCAAAGCATCAATAACTTTGGTTAGGTGCCTCGAAAAAGCAGACTGGCTGATGCCAATTATAACGCTAGACACAGCTTGGAATGAACCGGTGGCAAAAAAGTGTAAGGCTGCCAACAGTTTTAATAGTCCGGGTATGGCTTGTGAACGCGCTGTCATAGGTTCCAGGTATTCTGCTATTTCATAGTAAAGTTCCATAATAGCTTCTCTGTCCAAACGGAATCTCTGGATAATCTCTCGATCAGAAATGCTTTCCAAACCCATACGTGGAAGGAAAACTCTAGGGACTCTGATTCTTCTACCTCTCCTTCTTTGCAAGTTGTCAACCGGTGCCTGTATAGCCCTTCTTCCTCGTAATTGAATTAATCGGAAAAGAAACATGTGTAAAAGTGTCTCCATCTTCATTCAGTGATCCAAAAACCAATAATGCTACAATAGTAGTCTAGTCCTTTCACTTAAGTACTTCTACCTGGCGTCAGGTTGATACCCCCTATAGTTTTCTATTGTATTCGCTACCTAAATGGTCGTGAAGCAAATCACGTGAAGTTACAGTGAAAGTTGGCGCGGACGGATTAGTTGTAACATTCATAATTTCCGATTACAGCGAATTTACGTGCGATCGAACATGTAGTAAGTGGAAAAAGGCTTCGGAACGATGGGCGCCATGTACTAAGCTTCGAAGTGACCGTCCGTCTGTATTTCCGCATCAAAATTCGCTCACGATCTGCTTCTCGTATGTACCAATCTGCGATCTGGTCGAAAAACCACTATTTTCATCAGCGATCGTAATTTTACTCAACTCATCATTCTGAAGCCTTTTTCCAGCCTTTTTTACCTTTTACACATTTGACTCTATATAATGTAAGAATGTCCTGAACATATAACAACATAAATATTTTTGAAAAAAAATGAAACAAATGAAAAAGCTTTTTCAATAAAAAAGAAAAAATTGTACAATGCAAAAGAGTTGTGCATTTTTATCATTCTTCATTAAAAAGAAAGGATAGACTTCCATTCTTTCACAGGTTAGATAGATATTCATAATTGTATGTTAGACACTGTCACAGTTTGTGTCTCTCTGATATACAGCAATAAAAAATAAATGTATGAAAGTTAGAGAAAATATAGGCCTTAGGCAAGATGAAGCCACAGACAGATCAGAGCAGCTATGGTCTTTTAATAGTAAACCCCTCTTGTTAGTAACACCAGACCCCATTGAAACAAAACCTCCAGCTATTAAAGTGCAAGGGCTGGATTTGGTTTTGGAGGGGGTCTTATGTTAATTTGGCAAGGGCTGTGTGGGATCAGTTGCTGGGTCTTAGAGTAGTGGTCAGTTAGGTTGGGTGGTTTGTGAAGGGGCAGTGGTGAAGCGTTAAATATTGGTTAGCAGGTTAATAGCAGAGTAGAGTTTTACAGTTAAGACTAGTTGTGCTAGTCAGGGAGTTAATGGCAGAGGGGGTTACTGTTGTAGGTTGCTTTTAAGGTTGGAGTTGCTTGTGGCAGTTAAAGTGTTAATAGCAAACTTTTTTTACTGTTGAGTGTTGTGTCAATCAGGGGGTTAATGACAAAGGGGATACTGTTAGTGTTTGTAGCAGTTTAGGGGATAATAGGTGGGTATTTAACTATTGGGAATTGGTGCAGTTTAAGTTGGGGTTGTGGCAGTTAGGGGTTCACAGTAGAAGGGGGTTTAGCGGCAGTTTTTGTAGCAGTTAAATAGTTAGGATTTTGGGGCTCTGTTGGTTTAGGTCTTTATTCTTGGGGTTAAGTAGACTTAGGAAAATGTGGCCAGAATGCCATTTAGTGCTTTACATTTTAAGTATAGAATGTATATAACATATGCACTCACAAATCATTTTTTTTTTTACCAAATTGAGAGCTACTGAATGAGACCGAGCGCACACACAATCAGTATCACTCAACTTGTAATCTAGGTCGTAATATATACATTTCTATTTACTTGCTAGAGACTCACATATTCTATTTAAGGTCTGTCAAATTTTGTTAAAGGGCCAGTAAACCCACTAAATAAAGTTCTATAATTCTGCACATAGTGCAGAATTATTTAACATTAGCCTAGTGCCAGTTTTCCAAATGAAAGTTTTTTAGAAATATTTATCTAGGAAAACTAACTTTACAGACCGCCGCTCCTTGCTCTACTTAGCGGGTCTGTTTCTTTCCTAAGCACATCTGGGCAGTGGCGTCACTAGGGGGGGGGGGGGGCCGCACCCGGGTGACACCCACCAGGGGGTGACACCAAAAAAAAAAAAAAAAAAAAAAGATTTTTTTTATTAGAGGGGCTGGCATTTGTGAACATTGGTGGGACTGGGGAAGATGTAGACACACAATTTTTTTGCCCCTTGAGCCAGTGCTGCAATTTCAACAAATAGTTTTCCCGGCTGCTTTTGCTTGTTTGTACTTTGCTTCTCCCCTGCCCAATTTCGCTATGAATGTTGTGGGCATGCCGTGGGGCTTGCAAAGTTGCGCTGCTAGCCTAAACCTGCCTGCCTATCTGTGCTCACTGCTCAGTGACATGTGGAGCAGTGGAGTCACTCACTGCTGTGCTGTCTCTCTAAAAGGGAACTGGCAAATCATGAGGGGATGTCTGGCACCTGACCGCATGACTGTTTGACACTGTCTTTAAAGTGAAGGAGCCATGTATGATGCCCACCAGACGTTTACGGTTACGGTACACTAAGTGCCCACTGAACCGGTAGGAGGGCGGGCGGGGGTCTGGGGGTGGGCAGAGTGCAGAGGTGATTGGCCATAAGAAGCGGTAGGCACGCGGCCCGGGGCTGTGCACTGACAGACTTGGAACAGAGTCAGAGAGCAGAATTTTCATAGTTTGCACCTAAAACTTTTCTTTAGTGATTTATTTTTAGAGTGCTCTGTTTATCTTTCATTTGATGCTCTGCTGAGCCAGGGAGCAGCTCTAGGCATGAGCTTTATAATTAATGCAGTGCAGTTTACATATTTTGTATGTGTGTGTCTGAGTTTTTGTGTGTGTGTGTGTGTGTGTGTCTCAGTGTTTTTGTGTGTGTGTCTGAGTGTGTTTCCGAGTGTTTGTGTGTGCATCTGAGTATGTTTTAAGTGTGTCTGAGTGTTTGTATGTGTGTTTGCCTGTGTTTTTGTGTGTGTCTGCTTTCTGGGGGGGGGGGGTGACACCATAACTTACCGCACCGGGTGACACCAACCCTAGTGACACCACTGCATCTGGGAACGCTGTCTAGTCACAGCCGGCCCAATCGTGCCATTAAACTAAATGTAGCTCGCTCCCGCTCTTGTCTGGTAGCGCTTAGGAAAAGAAACAGACCTGCTCAGTAGAGCAAGGAGCGGCGGTCTGTAAAATTAGTTTTCCTAGTTAAATATTTCTGAAAAACTTTCATTTAGAAAACTGGCGCTAGGCTAATGTTAAATAATTCTGCACTATGGGCAGAATTATAGAACATTATTTGGTGGGTTTACTGGCCCTTTAAGCAACTGCAGCTTTCTATGAGACATAAAAATATTTTCTTCTAGGAAACATCTTTATATCCCTGCTCTTAAGACCAACATTTGCTGCTGAATATAGAATTAAAGAAAAAATTTTTTAGCCTTACAACAAGTGTAACCACACATAGAAAATATCTGGATACAATTTTTTTTTCTAAACACTGTACTATATTTATTTGATAGAATTGAATATTTTGGGTGGGAGGGGGGGGGTTGTATTATTGATTTTTTATTATTATTTGCTGACTTGAAATTTCTGAGCTAAGTAGGATCGGTATTTATCTCTTTAATAAACTTACAGAAGAAGGGCAGTACCATGTTAGCCAGTGTATTCAAAGAAACTAAAAATCGTTTTGTTCCATTACTAGATAGCAGTTAGCAGATATCACCTGCACATTGCTTTTTTTTTTTTTTTAAACTATTTTTATTTTCTTTTAATAAAGTTTAAATACTCAAAAGTGTAGATTACACAATGTTCATGTTAAGAGAACAGTTTGTGGTTTCACACAGGGCACCTGTCCATGGTATCTCAGTCTGTGTATATTAGTTATTTAATACCACTTTGTAAGTAATTACTCTCACCTATTACACCTCTTGAAAGAGTGCATTATAAATAAACAATAATTATGAGAGCTTGTGATTAACAATACCTGTGATTCATGTTACTCTGCAATTATCTTTTACCTTAACAAAAACAGTCTTTAATAAGTGAAGTCAAATTTATTATTGTGACCTTAAATCAGACCATAAGTGATATATCACTTCCTGCTCTGAATGTAATTATTTTGCATTTGTTTAAAGGTTTGACACAATTTTTTATAGACAAAGCAGGCTTGAGGGTTTAGTATCTTTTGCTTTGGTTTTTTTTGTATTTGAGAAGCAATAAAAAATGAATCTTCTGACCAACCGGTGGCTATTTTGCTCAAGAGAAATATACAGCTGCTAGCCTACGCACTATTCTTATAGATTTTGTGCCCATTTGGTGTAGATGAGGGGCGTCAATTTTTGACATCACTTACCGACACCCACATATGTTGGTGGATACTGGATGTAACGGTAACTGAGACAGAGACTGCACAGAACAGAAATAAAGCCCAGTACCACTGTGCTCTATACACAATAGCTTTATAAAACATGCTTCCCCAGCATTAACTCCTTATAGTCACACCATTTGTCATGACATCATTTAAGACTCTATAATGCAATTCCCTTACCAAGCTGCTAGTGTCACTGTAGTACATTTATTGTATTTCTCCCTGTCACTCTGTGCTTGCCCTGCCTTGGTTGCAGTTAGGGATGGGCGAACGTTTCGCAACATTCGAAAAACGGCACGAATTTTAACACATTCGTTTGTTCGAATCAAATTTCGAATGTTTACATAACATTCTAACATTCGATTTTCGAATGTTCGGTTTCGAATTTTACGATTTCATTCGAAAATATTCTTTTCGAAAAATTCAAATTTAGATTGTAATAGTATTTCTAATGCTTTTTCTTTAAATGTAATATTCGAATTATGCAATATTCGAATTCGAAAAATTCGAATTTAGATTGTAATAGTATTTCTAATGCTTTTTCTTTAAATGTAATATTCGAATTATGCAATATTCGAACTCGAAAAATTCGAATTTAGATTGTAATAGTATTTCTAATGCTTTTTCTTTAAATGTAATATTCGAATTATGCAATAAGTGTATTCGAATTCGAAAAATTCGAATTTAGATTGTAATAGTATTTCTAATGCTTTTTCTTTAAATGTAATATTCGAATTATGCAATACGTGTCTTCGAATTCGAAAAATTCAAATTTAGATTGTAATAGTATTTCTAATGCTTTTTCTTTAAATGTAATATTCGAATTATGCAATATTCGAATTCGAAAAATTCAAATTTATATTTGAATTCGAAAAATTCTAATTTATATGTTTGTAATAGTATTTCTAATGCTTTCTTTAAATGTAATATTCAAATTATGCAATATTCTATATGGAAACATTCAAAATGATATATTTGTATCTATTATGTATCAATTTACTAAATTCCCGCCCTACCACATGAACTATTGAACTTCTGAATAGTATTTGTTAAATAGAATGTTAAATTCGAAATGTCAAATGTGGACATTCGATATAATTATAAACATTCGAATTCCAAAGTGACATTCGAAAACTGTAAATAACATTCGATTTTCAAATTTTTAAGAATATTCGTTCTTATCGACATTCAGATTTAGAATTTGAATTTCGGTAATAACATTCGTTCTACATTCGAAATTTGAAAATTTACACATTCGCCCATCCCTAGTTGCAGTTCTATTAAGTAACCACATTAACAATGGTAAGGTAGTCAGTTGTAAAACTACTCAAGTGACTACTAGACATCAATGAAAAAAAAAACTAACACCTGTGATTGCGAAATGACAATCGCAATATCACATTCCCCATTGATGTCTATGGAGACAAGAAAGTTTATTATAAATCTAACACCCTAACATAAACCCCTAGTCTAAATACCCCTAATCCACCTCCCCCAACATCGCCAACACTAAATAAAGATTAAAACCCCTAATCCGCCGCCCCAACATTGCCAACACTACAGTAAAACTAGTAACCCCTAATCTGGAGCTCCCCGCATTTCCAAAACTACAATAAACCTATTAACCCCTAATCCGCTGCCCAACCACATCGCTAACACCTAAATAAAACTATTAACCCCTAAACCTAACACCCCCTAACTTTAAATTAAACTACCTTAAAATAAATAAATATTTACCTGTGAAATAAATAAAACCAATGCTTCAACTATAAATAAACCTAACATTACTATTTAAAAAAATAAAATATACCAAAAATAAAAAACCTAAATTACAAAATTAAAAAATCATAACACTACGAAAAACAAAACCTTACATTACAAAAAATAACAAACTCTAAAATTATAAAAAATAAAAAAATCTAAGATTACAGAAAATAATAAACGAAATTATCCAAAATAAAAAAATTAAACCTAATCTAATACCCCTAAAAAAACAAAAAAGCCACCCCAAAATAAACTCTCTCCTAATCTAACACTAAACTACCATGAGCCCTTAAAAGGACCTTTTGTAGGGCATTGCCCTAAGTTTAACAGCTCTTTTACAAATTACCCCCTAATAGCGATGTCGCGAATAGTTCGCCGGCGAATAGTACCCGGCAAACATAGCTTGTTCCCGTTCACCGCGGCGGGCGAACATGTGCGATGTTCGGTCCGCCCCCATTCGTCATCATTGAGTAAACTTTGACCCTGTACCTCACAGTCAGCAGACACATTCCAGCCAATCAGTGGCAGACCCTCCCGCCCAGACCCTCCCACCTCCTGGACAGCATCCATTTTAGATTCAATCGGAAGCTGTATTCTTAGTGAGAGACAGTGTAGCTGCTGCTGATTTAATAGGGAAATCGATAGCTAGGCTAGTGTATTCAGTGTCCACTACAGTCCTGAAGGACTCATCTGATCTCTGCTGTAAGGACAGCACCCCTGTGTAATTTAATTGCAGTTGCCTGCCTGCCAGCGTGTGTCAGGCTCACAGCGTATACTGTGTCCACTTGCCCAGTGCCACCACTCATATCTGGTGTAACAGTAGTGTACATTTAAAAAAAACAACACTTTTTTGACTGTGAAATAATAGCAGACAGCTGCCAGTACCCAAGATGGCCGCCAATAAGGCAGATGGGGAGGGTTAGAGAGCTGTTTTGGGGGGGGGGATCAGGGAGATTGGGGGCTAAGGGGGGATGCTACACCACAGCATATGTAAATATGCTAAAAAAAATAAAAATGTAAAAACCTTTTATTTTAGTACTGGCAGATAAAGATGGCGGGACAATTGTGGGGTGGGGGAGGGAAGGGAGCTGTTTGGGAGGGATCAGGGGGTCTGATGTGTCAGGTGGGTGGCTGATCTCTACACTAAAGCTAAAATTAACCCTGCAAGCTCCCTACAAACTACCTAATTAACCCCTTCACTGCTAGCCATAATACACGTGTGATGCGCAGCAGCATTTAGCGGCCTTCTAATTACCAGAAAGCAACACCAAAGTCATATATGTCTGCTATTTCTAAACAAAGGGGATCCCAGAGAAACATTTACAACCATTTGTGCCATAATTGCACACGCTGTTTGTAAATAATTTCAGTGAGAAACATAAAATTGCGAAAAAATTTGAAATGGTGGCATTAAATATACCAATCATCCTATAAGATAGGGGGCGCCCTAGAGTATAAAAGTGTATCTATATAGTGAAATATTTATACAAAATGAAAAATACAAACTATCAAATCAGTAAAATGGATAATATAAATTAAAACAATTAATGCAACAAAATTAAGATTAATAAAAATAATTCAAAAATTCAAAATAAGTGATAAGACCAATTCAAAGAAAGTCTCTGAGGAGTAGATAGAGGTGTCAAGGCAGCAATCTGTAGAGAATCCGGCCAGGATCCTAAGAGAATGATCTATAAAACATAAGAGACACAGATGCGCCACATGGCCCAATATTGTTTGTTCAGCAGAGTGGATGTGATTTAATGATGCAAATGCAAACTCACAATTTTAGAAGCACTCCAGTTAGTGCAACAGAAGCAGTCTGGGATCAATCACAGTCACCCAGCAGACCGACCTCTTGGATAGAGTGGTATATTTCTATGATAAAAAAGATAAGCAGACACAAAGGTGCCTATATGGCCTAGTACAGTTTGGAACCAGATGATGATGTAGTATATGTTTGAAAATATACTCACATTTAGAAAAGCATCTCCATTGATGCTAATCAGGCAGGAAGGGATCAATACAGTCACCCAACAGACTATGGCAAGGTTATCACAGGAGGCAATCAGCAAAAATCCAGGGGACCAGAGTAGGTCCAAATAACACACCAAAAGCAAGTGTTTGTAAAAAATAGTAATACTTTACTTTGTAAAAACTATAAAAACATGCGACGCGTTTCTCAGTCTGTGACTGAGAAACGCGTTGCATGTTTTTATATTTTTTTTTTATAGTTTTTACAAAGTAAAGTATTACTATTTTTTACAAACACTTGCTTTTGGTGTGTTATTTGGACCTACTCTGGTCCCCTGGATTTTTGCTGATTGCCTCCTGTGATAACCTTGCCATAGTCTGTTGGGTGACTGTATTGATCCCTTCCTGCCTGATTAGCATCAATGGAGATGCTTTTCTAAATGTGAGTATATTTTAACACATATACTACATCATCATCTGGTTCCAAACTGTACTAGGCCATATAGGCACCTTTGTGTCTGCTTATCTTTTTTATCATAGAAATATACCACTCTATCCAAGAGGTCGGTCTGCTGGGTGACTGTGATTGATCCCAGACTGCTTCTGTTGCACTAACTGGAGTGCTTCTAAAATTGTGAGTTTGCATTTGCATCATTAAATCACATCCACTCTGCTGAACAAACAATATTGGGCCATGTGGCGCATCTGTCTCTCTTATGTTTTATTAAATATACCAAAATGGGCCTAGATCAATACTTTGGGTTGTCTGCTACACTACACTTAAGCTAAAATTAACTCTACAAGCTCCCTACATGCTCCCTAATTAACCCCTTCACTGCTGGGCATAAAACACGTGTGGTGCGCAGTGGCATTTAGCAGCCTTCTAATTACCAAAAAGCAACGCCAAAGCCATATAAGTCTGCTATTTCTGAGCAAAGGGGATCCCAGAGAAGCATTTACAACCATTTATGCCATAATTGCATAAGTTGTTTGTAAATAATGTCTGTGAGAAACCTAAAGTTTGTGAAAAAGTGAACAATTTTTTTTATTTGATCGCATTTGGCGGTGAAATGGTGGCATGAAATATACCAAAATGGGCCTAGATCAATACTTTGGGATGTCTTCTAAAAAAAAATATATACATCTCAAGGGATATTCAGGTATTCCTGACAGATATCAGGGTTCCAATGTAACTAGCGCTCATTTTGTAAAAAAGTGGTTTTGAAATAGCAAAGTGCTTCTTGTATTTATTTCCTTATAACTTGCAAAAAAAGCAAAGAACATGTTAACATTGGGTATTTCTAATTTCAGGACAAAATTTAGAAACTATTTAGCATGGTTGTTTTTTGGTGGTTGGTCTGTCACTGTGAAGCGGGCGTAACCCTTACACTACCTGATCGATACAACATCATACCTGATGTTTTAAAGCACGTTATTCCAAACAATTTAGGAATGTTAGATGATTTATGCCCTTTATGGATTAAAACCAGACTCTGCATCAACTATGTAATTTTCCATGGGAGTTTTGCCATGGATCCCCCTCCGGCATGCCACAGTCCAGGTGTTAGTCCCCTTGAAGAAACTTTTCCATCACTATTGTGGCCAGAAAGAGTCCCTGTGGGTTTTAAAATTCTCCTGCCTGTTGAAGTCTATGGCGGTTCGCCCGGTTCGCCCGTTCGCAAACATTTGTGGAAGTTCGCTTTCGCCATTCGCGAACCCAAATTTTTATGTTCGCAACATCACTACCCCCTAACAGTACAAACCCCAAAAATAAAAAAAAGACCTAACTATAAAAAATCTTAAATTACTCATTGCTCTCTTTAGTGCCCATAAAAAAACAAAAAAGCCCTAATTTAGAAAAAAAAACACCCAAAGTTTTTTTTAAATAACACTAACCCCCAAAATAGGTACTCACCATTCTTGAAGTTGGCGGCGAAGGTCTTTATCCAGGCCGCTCCATCTTCAATCTTCATCCCGGTGTCGCAGAGCCATCTTCCATCTTCAACCAGAGGTCGCAGAGCTGATGTGGTGCAGAGCGGAGCAGGATCGGCAACAGCGATGACATCCAACGTTGAGCCTCCTCTTCATGCGATTGTCCACCACCCACTGGAGATTGAAAGCAAGGTACTGCTTATATTTTGGGGTACTGCTTGAGAACTGCTTACATCCGATTGGCTTATTTGAAATTATACATATCTGTTTATAAATACTTAGAACATATTCTAAATTCAAAACATTGGAACATTATTTTCATCATACCTCATAATTTACTATTAAAAAAATTATAAAATATTATGAAAAAATTAAAAAGAAAAAACTTTTTCTTACTTTGACCCCCAAAATCTGTTACACATCTACAACCACCAAAAAAACACCCATGCTAAATAGTCTCTAAATTTTGTCCTGAGTTTAGAAATACCCAATGTTTTCATGGGTATTTCTAAAACACTTTTAAATATTAATATTTAACACTTTTAAATATTAATATTGAATAAATGTTTTTATTTACTTGACTGCAAAGGGCTTTAATGCACTTCTATATATGTCTATATATGTGTATATATGTATTTATGTCTGTAAATACATACAGTATATACACATATGAATACATAAATATATACATATGTACACACATAACATATATTTATATATTTAGTATACATGTATATGTATGTATCTCTATGTTCAAGCCCTTTGGCTGCTTTTTTGTTTTTTTCTAACACCTGAGACCTTACATCTTTGTGCCCTTATTTTTTATTAGATAGTGTTTTTATGAGTGTAACTGTACTTTGTAATGTATTTTTGATTTGTTTGTAAATCGAGTGGAAAACCCAATGCAATGCATGCAAACACCCTCGATAACCCATGTATCGCTCGTGCGTAACTGTTAACATGCCACTCGTAATCTCGCCCTTTATGTGGAATTCCATTTTGAGTTAAGCGTTCCTTTAAGGTCTTTCTTTATATGATAATATAGGTTTGTGTCTGTTTTTCTTCAGCTAGAGCTTTCCTACCCACTAGTATTTTCTGGTTAATTTTCAAAATATATTGGTCCCATTGCTAAGACATATTTGTCTTTCTTTATATAGTAAATGCACTACTGTTTAAAAGGACATTGTAAAAAAATGCTCTGTCATCCATACAAAAGAGCAGCTTTTAAACATAAAAATCAGACACAGAAACTGTAGCGTTAACAGGGATATTGGAAAAAATTTACTTTTATTTATTAAAAGAAGGCTGGCTTTTTTTTGCCTGAAACAATATGAAGCAAAAGCTGTTTAATTTTAAATGTAACCCCTTAGTGACCAGAGCACTTTTCCATTTGATGACCATTTGGGACCAGGGCTATTTTTACATTTCTGCAGTGTTTGTGTTTAGCTGTAATTTTCCTCTTACTCATTTACTGCACCCACACATATTATATACCATTCTAATTACCATTAAATGGACTTTCTAAAGATAGCATTATTTTCATCATATCTTATAATTTACTATAATTTTTTTTTATAAAACATAATGAAAAAATTGAAAGAAACACACTTTTTCTTACTTTGACCCCCAAAATCTGTTACACGTCTACAATCACCAAAAAAACACCCATGCTAAATAGTTTCTAAATTTTGTCCTGAGTTTAGAAATACCCAATGTTTACATGTTCTTTGCTTTTTTTGTAAGTTATAGGGCCATAAATACAAGTAGCACTTTGCTATTTCCAAACCATTTTTTTTTTCAAAATAGTGCTAGTTACATTAGAACACTAATATCTTTCAGGAATCCCTGAATAACCCTTCACATGTGTATATATTTTTTTAGTAGACATCCCAAAGTATTGATCTAGGCCCGTTTTGGTATATTTCATGCTACCATTTCACCGCCAAATGCGATCAAATAAAAAAAAAAAATTTTTTTAACAAACTTTTTCACAAACTTTAGGTTTCTCACTGAAATTATTTACAAACAGCTTGTGCAATTATTGTACAAATGGTTGTAAATGCTTCTCTGGGATCCCCTTTGTTCAGAAATAACAGATATATATGGTTTTGGCATTGCTTTTTGGTAACTAGAAAGCTGCTAAATGCCACTGCGCACCACACGTGTATTATACCCAGCAGTGAAGGGTTTACAGCAGTGAAGGGGTTAATTAGGGAGCTTGTAGGGTTAATTTTAGCTTTAGTGTAGTGTAGTAGACAACCTAATGTATTGATCTAGGCCCATTTTGGTATATTTCATGCCACCATTTCACCACCAAATGCGATCAAATAATTTTTTTTTTTAACTTTTTCACAATTTTTGATTTCTTACTTGAAATTATTTACAAACAATTAGGGCAATCATGGCACAAATGGTTGTAAATGCTTCTCTGGGATCCCCTTTATTCAGAAATAGCAGACATATATGACTTTGGCATTGCTTTTTGGTAATTAGAAGGCTGCTAAATGCCGCTGCGCACCACACTTGTATTATGCCCAGCAGTTAAGGGGTTAATTAGGTAGCTAGTAGGCTTAATTTTAGATTTAGTGTAGATATCAGCCTCCCACCTGACACATCCCAACCCCTAATCCCTCCCTGACCCCCCTCAAACAGCTCTCTTCCCTCCCCCATCTCACAATTGTCTCTGCCATCTTAAGCACTGGCAGAAAGTCTGCCAGTACTAAAATAAAAGTTTTTTTTTAAAAATATATTTATTTTGCAGTGATGGATGCCTCCTTAGGCCCCAACCTCCTTGATCCCCCCATACAGCTATCTAACCCTCCCCCCTCTACCTATTTTCCACCATCTTGGGTACTGGCAGTCGTCTCCCAGTACCCAGTTTCCTCAAAAACAATGGCTTCTTTTCAAAAGAACACCCTCTCCCCCTCCACATTTCCCGATCCCTTTACAAACATTAATTTCCCACTCCCTCTCCCTCCCTCCTTCTCCCTCAGCTTAATATAGCGTGCGTGACCCCCCTTGCCTGCACTGCAGGGACAGGATCAGGAAATCCCTCGAATGATGGTCCGCCCACCCGCCTCCCTGCTACGGCTCCCACCCACCAACGATCTGCTCCATCGCTGGCCGATGCAGAGAGGGCCACAGAATGACTCTCTCTGCATGGGTGGCTAAAAAAAGGTATTGCAGTGATGTCCCAATATCGAGACATCACTGCAATACCTTAAAAGTGTCTGGATGCAATCACGATTGCTTCCACCGCTTCAAACCCCAGAGGACGCGTCACTGACACCCAATGGAGGACGTGTCTGACACGTTCTTGGTCGTTAAGGAGTTGAACTAATATACCAGAATCAGTGGTGCACTTCCCACTAATGCTCATTGGCTTATAGGTACTACCTACAAATGCTCATTGGCTTAAAGGTACTTCCTACTAATGCTGATTGGCTGATTGGTACTTCCTACTAATGCTCATTAGCTTATAGGTACTTCCTACTAATGTTTATTGGCTGATAGGTACTTCCTACTAATGTTTACTGGCTGATTGGTACTTCCTACTAATGCCCATTAGCTTATAGGTACTTCCTACTAATGTTTACTGGCTTATAAGTACTTTCTAATAATATTTATTGGCTTATAGGTACTTCCTACTAATGTTCATTGGTTTATAGGTACTTCCTTCTAATGTTTACAGGCTTGTATGTACTTACTACTAATGTTTATTGGCTTATAGATAGTTACTTACTACTAATGTTTACAGATTAGCAAGATAGATAAGGATTGTGTGTTACTTTTGATAGGTAACAATTTAGCTGTTAAAGGGACATGAAACCCAATTTTTTAATTCATGATTCAAATAGAGCATGCGATTTTAAACAACTTTCAAATATACTTCTATTATCTTATTTGTTTTGTTCTCGTGCTACCTAACTCTAGGTAGACTCAGTAGCTGCTGATTAATGTATGCCCACCCAGTGTGCTCAGCTATCTCCCAGTAGTGCAAGTCTGCTTTGTTAACAAATGACATTAAGAAAATTAAGCAAATTAGGTAATAGAAGTAAATTGGAAAGTTGTTAAAAATTATATTCTATGGGGCCGATTTATGTATGTGCAAGCGGACATAATCCGCTATAGCAGATCATGTCCACCGCACATCGATAAATGGCGACAGCATACGTGTCGGCATTTATCATTGCACAAGCACTTCTGGTGAACTGCATGTGCAATGCCGCCCCCTGCAGATTTGTGGCCAATCGGCCGCTAGCAGAGGGTGTCAACCCGATCATACACGATTGGATGGATTGCAGAGGAGGCGTATGAGTTAGAAGGCATCGGTCTTAAGATCGCTGCATCTAAACTCCTGTTTCCGGCGAGCCTGAAGGATTGTGTGGAAACAGATGCATTGGGACCGATACGGACCTTGTTAAATTGGCCCCTATATCTGAATCAAGAAAGAAACATTTTGGGACTGGGTCAGTTTAAAAAACACTTTAAAAATATGGTCAGATGTTCAGAAAATATCTGCCAAAAACAAGCGTAACATTTTGATCAACCCCATAGTTTGTTAACTTGATCAACAGTATTGTGTATTTCATGTAATTAGGAAAACCCCCATAACGAGGAGCTCGGTGCCAAATGTGATATTTATTAACAAATATGTTTGTTTAAAAGATTACATAGTACAATATAATAAAGTATAAAGAAAAGACAGATTTAACAGTCTTCAACAAGAAGCCATTTTTGTGCTGACAGGTCCATTTTATCCATTGATTATAGAGTCAATCAGTAATTCTATGATGGTAAACCTATATTAGAGTGTCCTTTTTATCACACTCTGGCATCCTTTTATGCTTTCATACCAATGTCAAACTCATTTCCTCAGCAAGGATACAGAAATAGGTTGTGTACGTCTGAAAGATTAAGCTTTAGGGAATAGCAGTTACTATGACAGTTTAATGTTTTACAATGAAAGTTAAATATAAGGAAAAAAAATGACTGCTGCTATTTTCTGTCATGTAATTTCAAATACCAGTAAAAAGATCCATTCGGTGAATTGCATGACACAAAAATACATAATATTACTGAGTTCTCCTTTTATCCTTTAATAATGGATAATTGCTTGCAAATTTAAAAGAAATGTGTTTAATAAAGTTCTGTTCAACACAGATTTTTTCATGGTCTGTTTATTCAGTTATTACATTTATTTAGAAAACACACACAGAAATATATATAAAACACAAGAATGGACTGCACTCTCAAATCAGACTTGGTACATTTTCCACGTCACTGCAAAACTCACAGCCCTGGGCACTCAGCAGCACTCACAGACAGCAGCACAGGATTCAGAAAGTTTGTCAGACAAGCCTGGATACAAAGCCTGTAACAAAAATATTAAAACAACACATAGAAAGTGTGGCACTCACAAGCCCACAGCTAGATTAAAAGCAAAATGAAAGCGTTAGGTACAGCAATTGGTCAAATGGTGATATATATATGTATGTATCATATAAAAAGGTATAATAATTTTGTGAATGGTTACAAGTAATAAGAAAAATAACTTATGGACCAGGTTACAAATGTTGTTCTTTGTAAAATAAATCTAAGGGCTTGATGCTGCTTTTGGGGCTTGTGCGGCAGACTTGCACATATGAGCAACCAATGCTTCTTACCCTCTCCAACACCTTGCGGACATAAAACACATGCTCATTCTGGGTACTCGCACGAGAGCAGAGGGCGGTGTTGTACAAACAAGTGCTATACTAAGCCTTTCAAATGCATTAGAAGAGTTGCTGTTTTAATTAGTAAAAGTAACTGTTTAAATAATGAGTTTCATGTACAAAGAAGCGAAAACTGCTTTGGAGCTCTGCGTACCACAATATAAGAAGCAGCGATGGCAACAAATTTAAATATATATGTATATGAATATATACATATTTATGTTATGTGTTAATATGTTTATATACACATATGAACACATAAATATATATCTTTATATGCATATACAGATATATTTACAGGGAACACACAGTTCTCATAGACCCCACTCCTGCCACATTTAACCCCAAAATAATGCCTAGTGCAGTTATTTTATTACAAAATAAAGATGATGCTATCTTTATTTTTTAATAAAATACACTACACTGTGTTTGGCGGTAATTTGGGGCACATTTATAAAATTAGCCAGAGATCTGATTTTAAAGTGCTAATTGATATCGCAAGCTTAATAGCTTAATAGTAGCTTGTTGATTATCGCGCGCGCCCACAAACAGGCAATTTTGCCCGTTTGTGGGCATGCAATAATTTAGCGCTCCACTTGTAATCTAGCCCAAAATAAATGTTAGATAGACATTTACGGGAAAGATTAGTCTGAGAATAACATGTGGATGTATTTTTTATTACCTGTTTAAATATTAAAAATTATTAAAAAAATATTGCACACAAAAGTTAAAAAGGCTCAAAGTTATGAGGTCTCAGGTGTTTGAGAAAAAAGGCAGACAAAAGGCTTTAACATAGACATACATACATATACATGCCTAAAGATGAATATGTATGTACACATATATAAATATATATATGTATTTATATGTGTATATATGTACATATATATTTATATGTATTTACAGACATATATACATAAATACATATGTATACATGTGTATATGGGCCCCTTTGCCGTTAAGTAGATGAAAACATATAAAAGCATATTTAGGATATATTCATTTTTAATAAAGGTTTTAACTATGTATTTACTGTAAATATATTTAACATTCCAATGTTCTGCACATAGCAGAATATGTTCTTTGTATTTCTAAATAGATATTCCTATATATCTGTATATCTATACCTATATATTATAATGTTTATATATATATATATATATATATATATATATATATATATATATATATATATATAGAGGTATATATATGTATATATGTTATTAACCCCTATTGTGCCGATCCCGATTTTGCAGCCACCAAAATAAATCTATTAACCCCTAATCTGCCGGTCCCAATATCGCCACCACTATACTAAAGTTATTAACCCCTATTCCTCTGCACCCCAACATCGCCCACACTATAATAAATCTGTTAACCCCTATTCCACCACTCCCCGACATCGCAGCCACTAAATAAAGCTATTAACCCCTAAACCTAAACCTCTGGCCTCCCACATCACTACCACTAAATAAAGCTATTAACCCCTAAACCTCCAGCCCCCCACATAGCAACAACCTAAATTAAACTATATTAACCCCTAAACCTAATCCTAACACTAAACCTAACCGTAACCCTAACACCCCCTAACTTTAACATAAATAAAATAGAGCTAAATTAAAGTTACAATTATTAACTAAATAATACCTATTTCAAACTAAATACAAACTTACCTGTGAAATAAAATCTAAGCTAGCTACAATATAACTAATAGTTATATTGTAGCTAGCTTAGGTTTTATTTTTATTTCACAGGTAAGTTTATATTTGTTTTAACTAGGTAGACTAGTTAGTAATAGTAAATAGTTATTAACTATTTACTAACTACCTAGTTAAAATAAATACAAACTTACCTGTGAAATAAAACCTAAGCTGCCTTACACCAAAACCTAACATTACAAAAAATTAAAAAAAAACTACCATTACAAAAAATAACAAACAAAATTATCCAAAACAATAAAAAATATTCTTATTCTAATACCCTTTTAAAAAAATAAAAAATAACCCACCCCAAAATAAAACAGCCTAATTAATCTATAATAAACTACCAAGGGCCCTTAAAAGGGCCTTTTGTAGGGCATTGCCTTAAAGATATCAGCTATTTTTCTACAAACGAAAAACAAACACCCCCTAACATTATACAACCCCCCACCCCCAAACCCACAAAATAAAAATAAAGTAAAACCTAATCTACCCATTGCCCTGAAAAGGGCATTTGTATGGGCATTGCCCTTAAAAGGGCATTCAGCTCTTTTGCTGCCCATTAAAAATAAAAAATGGCTATTCTAAAAAGAAAAACCCACCCCAAAATTAAAAAACAACATTACACAAAATAACAAACGAATTATCAAAAATAATAACAATTATTCCTATTCTAATACCCATTTAAAAAACAAACAAAAAAAAACAACCTAATCTAGAATAAACTACCAATAGCCCTTAAAAGGGCATTTTGTAGGGCATTGCCCTAAGTTAAACAGCTCTTTTACCTGATAAAAAATACAAAGATCCACTAACATTATAAACCCCCACCCCCCAAAACCCACAAAATAAAAAAAACTATCTAAAAAAAACTAATCTACCCATTGCCCTGAAAAGGACATTTGTATGGGCATTGCCCTTAAAAGGGCATTTAGCTCTTTTGCATTGCCCTGAAAAGGGCATTTAGCTCTTTTAAGAATAGCCTAAACCCTAAACTAAAATAAAAAACACCCCAAAAAAATAAAAAAAACGTAACACTAACCCCTCTTTAGTTATTTACAGTTGTTGAAGTCCCGCTTGAAGGATCTTCATCCTGGCGGCTCCATCTTCATCCAGGCGGCTCCATCTTCATCGCGGGACCGGCATCTTCTTCATCCCTGCAGAGGCAGAGCAACGATGCGCGGAGGTGGAGGTCCAGGTGAAGGTTCAGGTGGAGGTCTATCGATCCAACGTGAAGGTCCTCTTAATGCGATCGTCCGCCGCACACTTAGGATTCAAATGCAAGGAACCCCTTTTATACTGGGGGTACCATTGCATTCCTATTGGCTGAAAATTTTAAATCAGCCAATAGGAATTAGCGCTGCTAAAATCACATTGGCTGTTCAAATCAGCTACTGAAATTCTATTGGCTGATTTTTCAGTGCAGTGGGTAGATTAGGTTTTTTTAGATAGTTTTTTTTTTACTTTGTGGGTTGGGGGGTGGGGTTGTAATGTTAGTGGGTTTTTGTATTTTTTTTTCCAGGTAAAAGAGCTGTTTAACTTAGAGCAATGCCCTACAAAAGGCCCTTTTAAGAGCTATTGGTAGTTTATTCTAGATTAGGTTTTTTATTTTGGGGTGTTTTTTTTTTTAATGGGTATTAGAATAGGAATAATTGTTATTATTTTTGATAATTCGTTTTTTATTTTGTGTAATGTTTTTTTCATTTTGGGGTGGGTTTTTCTTTTTAGAAAAGCCATTTTTTATTTTTAATGGGCAGCAAAATAGCTGAATGCCCTTTTAAGGGCAATGTCCATTCAAATGCCCTTTTCAGGGCAATGGGTAGATTAGGTTTTACTTTATTTTTATTTTGGGGGCATGCAATAATTTAGCGCTCCACTTGTAATCTAGCCCAAAATAAATGTTAGATAGACATTTACGGGAAAGATTAGTCTGAGAATAACATGTGGATGTATTTTTTATTACCTGTTTAAATATTAAAAATTATTAAAAAAATATTGCACACAAAAGTTAAAAAGGCTCAAAGTTATGAGGTCTCAGGTGTTTGAGAAAAAAGGCAGACAAAAGGCTTTAACATAGACATACATACATATACATGCCTAAAGATGAATATGTATGTACACATATATAAATATATATATGTATTTATATGTGTATATATGTACATATATATTTATATGTATTTACAGACATATATACATAAATACATATGTATACATGTGTATATGGGCCCCTTTGCCGTTAAGTAGATGAAAACATATAAAAGCATATTTAGGATATATTCATTTTTAATAAAGGTTTTAACTATGTATTTACTGTAAATATATTTAACATTCCAATGTTCTGCACATAGCAGAATATGTTCTTTGTATTTCTAAATAGATATTCCTATATATCTGTATATCTATACCTATATATTATAATGTTTATATATATATATATATATATATATATATAGAGGTATATATATGTATATATGTTATTAACCCCTATTGTGCCGATCCCGATTTCGCAGCCACCAAAATAAATCTATTAACCCCTAATCTGCCGGTCCCAATATCGCCACCACTATACTAAAGTTATTAACCCATATTCCTCTGCACCCCAACATCGCCCACACTATAATAAATCTGTTAACCCCTATTCCACCACTCCCCGACATCGCAGCCACTAAATAAAGCTATTAACCCCTAAACCTAAACCTCTGGCCTCCCACATCACTACCACTAAATAAAGCTATTAACCCCTAAACCTCCAGCCCCCCACATAGCAACAACCTAAATTAAACTATATTAACCCCTAAACCTAATCCTAACACTAAACCTAACCGTAACCCTAACACCCCCTAACTTTAACATAAATAAAATAGAGCTAAATTAAAGTTACAATTATTAACTAAATAATACCTATTTCAAACTAAATACAAACTTACCTGTGAAATAAAATCTAAGCTAGCTACAATATAACTAATAGTTATATTGTAGCTAGCTTAGGTTTTATTTTTATTTCACAGGTAAGTTTATATTTGTTTTAACTAGGTAGACTAGTTAGTAATAGTAAATAGTTATTAACTATTTACTAACTACCTAGTTAAAATAAATACAAACTTACCTGTGAAATAAAACCTAAGCTGCCTTACACCAAAACCTAACATTACAAAAAATTAAAAAAAAACTACCATTACAAAAAATAACAAACAAAATTATCCAAAACAATAAAAAATATTCTTATTCTAATACCCTTTTAAAAAAATAAAAAATAACCCACCCCAAAATAAAACAGCCTAATTAATCTATAATAAACTACCAAGGGCCCTTAAAAGGGCCTTTTGTAGGGCATTGCCTTAAAGATATCAGCTATTTTTCTACAAACGAAAAACAAACACCCCCTAACATTATACAACCCCCCACCCCCAAACCCACAAAATAAAAATAAAGTAAAACCTAATCTACCCATTGCCCTGAAAAGGGCATTTGTATGGGCATTGCCCTTAAAAGGGCATTCAGCTCTTTTGCTGCCCATTAAAAATAAAAAATGGCTATTCTAAAAAGAAAAACCCACCCCAAAATTAAAAAACAACATTACACAAAATAACAAACGAATTATCAAAAATAATAACAATTATTCCTATTCTAATACCCATTTAAAAAACAAACAAAAAAAAAACAACCTAATCTAGAATAAACTACCAATAGCCTTTAAAAGGGCATTTTGTAGGGCATTGCCCTAAGTTAAACAGCTCTTTTACCTGATAAAAAATACAAAGATCCACTAACATTATAAACCCCCACCCCCCAAAACCCACAAAATAAAAAAACTATCTAAAAAAAACTAATCTACCCATTGCCCTGAAAAGGACATTTGTATGGGCATTGCCCTTAAAAGGGCATTTAGCTCTTTTGCATTGCCCTGAAAAGGGCATTTAGCTCTTTTAAGAATAGCCTAAACCCTAAACTAAAATAAAAAACACCCCAAAAAAATAAAAAAAACCTAACACTAACCCCTCTTTAGTTATTTACAGTTGTTGAAGTCCCGCTTGAAGGATCTTCATCCTGGCGGCTCCATCTTCATCCAGGCGGCTCCATCTTCATCGCGGGACCGGCATCTTCTTCATCCCTGCAGAGGCAGAGCAGCGATGCGCGGAGGTGGAGGTCCAGGTGAAGGTTCAGGTGGAGGTCTATCGATCCAACGTGAAGGTCCTCTTCATGCGATCGTCCGCCGCACACTTAGGATTCAAATGCAAGGAACCCCTTTTATACTGGGGGTACCATTGCATTCCTATTGGCTGAAAATTTTAAATCAGCCAATAGGAATTAGCGCTGCTAAAATCACATTGGCTGTTCAAATCAGCTACTGAAATTCTATTGGCTGATTTTTCAGTGCAGTGGGTAGATTAGGTTTTTTTAGATAGTTTTTTTTTTACTTTGTGGGTTGGGGGGTGGGGTTGTAATGTTAGTGGGTTTTTGTATTTTTTTTTTCCAGGTAAAAGAGCTGTTTAACTTAGAGCAATGCCCTACAAAAGGCCCTTTTAAGAGCTATTGGTAGTTTATTCTAGATTAGGTTTTTTATTTTGGGGTGTTTTTTTTTTTAATGGGTATTAGAATAGGAATAATTGTTATTATTTTTGATAATTCGTTTTTTATTTTGTGTAATGTTTTTTTCATTTTGGGGTGGGTTTTTCTTTTTAGAAAAGCCATTTTTTATTTTTAATGGGCAGCAAAATAGCTGAATGCCCTTTTAAGGGCAATGTCCATTCAAATGCCCTTTTCAGGGCAATGGGTAGATTAGGTTTTACTTTATTTTTATTTTGGGGGGTGGGGGTTTGTATACTGTTAGGGGGTGTTTGTTTTTCTTTTGCAGAAACAAAGCTGATATCTTTAGGGCAATGCCCTACAAAAGGCCCCTTTTAAGGGCCCTTGGTAGTTTATTATAGATAAGGCTTTTTTATTTTAAAGCGTATTAAAATAGGAATAATTTTTATTGTTTTGGATAATTTCGTTTGTTATTTTTTGTAATGGTAGGTTTTTTTATTTTTTGGAATTTTAGTGTTTTTACATTTTTGTAATGGTAGGTTTTTTTATTTTTTGTAATGTTGGGTTTTAGTGTAAGGCAGCTTAGGTTTTATTTCACAGGTAAGTTTGTATTTATTTTAACTAGGTAGTTAGTAAATAGTTAATAACTATTTACTAACTAGTTTACCTAGTTAAAATAAATACAAACTTACTTGTGAAATAAAAATAAAACCTAAGCTAGCTACAATATAACTATTAGTAGTAGCTAGCTTAGATTTTATTTCACAGGTAAGTTTGTATTTAGTTTTAAATATGTATTATTTAGTTCATGATTGTAACTTTAATTTAGTTCTATTTTAATTATGTTTAAGTTAAGGGGTGTTAGTGTTAGGGTTACGGTTAGGTTTAGGGTTAGAGTTATGGTTAGGTTTAGGGGTTAATATAGTTTAATTTAGGTTGTTGCGATGTGGGGGGCTGGCGGTTTAGGGGTAATAGGTTTATTTAGAGGCAGTTATGTGGGAGGTCAGAGGTTTATGGGTTAATAACTTTATTTAGTGGCAGCGATGTCGGGGAGCGGCGGAATAGGGGTTAATATCTTTATTATAGTGTGGGCGATGTTGGGGTGCGAGGGAATAGGGGTTATTAACTTTAGTATAGTTGCAACGATGTTGGGGAGCGGCGGAATAGGGGTTAATACATTTTATTAGTGGTGAGCGATGTCGGGAGGAGTAAAATGTTTAGAGCATATAATAAGGACTGTAAGTGAACTTCAGACACACCCAGGGAACTCAGGGCCAGATTTCCCATTAGGCACGGTAGGCATGTGCCTACAGGCGCCTTGCAGTGAGGGGCGCCTGCCTGTCAGTAATTTTGAAAAAAAAATTTTTTTTTTTTTTTTTTTTGTGAGGGCATTAATTTTAGTAAGAATTGTGCTGCCAAGTGCTTACAGAGTTGAGTGTTTCATTGGGAATATGTTACACAGCAGTTGAGGGAGCCATGAAGGAGAGAGGGGCAAATATTAAAACTAAACTCCTTCCATTTTCGCCAGGCATGTTTAGTTTCACTTTTATTTTATGTACTTCTGTTGCCTCACACAGCCAAGCTCCATGCTGATGTGTAGCAGACACTTTTTGTTGAGGAATGAAAGCTTCAAAAGAACAGGTTAGGACTGTACAAGGCTTCTAATGCTGCCTAGAATGACAACATAACAAGCAGAACAATTTAACCCCTTGGCTACCAGAGAGGGTTGCAGTGTATTCACTTGTTATGTGCTGCAGGGCATTTTTATAGCCAGGGGGTTAAATTCTGCTTCAATATGAATGTTTTTGTTCTATAAAGGCCTTGGAGGTTATGTGGGACTAGCTGCTATGCTCTTTATTACAAGTTGTCAATTGTGATTTACATCCAATAGGGCACTTTGACAACAAAGTATGTAGACTATAAGGCTGTAAAATGTCTATGTGTGTAAACCACACATGGCATATTTGTTTGTATGTATGTATATGTATGTATATACACACATCACATTAAAAATTGTTAATCTGTTCTTTTATCAAGTAAGTGTGGTATTTTTGTATTGTGGTAAATTGAATTTCTTATTTCTAATTTTAAACACATTTGTTGACCCCTGGATTACATATAATCTACAACATTCCATGTTTTCCTTTGAGAGCAACATCATATTATATTTATATTTCAGAACAAAATAAATGTAACATCTGTGTGTATTTGTACCAAAAATATCAGAGTTCACAAGATTTTTTTCATGAAGTGGAAAAAATACCTACATTTTATGTTTTCTTCCACTGGCTGCACAGGTTGTTGATGAGCTTGCATGCTGCTAGTTTTAATATTGCTATTGTTTACACAAAACTGTGTTTAACTCCAACAAAATGTTAAGCACATAGTCAAAGTCATCTCCAGAAAAGCAATACACTAATGGCTTGTCAATAAACATGTCCTATGAGCCCATCTGGGTCTGCACAGATGTGTATTGCTGTCTCAGAACTTACATTGACTATGTGTTTAACTCTTTTGCAAGAGGCTAACACACTTCTGTGCAAGCACTAGTGCAATATTAAAATGCCCTAGCAAACTGTCACATTTTATGTCCCTTTAAATAGGGTTTTCTTTAGAAAATTTTGCATTAAAAGTTTAACATGATTTGTTTTTGTTATACATAATAGAAATTGTATGGCCATTTGAGTCAAGTGAATATTGATTTTTGGTGTAGCTTCTATTACAACAAATATTGCAATTGGTGTGTGTATTTGTGTATCTCCATAAAAGGGAAAATGTAATTTTACATCTAATATTTATTTTTAGTTGTCCTAAATAATAATAAAAAAAGTCCTCATTTTTTTCCACTTTTTTTTTTTGGGGGGGGGTTAGGGGGGCGCTTCAGGTTTTTGTGCCTACAGGCACCTGAGATGTAAATCCGGCCCTGAGGGAACTCCCATGCCCAGTCAACTTTCTGAAACTGAAAGGCCCTTTTTATATAGAAGTGATGCAGAGTGCAAAGCAGTTTGTTAAAAATACACAGAAATATACAGATTATAATCCTTATTTCTTTAAATTACACAGAAACTTTCAGAGCACAATCAAAATTTGTAAAATCAAAATCCTAAATGCACTGCTGTATACAAAATCTAAATACATTAAAACACAAAAAAGAAAGTACAAAGCTTAAAGGGACACTAAACCCAAATTTTTTCTTCCGTGATTCAGATAGAGCATGCAATTTTAAGCAACTTTCTTATTTACTCCTATTATCAAATTTTCTTTCTTCTTTTGCTACCTTTATTTGAAAAAGAAGGCATCTAAGCTTTTGGTTTAGTACTCTGGACAGCACTTTTTTATTGGTGGATGTATTTATCCACCAATCAGCAAAGACAACCCAGGTTGTTCACCAAAAATGGTCCGGCATCTAAACTTACATTCTTGCATTTCAAATAAAGATACCAAGAGAATAAAGAAAATTTGATAACAGGAGTAAATTAGAAAGTTGCTTAAAATTTCATGCTCTATCTGAATCACGAAAGAAAAAAATTGGGTTCAGTGTCTCTTTAACAACGTCCAAGATAGTAGGAATTGGAATCACCCAAAGGTATCATCACTTAACTCATATCACCCCATTATATTCACTCACACAATTTGATCTAATTTGGCAGGATGAGCGCATAATCACTACTTAGCTCAGATCCCATCATCTTACTCACCTACACCGAATAGTGTAATTTTTCCAAACCTCACAATCAAGTGTTTTCTTTTTCTTTTCAGTTTTCACAATCTTTTTTCACCCAATCATTTAAGCACAGTCATGAAAAGGAACTCATATTTCTTATTTTTATTACTCTGATAACAACATAATCTATATTTAAATTACCTTTGTTGCATCACCATTGTAAATACAGTCACAATAACGCATGATTCATACTATCTTATCTTCGAGTTATGCATATTTGATGATCACCAATAGCAGTACAATACTATCCAATGTGTGATTTATTTATTTTTTTGCATAATGATCATACATAGAATTTAATATATTTAATCCAAGGACATCTATGTGACAGGATACACACGATATCAATCACACAGCACAATTATATATCAATACGCTGATAATTAAGTAAAGATAAATAACGATCATAATAAAGAAGTTTAAAATATTGTCACCATTATTAACAACCATAATTATTAAGCATATATCTTGGAACAAATCACTGTATGATACAGGATGACTATGATATTGAACAGATTCAATAGACATCATGACATCACAGTGAGGGAGTAGGCAATAAAAACTGTCCGCAGATGCAGCACACGTACCCTTTGAGAGAGCCAGTCAATGGCGAAACATGTTAGAGACCTAAGAGCAGTTTGTGATTAATGAGCACGGCAAATAATGGTGGGTTAATGCACAATAATTGTCTACTGCATGATTCCTATAATAGCAACGCTGATTTAACTCGGTTTATATAGTGGTACTGGTGACGGCTGTTTCTAGTTCAATCAGAGTATATCTTAACTAGTATTTAATTGATGATCACATTTTGCTTGGTGTGCTTGCTACAAGTTGATACTGACTATTATAAATAACTGTTATATTATTTATAGCACTCAAACAGAGTGAGAATATTAAAGCCAAATTGATTTATAGCTCATCATTGAGATAATTAAACTCACTTGCCAAGCCAGCTGAGCTACAGTAATATTCAAATATATAGCAAGACTGCTATGACACAAAAACTTTTACCACTTTAAGGGTTATATATGCTGCAATAAAATATCTTTGTTTTTGTATTATTATTTCTAAACTAAAGGTGGGTTAAATATGGACTATTTACGTATGCAATTCCTCATTATTAAGGATTTCAAATAATTTAACCTATTACTGGCAAATATCAACAACTGTAAATGGCTTTATTACTACCTCGCAACCAGTGACAGTGTCCAACATGCAATATATATATCAGTGATGTGCAGTCACTAGAGGCAGGTGAGGCAGTGCTTCACCTCTCATATGGGCAAAAATATATATTTTTTTATTGGCTTTAAAAAAAAAAAAATCACAGCTACATGTTGTGCAATGGAGAGGCACAAGCAGGTCTGCCCACCATTACACAACATGCTGCGCCACCTACTTAATGAAAGTGGTTAAGATCATTGCATGGCCCATAACTGCTTATTTGAGGCAGTCCTATTTGGGCTGAACCAATCCAGTGAGAGGCATTAGTAAGTGGAACTTAGGGTTGGGTCTGGATGTTTAATCATATAAAACAAAACAAAAACGGAAAAAAATACTTTAATTTATTTTGTTGCTGCCCTGTTCAGCTGTAAGCTTTTATTCAATAAAAAGAGTTCTGTTCTTCCCCTCCAAGTGCAGTGGAATGTTCCACTGTCACTTCCTTACAGACTACAGAGCAGGAAGAGATGCAGACTCAGAGCAGTGTTTTAGCCACATTTTATTAAAGTAAGTTCTGCAACCTTAGATTTTACTGAAAGGGATTCTGATAGTTAAAATTATAATTTAATGAATGTGGTTTAGTGTTTTTTGTTTTTTTACTCTTTTACAGCAGTTTAAGGATCGTTTTTGTATTTTGTTTACTCAAACTTTACACCCAGCAGCTTGCCTCTGTACTGCACACTAATATATAGTCTCACTTTCTGAATTCTCTGTAGCTCTGCTGTTTGTTTGGATGAGTTGTTATTTGACCAGAGTAAGCTAGACCAACAGCATGGTAATGTAAAATGAAACCAAGCAATTTAGAATGAGTTATAGCAAATATTCTCCATGGCTTCTGTAGCTATAGTATTTCATGTAATCCAGTGATTCCTTAGGTGTATATTGGACAACCCTGATGTAGACAACAAATAATAATTTATTAATGCTCCCATTCATATGTGCTGTTCTGTTTCAGATATTTAAAATAGATTGTAGACTATTAGCATTTGATAGTCGCTTAAAATATTACTTAAAAATGCAGTGGTCCCTCTCCCCCCCCTTGTGTGTGTGTGTGTGTCTCTCTCTCTCTTTCTCTATCCAACCATCTCTCTCCTTATGTGTCATTCTCCCCCATGGTCTCTTTCTCTCTCTGTCTCTCTTCCTCCCCCTCTGACTCTCTCATCCCTTATGTGTTTCTCTAACCCTCTGTGTGTGATTGTGTCTCTCTCTCTTTCTCTAACTGTCTGTGTGTGATTGTGTGTCTCTCTCTCTCTAACCCTCTGCGTGTATTTCTCTCTCTCTCTAACCCTCTGTGTGTGATTGTGTCTCTCCCTTTCTCTCTATCTAACCCTCTGTGTGTAATTGTCTCTCTCTTTCTCTAACCCTCTGTGTGTGATTGTGTCTCTCTCTTTCTCTAACCCTATGTGTGTGATTGTGTCTCTCTCTCTAACCCGCTGTTTGTGATTCTCTCTCTCTCTCTCTCTCTCTCTCTCTCTAACCCTCTGTGTGTGATTGTGTCTCTCCCTTTCTCTCTATCTAACCCTCTGTGTGTGATTGTGTCTCTTTCTCTCTCTCTAACCCTCTGTGTGTGATTGTGTCTCTCTCTCTCTTTCTCTAACCCTCTGTGTGTGATTGTGTCTCTCTCTCTTTCTCTCTCTCTCTAACCCTCTGTGTGTGATTGTGTCTCTCTCTCTAACCCTCTGTGTGTGATTGTGTCTCTCTCTCTCTCTCTCTCTAACCCTCTGTGTGTGATTGCGTCTCTCTTTCTCTCTCTCTAACCCTTTGTGTGTGATTGTGTCTCTCTCTCTTTCTCTCTCTCTAACCCTCTGTGTGTGATTGTGTCTCTCTCTCTTTCTCTCTCTCTAATCCTCTGTGTGTGATTGTGTCTCTTTCTCTCTCTCTCTTACCCTCTGTGTATGATTGTGTGTCTCTCTCTCTCTAACCCTCTGTGTGTGATTGTGTCTCTCTCTCTCTCTAACGCCCTGTGTGTTATTGTGTCTCTCTCTCTCTCTTTCTCTCTAACCCTCTCTGTCTCTCTACCTCTGCCCCCGTCTCTCTCTCCCTCTCCCCCCGAGTGCTTTTCTGTGTTTCTGTCTACCTTTTATTTATTTAATTAATGAATTGGTAGTGCCATCTGATGATGTGGCTTTATTTAAAAGGGTGGGGTCACCAGCCGCCATTGGATCAAGACATTTTTATATTTACTGAATAATGAAGGAATCTATAAGCATAATTTGCAGCATTAAAGTAAAAAGTAGGTTTTAAACATATATTTTAATGGGCCTGGATTTCTAGATCTCATAATCAGAGCAAGCATTTTGTTATCTGGCAAGAATTTCTGTTACAATCACCTCACATCACTTATATATATATATATATATATATATATATATATATATATATATATATATATATATATATAAATATATATATATACCATGTCTCATATGTATAGGTTCAAATAATTTACCCTATTGGGTTCAAGTATCAGCAATTATATTATATAATTACACAAAACACGTATTAGAGTGGCACTCAAAAGGGAGCTGAGGAGGTATATGCTTATAAATAAGTCTTTATAAAAAAAATGATAAATTACTCTATGAAGTATCTTTTCCAAAACATCTGACACATTAACGCATTTATAGAAAAGTATTTTTACTATATAGTAATCTTTAAAAGCACTATAACCATATAACTTACACACAAGGGCCTATTTATCAAGCCGTTAACCGCAAATACGCTGAAATTCCACAGCGTAATTGTGGCAAGCCTGATTCACCATATTTATCAAAGGCTACAGACCGGCAAAAGTAGAATTTTGTGACGTAACATACGATCCGCCGGTCTCAGTCCGACACAGATCGATGCTTACGTCACTACAGATGTTCCAAATGCAAATTCGGCACTATCTGACTACTTTTGCTACTTAACAAATAACTATCAGGTATGCTCGCCACTATTCTGGCCCAGCGTATCTGGTTTTCAATTCCCCGCCCCGGAGGCGGCGGATGCCATAGGAATCAATGGGAGTCTGAAAGCAGCGAAAGCTTATGTTCGCTGCTGCCCGATATCCCATTGATTCCTATGGGAGAATACAAGTTATGTTTACACCTAACACCCTAACATGTACCCCGAGTCTAAACATCCCTAATCTGCCGCCCCCTACACTGCCGCCACCTACATAAAAGTATTAACCCCTATCCCGCCGCTCCCGGAGCCCACCACAACTAAATAAATGTATTAACCCCTAAACCGCCAGCCCTCCACATCGCCATAAACTAAATTAAGCTATTAACCCCTAAACCTAACAACCCGCTAACTTTATATTAAATATTAACTCATCCCTATCTTATAATAAATTTAAACTTACCTTTAGATTTAAATTAAACTATATTAAACTATTAATTAATCTACCCTAACTATTATACTAAAATTACATTAAACTATATTAAACTATTAATTAACCTATTCTAACTATTATACTAAAAGTACTTTAAACTATATTAAATTAATAATTAATCTAACCTAACTTTTATACTAAAATTACATTAAACTATATTAAACTAATAATTCATCTAACCTAACTTTTATACTAAAATCACATTAAACTACAAATTAAATTAACTAAATTATATATTTAAACACCTAACCCTAAAGTTACAAAAAATAACAAACACTAAGTTATACAAAAAAATAAACACTAAGTTACAAAAAATAAAAAAGAAATTATCAAAGCTTTAAACTATTTACACCTAATCTAAGGGCCCTATGAAAATAAAAAAGCCCCCCAAAATAAAAATAAACCCTAGCTTACAATAAACTACAAATAGCCCTTAAAAGGGCCTTTTGCGGGGTATTACCCCAAAGTAATCAGCTCTTTTACCTGAAATAAAAAATACAAGTACCCCCCCAACAGTAAAACCCACCACCCACACAAACAACCCCCCCAAATAAAAACCTAACTAAAAAACCTAAGCTCCCCATTGCCCTGAAAAGGGCATTTGGATGGGCATTGCCCTTAAAAGGGCATTTAGCTCTATTGCAGGCCAAAGTCCTAATCTAAAATTAAAACCCACCCAATAAACCCTTAAAAAAATCCTAACACTAACCCCAGAAGATTTACTTACAGTTTTGAAGATCCGACATCCATCCTCCAAGAAGCCGGGAGAAGTCCTCAAAGAAGCGGCCGAAGTCTTCATCCAAGCCCACGGAAGTCTTCACCCAGACGGCATCTTCTATCTTCATCCATCCGGCGTGGAGCGGCTCCATCTTCAAGACATCCAACATGGAGCATCCTCTTCCTTCCGATGACTACCGACGAATGAAGGTTCCTTTAAATGACGTCATCCAAGATGGCATCCCTTAGATTCCAATTGGCTGATAGAATTCTATCAGCCAATCGGAATTAAGGTTGAAAAAATCCTATTGGCTGTTGCAATCAGCCAATAGGATTGAGCTTTCATCCAATTGAATCAGCCAATAGGATGAAAGCTCAAACCTATTGGCTGATTGCAATAGCCAATAGGATTTTTTCAACCTTTATTCTGATTGGCTGATAGAATTCTATCAGCCAATTGGAATCTAAGGGACGCCATCTTGGATGACGTCATTTAAAGGAACCTTTATTCGTCGGTATTCGTCGGAAGAGGATGCTCCGCGTCGAATGTCTTGAAGATGGAGCCGCTCCGCGCCAGATGGATGAAGATAGAAGATGCCGTCTGGGTGAAGACTTCTGCGGGCTTGGATGAAGACTTCGGCCGCTTCGTTGAGGACTTCTCCCGGCTTCTTGGAGGATGGATGTCGGATCTTCAAAACTGTAAGTAAATCTTCTGGGGTTAGTGTTAGGATTTTTTTAAGGGTTTATTGGGTGGGTTTTAGTTTTAGATTAGGACTTGGGCCTGCAATAGAGCTAAATGCCCTTTTAAGGGCAATGCTCATCCAAATGCCCTTTTCAGGGCAATGGGGAGCTTAGGTTTTTTTAGTTAGGTTTTTATTTGGGGAGTTGTTTGTGTGGGTGGTGGGTTTTACTGTTGGGGGTATTTGCATTTTTTATTTCAGGTAAAAGAGCTGATTAATTTGGGGCAATGCCCCGCAAAAGGCCATTTTAAGGGCTATTTGTAGTTTATTGTAGGCTAGGGTTTTTTTTTCTTTGGGGAGGGGCTTTTTTATTTTCATATGGCCCTTAGATTAGGTGTAATTAGTTTAAAGCTTTGATAATTTCTTTTTTCTTTTTTGTAACTTAGTGTTTATTTTTGTGTGTAACTTAGTGTTTATTTTTGTGTAACTTAGTGTTTATTTTTTTGTAAGTTAGTTTTTTGTAACTTTGTAATTTTTTAGTGTAGAATAAAATTATTTGAGTAGGGTTAGGTGTTTAAATATATAATATAGTTATTTTAATTTGTAATTTTACGTAATTTTAGTATAAAAGTTAGGTTAGATTAATTATTTATTTAATATAGTTTAATGTAATTTTATTATAAAAGTTACAATAGGTTAATTATTAGTTTAATATAGTTTAATGTAATTTTAGTATAATATTTAGGATAGGTTAATTATTAGTTTAATATAGTTTAATGTAATTTTAGTATAATAGGGTAGGTTAATAATTAGTTTAATATAGTTTAATTTAAATATAAAGGTAAATTTTAATTTATTATAAGATGGGGATGAGTTAATATTTAATGTACAGTTAGCAGGTTGTTAGGTTTAGGGATTAATAGGTTAATTTAGTTTATGGCGGTGTGGGGGGCTGGTGGCTTAGGGGTTAATATATTTATTTAGTTGCGGTGGGCTCCGGGAGCGGCAGGATAGGGGTTAGTAAGTATAATGTAGGTGGCGGCAGTATAGGGGGTGGCAGATTAGGGGTTAATAAGTATAATGTAGGTGGCGGCGGTATAGGGGGTGGCAGATTAGGGGTTAATAAGTATAATGTAGGTGGCGGCGGAGTAGGGGGCAGCAGATTAGGGGTTAATAAGTATAATGTAGGTGGCGGTGAGCTCCGGGAGTGGCAGTTTAGGAGTTAATAACTTTATTTAGTAGCGGCAGGCTCCGGGAGCGGCGGTATAGGGGTTAAACAGTTTAGTATAGTGTGGGTGTTTAGTGACAGTATACAAATAAAGCTGTGAAAAAGCCGAATTGCAGCGAGATCGATGTCAGTTAGTTAGCTCATCGCCTCGTACTTGGTGCGCGGCTTTTTGACAGCTTTTTTGTTAAATATGGAGAACGTATTCAGGTCCACGGCAGCAATGTTAGGCGATGATAGGCGAGCGTATTGGTGCCGGCGAATGCAGCACAGTTGACTGCTTGATAAATAGGCCCCACAGTCTCAAAAAACAGAAATTAATACATAAAATAATATCAGAAATATATTAGAAGGTTGCTTTTCTCAATATTAAAAATAATTTGGTGTGGCCACACCTAAACAATGTATTTTTATCCACGTTTGTGTCTGTAGCAGGAGTTTCACTGTCGTTGGTGACGTAGTGTGATCATCTGTTTCCAATAGACCAATCAGCAGGCCGGTAGTCCATAGTTCTTTCCGATCCACAAAGAGATTAGAAAACTTGGTTCCTTATGGTTTATCAGACGTAATACTTCAGAACTCTCAGAGCTAGGTTCCAGCAAGTCACTTCAACGCATTTCAGCAGGGTCTGCCTTTATCAAGATGACTTGTGGACTGCATATCAGAGCATTTATACTTTTACCCATAATGCTTCTAATTACTTCTTAAAGGGAAAACTACTTCCCCACCTCTTCAGAGTAGCGTATATATTCTGTTCAATATAATCACAGTTATCATGCTGTAGAATAAGGAATTTGTTTAATCTTTAACTTATTAAAGGGATTTTCTTGGTCTTTATTATTCCAAAAATGTTATACTCAATATGTTTCTTAATACACATTCTTTCATTTTTATTACTATATATATATATATATATATATATATATATATATATATATATATATACAGGTAGCCCTCAGTCTACGCCGGGGTTAGGTTCCAGAAGGAATGGTTGTAAATCGAAACCGTTGTAAATTGAAACCCAGTTTATAATGTAAGTCAATAGGAAGTGAGGGAGAAAGGTTCCAGGCCCCTCTCAAAATTGGAATAAGTAACACCTAATACATTATTTTTAAAGCTTTGAAATGAAGACTTTAAATGCTAAACAGCATTATAAACCTAATAAAATAATCACACAACACAGAATATATAATTAAACTAAGTTAAATGAACAAAAACATTTGCTAAACAGCACTATAAGCCTAATAAAATAATCACACAACAAAGACTTCACTTGCATTTTTCTGCAAACGGTTCTTTCTATGCATTCCAATCTGAACTGATTTATAGACTGGATGATCTTGTTCCTTTGAAATCTGCTCAATAGCTCAGGTCTGGTTAAACTGATTAATTTTAGCTTGCTTGGCTTTGCTGCAACACAAGCGGACAGCTCCACCTACTGGCTATTTTAATAAATGCACTGCTTCTCAATGCTTTTCAATAGCAGTCACATGACTGGAAAAAAAGGTTGTTATTCTGAAACGGTGTAAATTGAACCGTTGTACAATATATATTTTGACAGGTTATCTGAATATTCTCTATGATCTTATTCCGAGACTATTTCATTTAGAAATCATATTATGCATTAACATATCCTTAATTCAGTGTCTTATGAAAAATTTGTCCAGATATCTAATAGACATCCAAAGTTAATTTTGATTTTAATTTCAACAGGCATATTTAGGTATTCTAAGGAAATAGAAAAAGGTTACAATGAAGAACTGGTACAAGAAGTACTATTAAGTTCAGAGAAAACAGATAGACAATCACTACTGTCATCTAGAATGAAAAATAATAACAGTATAAATAGTAATAAGAAAATAAATGTTGACACTACTTTTATTACAAACTATAGTGCAGACCATAAACTCATTAGGAAAATTATTCACAAACACTGGCATCTTGTCCAAAAAGATCCCTTTCTCAATTAAATAACCACAGAGAAACAGTTTAAAAACAAAATGCAAACTTTAATAAGGATATACATGGTAATAAATTAGAGGGTTTTTTTCCATGCTATAAATGTAAAGCCTGTAAATTCAGTAAGAAATGCAAAGATATTGCTGCAACAAATTCAAAATTCATATTAACGATCAGAGAGATTATAAAATGTACCGATTCTATTGTTGTTTATGTTATTCAGTGTCCCTGTAAAAAACAATACTTGGGACAAACAGGACAACCCCTCCGTGATAGAATAAGATAACACTTATTAAATATAGAATGGGGATATGAAGACCACCTTCTATTGAAACATTTTAAAGAATGTCATAACCAAAAAAACAGATGGCCTGCTATACTGGGGGGTTAAAAAAGTAACATTAAAAGAGGTGGCAACATAACCAAACAACTACTGCTCACAGAAGCTGAACTAATTTTCAATTTTGCAACCCTAACTCCACTTCACTCTTCACTAAATGGTCGTAATGTGTTTTGAAAAATTGCCTATAATAGCACATAATTTCAAAAAATACTGTTGGGGAGTTTTTGAGAATAAAGGTAACATTAAACCTTAAAATATACCTATTAGAAGAGAAATCCTTCCTGGAATACCTAAATATGCCTGTTGAAATTAAAATTAACTTTGGATGTCTATTAGATATCCAGATGAATTTTACATAAGACACTGAATTAAGGATATGTTAATGCATAATATGATTTCTAAATGAAATAGTCTCATAATAAGATCATAAAGAATATTCAGATAACCTATCAAAATATATATTGTATATATATATATATATATATATATATATATATATATATATATATAAATATATATATATATATATATATATATATATAGTTAGTAATAAAAATGAAAGAATGTGTATTAAGAAATATATTGAGTATAACATTGTTGGAATAATAAAGACCAAGACAATCCCATTAATAAATTAAAGATTAAACAAATTCCTTATTCTACAACATGATAACTGTGATTATATTGAACAGAATATATACGCTACTCTGATTCTCTGAAGAGGTGGGGAAGTAGTTTTCCCTTTAAGAATTAATTAGAAGCATTATGGGTAAGAGTATAAATGCTCTGATATGAAGTCCACAAGTCATCTTGATAAAGGCAGACCCTGCAGAAACACGTTGAAGTGACTTGCTGGAACCTAGCTCTGAGAGTTCTGAAGTATTACGTGTGATAAACCATAAGTAACCAAGTTTTCTAATCTCTTTCTGGATCGGAAAGAACTACGGACTACCCACCTTCTGATTGGTGTAAAGGAAACAGATGATCACACAATACGTCACCAATGATAGTGAAGATGCCGAAACTCCCGCTACAGACACAAGCGTGGATAGAAGTAACGGCTAACCGAGTTTGTCAGGTAATGTGATTATTAGGAGTTTGACCAGATCCAAAGCCGGGTAAGATAAGTACGTCTACATTCATCAACATTACACTGACCAATCAGTAGGACTTTAGTCTTAACAAACCTTCCTACATTTGGATGTCCTATCTTCTAAATTGATGTGTGACTTGTGATATTGATCATAATACTACTCTGAGAATCAGATATATAAGCGATTACGCTACTGAAAACAAACTTAAGGACTTCGCAGAAAACACCAATGATTTTAGGTCTAAACAAAGGACTTTACTATTATCTTGGTACTATTTGAGTCCCTGATTCATTTCACAGACGCCAATGAAATTTGTGAACACTCAATTTTTGAAAAACTGAAGTTTTATGAATTATAAGTTTAATATTTACATACGCACCTTTGAACAATTACACTAGAAACATTTTAGACAATATATTGTCTGTTTATACTGTCATACACAAAGTATCAACCTGTAACTTTGTGTATTTTTATCAACTAACGCTGAATATAGGCTTTATTTATATACTAGAAAATGTTTTAGACAATATATGGTCTTTTTTTACTGTTATACACAAATGTTTTACTTTGTGTTTATTTATAAATTAATTCTTGACATAGGCTTTTTTAGATACTGTATGAATTGAAGTTTTATAAAAATACATCGTTTAGGTGTGGCCACACCAAATTATTTTTAATATTGAGAAAATCAACCTTCTAACATATTTCTTATATTATTTTCTGTATTAATTTCTGTTTTTTGAGACTGTGTGTAAGTTAAATGGTTATAGTGCTTTTAAAGATTACTATATAGTAAAAATACTTTTCTATAAATGCGTTAATGTGTCAGATGTTTTGGAAAAGATACTTCATAGAGTAATTTATCATTTTTTCTATAAAGACTGATATATAAGCATATACCTCCTCAGCTCCCTTTTGAGCGCCACTCTAATACGTGTTTTGTGTATCATATCCTGTTTGACCACATATGAGAGAGTGTGGTGTAATTTTTTAGAGTTGGCATTGAGGACTAGATAAGGGTCCAGATTAACACCTTTTTTTCTTAGTATATTATATTCAAGATACTGTAGCAGAGCTAAAAATAATATAAAACATTTGCATAAGCTAAGCATGTTTCAAGTGTATATGACAAGAACAACCCAGGTTGTTCACCACAAATAGGCTGGCATTTAAACTTACATTCTTGCTTTTCAAATAAAGATGCCAAGAGAATCAAGAGAATGAAGAAAATTTGATAATATGAGTAAATTAGAAAGTTGCTTAAAATTGCATGCTCTATCTGAATCACGAAAGAAAAAATTTGGGTTCAGTGTCCCTTTAAGAAATCAAATTCTTAATGTTCGCTAACACCACATTACGTTAGACCTACAGCGTGAAACCTGAAGTGCATTACGCATATTTTACATTCCAATATTCTTTAAAAAAAAATAATATATACTGTATGTATATAATGTTAATGTAAAATACATATCTATACCTATGTATCTATATGAATATAAATACAGGTATATATATATATATATATATATATATATATATATATATATATATAAATAAAAAATATAAAATAAAAATAATGTCCTGTATGTGAAGAACATTGGAATGTGAAATATTAATAACTCCTGTCAAGCGATGTGGGTTTTATATGGTGTCAGGTTAGCGAGTAAGTGATAAGTGACAATTTGTTTTTTTAACAATCGGGCTCCATTGAAGTCTAAGGTGAGAAGAAGTCAGCGCAGTTGCAATAGTCCTTTGGTTAACGTGTGTAGGATTTCACTTGCACGCAAAAAAAAATACTTTCAAATTGTAATACAAGCGCAAACTCGCGCACTCAAAATTTTACTTCTGACGAGCCAAAGTGCTAAAGTGTTACATTTGTAATCTAGCCCATAATCTTGGAAGGGTTGTTAAGTACAGATTGAGTTTAAATACACATTTGGGAATAAATAAAGCTATGTTGCACCAGTTGTACGTTTTTCGTTCTGTTACACCATATTTTAATATGTTATCTTCGCTTTGTTTGTATATTAAACTATGACAGCTGAAGAAATGTATATTTAGACGATATCACTGTAAAATGCTATTGTTAGTACAATACTGACATAATGTTTGCTACATAACATTTGATTTACTTTTGCTAATATTTATTCCACCCTTGTGAGGAAATCAGGCAGCATTTCAATCTAAAAATTCTTTCCTCAAATGTATTAGTCATGCAGTAATTCATTATAGAGGTGCATTAAATCTTATCACAAGTGCTATGGATATGATACAGCTTCCTCTGTATTTGTTTTCTATGCAAAGTGATAAGAAGCTTGTGTTGGCTGCCGGGCATCCGGATACCCAGCAATCATAATTTTCAAGCAGTGAAGGATTATTGATTTAACTTCCTATTTCTATCATTAAAAACAAGTAGATACTATGCAGACATAAATACGCTATATAAATGAAAGATTTGTGTAATCATTAAAGAGACAGTCAACACCAGAATTTTTGTTATTTAAAAAGAAAGATAATCCCTTTATTACCAATTCCTCAGTTTTGCATAACCAACACAGTTATATAAATATACTTTTTACCTCTGTGATTACCTTGTATCTAAGCCTCTGCAAACTGCCCCCTTATTTCAGTTCTTTTGACAGACTTGCATTTTAGCTCACTCCAGGGTAACTTCAGGTGCATGAGCTCAATATTATCTATATGAAACACATGAACTAATGCCCTCTAGTGGTCAAAATGCATTCAGATTAGAGACAGTCTTCAAGGTCTATGAAATTAACATATGCACCTCCTAGAATTAGCTTTCAACTAAGAATACCAAGAGAGCAAAACAAAATTGGTGATAAAAGTAAATTGGAAAGTTGTTTAAAATTAAATTCCCTATTTAAATTAAAAAAAAAAAAAAAAGACTGTCCCTTTAAGTAGGGTAATAAATTCTACTTTAATTTCCCCATTGCAATCCATTAGTATGAATGAGCAAAATTTCAGAATTTCAGAATTTTCTGTGTTGGATGTTAAGTGCAATGCAAAAATGTCTGTGCAAATCCTGAAGTTTTTCACATCCCTATCCATTAGAGTTTGCAGTGCAAAAACATCACATTCAACTCAGGAAGTTTTTGTTTTACTTTTCCATTGGCATTCCAATCCATTAGAATGACATTCATTTGAATTAATTGAGGTAAAGGGACATAAAAGTACGAAAAGATAATGCTCTGATGTGTTAGTAGTTAAGCACATATTATAAATCAGCTCAAGTGCAGCAATACTTTGTGCAACAATTAGCCAATGACAAAAGGTGTATCCACCAATCACCTTCTAGCTCCTGAGCCTACATAGGTATGCATGTCAACAAAGGATACCAAGAGAATGATGTAAATTTGTTTAGAGAAGTAATTTAAAATATGTATTATAATTGTTTGTTCTATCTTAACCATGAAACGTTAATTTTCAGCTTTATTTAAGCCCCTCTCCCCTGTTTCAATTGTTATGATGATTACTGAGTAATGTAGTTTCTTTAGTACAATTAACAATTTCATATCAGTGTGTGTACGTTTTTAAATTGACATTTCTTTTAATGCCTACAGGGCTGTAGTGTACTTGATTTTTTTTTTTTTTTAAAGACCAGGGCAACTCCATGGTTTGAATTAAAAAAAAAAATTTATAAACTCAATTTTATCCTCAAATTTGAAAAACCTGCATAAGCCCAAATTACTTAAAGGGACACTGTACCCAAATTTTTTCTTTTGTGATTCAGCTAGAGCATGACATTTTAAGCAACTTTCTAATTTACTCCTATTATCAAATGTTCTTTATTCTCTTGGTATCTTTATTTGAAATGCAAGAATGTAAGTTTAGATGCCGGCCCATTTTTGGTGAACAACCTAGGTTGTCCTTGCTGATTGGTGGATAAATTCATCCACCAATCAAAAACTGCTGTCCAGAGTTCTGAACCAAGAAAAAAGCTTAGATGCCTTCTTTTTCATATAAAGATAGCAAGAGAAAGAAGAAACATTGATAATAGGAGTAAATTAGAAAGTTGCTTAAATTTGCATGCTCTATCTGAAAATTTTTGGGTTCAGTGTCCCTTTAACATAACTTTTCTGTATGTCAGGTCAAAGTTTCTTGTATCTTTGTAGATTTGATTGAATAACATATTTATAATTTTATTTCACAATATAGAGAAGCAAAATATATTTCCTTCTCTTATTGACATAATCATCTACCTTAAAGGGACAGTATACACTAATTTTCATATAACTGCATGTAATAGACACTACTATAAAGAGTAAGATGCACAGATACTGATATAAAAATCCAGTATAAAACTGTTTAAAAACTTACTTAGAAGCTCTCAGTTTAGCTCTGTTGAAAAGGTAGCTTGAAAGCCCACTGCAAGTGGGAAATAAGACACTCCCCCTCTTCTTTTGCATATGAAAAGACCCTTTACACAAACAGGAGCAAGCTGGAGTAGGTAACTGACGGTATTCTCATAAAACTTTGGGGCTTGGTTAGGAATCTGAAAATTAGAGCAATGTTCTTTAAAAATAAGCAAAACTATACATTTTTTTTAGAAAAAAACTTAATGGGCTATATAAATAGATCATCTACAAAACATTTATGCAAAGAAAAATGAGTGTATAATGTCCCTTTAAGATGAAAAGTATGGAAGACACCCTACATTTATAGGGCAGGTATATAACCATTAATAATGCATAAAATGGGCATGTATGTATCAGCCCTACGTATCCTATATAATAAATGGCCAAGTATGTTTGTCAGATGCAGTCATGCGCAGTAGAGACTGCACGTGACAAACATACCTGGCCGTTTGGATCCTGACACTCAGCACTCAGCACAGAGCAAGGCTGAAGCGGAGTGTCAGGGGGCATGGCTGATGGGAGCGTCGCGGTGGGGGCGTGGCCGGGTACGTCGAGGGGCGTGGTCGGGTGCCATGAGGGGCGTGACCGGGCGATTGTAGCCGCAATGGGGCGTGACCGGGCGGGTGTAGCCACAATGGGGTGTGGCCGGACGGGGTGCCGCAATGGGGGCATGACCAGTGAGGCAAAGGGTTTGAAAGACAGAGCCAGAAAGGGAGCAAGAGAGGGGTGGAGAAGGGCCAAAGAGGGGGGGGAGAGAGCCAAATAGAGGGGGGAGAGAGCTAAAGAGGGGGAAGAGAGAGAGGAAAGAGAGCCAAAGAGGAGAGAGCAAAAAAGGGAAGAGAGCCAAAGAGAGGGGAGAGAGAGCCAAAGAGGGGAGAGAGCCAAAGAGGGGGGAGAGAGAGCCAAAGAGGGGAGAGAGCCAAATAGGGGGGAGAGAGAGCCAAAGAGGGGAGAGCAAAAGAGGAAAGAGAGCCAAAGAGGAGAGAGCAAAAGAGGAAAGAGAGCAAAAGAGGAGAGAGAGCCAAAGAGGGGGGAGAGAGAGCCAAAGACGGGGGAAAGAGAGCCAAAGAGGGGGTAGAGAGAGCCAAAGAGGGGGGAGAGAGAGACAAAGAGAGGGGAGAGAGAGCCAAAGAGAGGGGGCAGAGAGAGCAAAATAGAGGGGGAGAGAGCCAAATAGAGGGGGGAGAGAGCCAAAGGGGGGAGAGAGAGCCAAAGAGGGGGAAGAGAGAGAGCAAAAGAGGAAAGAGAGCCAAAGAGGAGAGAACAAAAGAGGGGAGAGAGCCAAAGAGGGGGGAGAGAGAGCCAAAGAGGGGAGAGAGCCAAAAAGGGAGGAGAGAGAGCCAAAGAGGGGAAAGCAAAAGAGGAAAGAGAGCCAAAGAGGAGAGAGCAAAAGAGGAAAGAGAGCCAAAGAGGAGAGAGAGCCAAAGAGGGGGGAGAGAGAGCCAAAGAGTGGGGAGAGAGAGCCAAAGAGGGGGGAGAGAACAAAAGAGGGGGGGGAGAACAAAAGAGGGGGGAGAGAGAGCAAAAGAAAGGGCGGAGAGAGCCAAAGAGGGGAGAGAGACAGAGCAAAAGAGGGGAGAGAGAGCACAAAGGAGAGGGGGAGAGAGAGAGCAAAAGAGGGGAGAGAGAGCACAAAGGAGAGGGGGAGAGAGCGCAAAAGAGAGGGGGGAGAGAAAGCAAAAGAGAGGGGGAGAGAGAGCAAAAGAGAGGGGGGAGAGAGAGCAAAAGAGAGGGGGGAGAGAGAGCAAAAGAGAGGGGGGAGAGAGAGCAAGGGGTGAGACCGCTGTACTGCAAAAAATGGCCCGTGTACACGGGCTTTAGTACTAGTACATCATATTTATATAGGCTATTGATAGTGCAGGGTACGCTATTAATATTACAGGAGTGCACCAAGATTAGCACTCAATCTGGTATTACAAATTCATAGTAAAATAGAACAACCAGAGCATATTTAGCACGGCCGACATGCCTTTAGCGCGCCCTATACATTCAATAAACATCACTCATATTACAAGTTGAAAGTAATGTGTTCACTCGAGTACAACAAATAATAGTGCAAAAAAAGTTATTGGGACTTGAGATCTGAAGTAAAGTGTTAGGGCTACAATACAAGTATAACAAAACACATAAAACATATTAAAATAAAGAATTGCAATACTATATATAGATATTGAATGTAAAATGTATTACTGAAATAAATATATAAAAAGTGTTTTAAAGAGATATGGTATATATGTTAAGGTGTTTCACAAGGAAGGGCTTGAAGGTATATATATATATATATATATATATATATATATATATATATACAGTATATATATATATATATACATACAGTATATATATGTGTAGGGTTGCCACCCGTCCCTTAAAATACAGAATTGTCCCGTATTTGAGAATAAAATAGAGCGTTCCATTTTGAATCAATATGGGATGGGGGCTTGTCCCATATTTTCCGAGTTGTCTTCAATGCAGCATCCCATGCAAATCATCCCACCCGCATTCTGTGAAGACTCGTCCTATTCTGCCCCTGATTGGTTAATACTCGCTGCCATTGTTGGTTTGATTGGTTTGTTTCAGGTTCATGATCAATCAGAGTCAGAGGAGGGCGGGTCTCTTGGCAGAGAGTCAACCTGAAAGAATGGCAGAGGCAGATCCTGATACCCCCCGCATCCAGCATTTCAGAGCTGGAACGAAAGCGGATGCAAAAGTACCGACGAAAGTGGGAGGAATCAAATACTTGTCTGGAAAGTGTCAGCGGAAATGAGTATCAAGCCAATTGCACAATTTGTCGGCGAGTGTTCTTTGTGGCGCACGGTGGCCTGTCAGATGTGCGAGAGCAGGCCTCGGGAGAGCAACATTCCCGGAATGCTAAAGCTCACAGAAATCAGAGCACCATCTCAGAGTTCTTCATACCTCAATAATCTCCTGAGACAGATAGTGTAATGACAGTTTTTTTAATTTTTTTATTAAGGAAATATAGTACCAACACATGTAATACAAAATATAGTACATGAATCCTTATTGTTTTACATTGTTCCATTACAAAAAAAAAGAAATAAACAACATAACAGTTTCAATATTGCTAAAACCAGTCCAAATGGGAGTGGCCACAGAAGTTAGCCAACTCCAATGGTAAGGACAGTTTTTTAATCATCTCAATAACTTTCTGATTGATTACGTTAGATTTCATACGCTGCCTATTTGTTATGAAATAATGTTAAAAATGTAAATGAATCATGTAATGGTATGATTTGTTTATTAAGGTTAAGGTGTACAGTCAGACACATAAGCATTATTGTAAAAGGAGATAAGAGAGATACTTACTTAAGTTTGACAGCTTTGTTAGCCTATGTTTATTATCGTCATAGCTGTGTATTCAGCTATGACGATATGACCATTTGAGTTTTGATAGAGAGAGACTGAGTGCTTCTGTTCACACTGATCTCAATAGCAGATATCTTTTTAGAATTTTCCATGTATCAATCTTAATATTTTTATGAAAACATGTTTTAAGTTGTGATTTACCACTACTGGCACATCATCGGGCTTGTGGTCATCATAGTGGTCCTGAGGGGTATGGCCCCCGCTGCACAGGCATCCCTTATTTTTCTGTATTGAAGGTGGCAACCCTATATATGTGTGTATATATGTGTATATACTGTATGTATGTATGTATGTATATGTGTACATACAGTATGTGTACACACTACACAAATACATGCATATATTTATACACAGAAATATACTTAAATAATAATATCCCTGGAAATTACCTTTGGGCATATTATGGTTACTGGATCACTGGAGCACAATTTTCAGTTCATTACTTCAGGATTAGCGGAGCGGTATTGACCACGTCATAGGCATGCTGGGCGAATTGCTGACTTGCGGTTACAGACGGAGTGAGGACGAGGCTGGTTTCCCCTGGCTTCCAGAGGCGCGGCGGTGGAGGTTCTGTATGGAAGTCTCTGCTGTGAGAGAAGTCCATCCCCTTGTACCTGGTCCATTGCAAGATCTGTGAGTTTTCCACACGGTTTCTCGATTCAAGGAGTGTAATCGGTTTTGCCCTGCCAAGATTGCATTTAAAAGTCTACCGAGCAACTGAATCCTGAAAATAACTATCAGAGAATTGTTTTATCAGTTTGCTTCAAAAAGAGCCCGCACAGATTGTGACTTTTATCTTATATATATATATATATATATATATATATATATATATATATATATATATATACACACACTCAGTATATATAAATACACACTATGACATATAACATTTTCTTCTAAGTGCAGAAAAATGATATTTAAAGTATTTCTATAACAAAATGAGTCACTTTGTTTTAATGGTATAAAGGTATATGGTACTGAAGAACAATACTATGTGAAGTATTTCTTTATGTACCTTCATCTTTAACACAGTTGGCCTAGCACACCTTCGGGCTAGCACATCTCGTAGAAGTCTATGGGGAAAGGGAAGTAGCGCAGCCACACTATCTGAAGTCTTTTGCTCATGCAAGAATAAGAGGATTTATCTTGATTGGTGTTAGTGCTCAATTCAGCACTAATATTTTTGCACTCCACTTGTAATGTAGACCATAATCTTGTAATGTTAATTAGACCTTATAACTTATTATGCTTACATATTACACGCTCACTCATCTTAATTATGTAATTCCCAAGATGTATGAACTTTAGTTATTAGCCTTTCTTGAACAATACCATGTGCTGCATTACTTACCTACAAAAGTAGTAGACCCACTCCTCTTTAGTATTTACAATGAACATAAAATCAATAATAGCACCAGCCATAAAACAAAATATAACCCCAATGTAACACTTTTACAAATAATCTAGAAGCCTAAGTAGTGATTAAAATATAAAGATGTGCAAGCAACACATTAGTCTTTATAACAAAACAAATCTTTGTTTTCTGTTAAAGAGCTCAAACAAGTTGTTCCTTTTTATATTCACCGTGTTGGCTTCAGAGAATGTATCACTATTTTCGTATTTCTTGTTGCTTTGATAGATCTCTACTTATGACAGTAAAACAATTTGTGACCTAGTTATAGCAGAACAATAATGTGGTTTGAAACCATTAGTGGTGAATGAAATTAAGCAGCATATAACACAACTGTTATTTTTTTGGAATACACAGCTAGATTTCTTTTGAGGTTTGGAATGTCTGTTGAAGTGTACATCATAATTTGGAAACAGGTTAATTAGAAAATTGTGTCTCAAGATCTCTTATGCGTCATTGCAGATGGCAGTGTAGAAATAATTGTTTGTTTAAATTTAACAGAAAGTCTCTGGAAGCTTTAGTAAACTTTAAACTAAGCTCATTAATATTTTCCTGTGTACAGAAGACCAGTTCTCTCTGGTTGAAAAGGCTTAAATACACAACTAGCATACAGATGATGCTGTCATTTCACATTGTTACTTGTTAAGATATCAAAAGACTGAAAGTCTTTTTTTGTTGGCAAAAAATATAGCTATGGAATATTAGTGCAATGTAAAGGCACTTTTCAGTGCCGCTTTTTTTTTTTCCCTAACACCTCACTCCTGCCAACTTTAGACTACAAAAACTGCCCAGTGCAGTTGTTTTTAATTTAAAAAAAATGCTACTTTTTTTAAATGAAAAATTATAATGCCCTCTAATTTAAGTGCATTTGGGGCACTTTTAGAAAATTAACCAGAGATCGGATCTCTGGTTAATTTTCTGAGTGCTAATTGCTACCACAAGCTTGTGGTAGCAATAACCAGACACTTGTAATGGCTGGTTAATTATCACGTGTCCACAAACGGCCAAATTGGCCTGTTTGTGGGTGCATGCAAATTTATCGTTCCACTTGTAATCTGGCCCTTAGTATTTAAGGTGATATAAAAGCTGAATTAAAAAATCCACATCATAGTGTATTTCAAATTATAACCACTTTTGCATTCTGATTGTATTTGCAAAAAATGTTTCTTTGAAATAACAGTACTGTACATCTTGGGTGTTGAGTTCCCATGCACATGAACTGCTGCATTTTGAGCATAAGTGCATACTGGTGTATCAACAGCAGTTCATGTGCACTAGAACAGTGATACATTTTCAAAGATGCTTGAAATGCTTCTAATTCCATTCTAATGTCCCCTTATGTAAATAAATGGTAGGTCGCAATCCATCCGAATTGTAGTGTTAAGTCAATGTTTTTTTGTTGGTGTTTCAAATAAAAAACTCATTCATATTTATTCAAAAATTTCTTGATAACCTACTTTTTTTTTAGTATTTTCAAACTTGTTTGTGGTGCTACAGTGGGGCAAAAAAGTATTTAGTCAGCCACCAATTGTGCAAGTTCTCCCACTTAAGAAGATGAGAGAGGCCTGTAATTTTCATCAGAGGTATACCTCAACTATGAGAGACAAAATGTGGAAACAAATCCAGACAATCACATTGTCTGATTTGGAAAAAAATTTATTTGCATATTATGGTGGAAAATAAGTATTTGGTCACCTACAAACAAGCAAGATTTCTGGCTCTCACAGACCTGTATCTTCTTCTTTAAGAGGCTCCTCTGTCCTCCACTCATTACCTGTATTAATGGCACCTGTTTGAACTTGTTATCAGTATAAAAGAGACCTGTCTACAACCTCAAACAGTCACACTCCAAACTTCACTATGGTGAAGACCAAAGAGCTGTCGAAGGACACCAGAAACAAAATTGTAGACCTGCACCAGGCTGGGAAGACTGAATCTGCAATAGACAAGCAGCTTGGTGTGAAGAAATCAACTGTGGGAGCAATAATTAGAAAATGGAAGACATACAAGACCACTGATAATCTCCCTCGATCTGGGGCTCCACGCAAGATCTCACCCCGTGGGGTCAAAATGATCACAAGAACGGTGAGCAAACATCCCAGAACCACACAGGAGGACCTAGTGAATGACCTGCAGAGAGCTGGCAACATCATGCTTTGGGGCTGTTTCTCTGCAAAGGGAACAGGACGACTGATCCGTGTACATGAAAGAATGAATGGGGCCATGTATCGTGAGATTTTGAGTGCAAACCTCCTTCCATCAGCAAGGGCATTGAAGATGAAACGTGGCTGGGTCTTTCAGCATGACAATGATCCCAAACACACCTCCCGGGCAACGAAGGAGTGGCTTCATAAGAAGCATTTCAAGGTCCTGGAGTGGCCTAGCCAGTCTCCAGATCTCAACCCCATAGAAAACCTTTGGAGGGAGTTGAAAGTCTGTGTTGCCCAGCGACAGCCCCAAAACATCACTGCTCTAGAGGAGATCTGCATGCAGGAATGGGCCAACATACCAGTAACAGTGTGTGACAACCTTGTGAAGACTTAAAGAAAACGTTTGGCCTCTGTCATTGACAACAAAGGATATATAACAAAGTATTGAGATGAACTTTTGATACTGACCAAATACTTATTTTCCACCATAATTTGCAAATAAATTATTTCCAAATCAGACAATGTGATTGTCTGGATTTGTTTCCACATTTTGTCTCTCATAATTGAGGTATACCTATGATGAAAATTACAGGCCTCTCTCATCTTCTTAAGTGGGAGAACTTGCACAATTGGTGGCTGACTAAATACTTTTTTGCCCCACTGTATATAATGCCCATTACGATACATGGGGATAGCTTTCAGGTTTGACCTCTTGAAAATCCATTATCGCATATTGGGCTAGATTACAAGTGACATGCTAATGTTAGTGCAGGGCGCAATAAGCAATATTGTGCTAACTAGAATGCATGTTTCAAGTTGAAAGTAAAAAGTTGCGCTTGAGTGCAAACAAAATTTGAGCTCAAAGTATTAGTGCACCTAAAGACCTAGCATAAAGTGCACGGGGCTCAAAAAAGTTTTACAAAACATATCAAACACATTAAAATAATGGTTAAAATGGATATGGTATATGACAAAGTATATGACTGGGAAGAGCTGTTTTGTGTGAGTTTACACCTGTATATACATATATACATATACTGTCCCCTCAAAATAACTCAACACACAGCCAATAATGTCTAAACCATTGGCCACAAAAGTGAGTACACCCCTAAGTGGAAATGTCCAAATTGGGCCCAATTAGCCATTTTCCCTCCCTGGTGTCATGTGACTCATTAGTGTTACAAGGTCTCAGGTGTGAATGGGGAGCAGGTGTGTTAAATTTGGTGTTATCGCTCTCACACTCTCCCATACTGGTCATTGGAAGCTCAGCATGGCACCTCATGGCAAAGAACTCTCTTAAGGATCTGAAAAAAAGAATTGTTGCTCTACATAAAGATGGCCTAGGCTATAAGAAGATTGGCAAGACCCTGAAACTGAGCTGCAGCAAGGTGGGTAAGACCATACAGCAGTTTCACAGGACAGGTTCCACTCAGAACAGGCCTCGCCATGGTCAACCAAAGAAGTTGAGTGCACGTGCTCATAGTCATATCCAGAGGTTGTCTTTGGGAAATAGACGTATGAGTGCTGCCAGCATTGCTGCAGAGGTTGAAGAGCTGGGGGTCAGCCTGTCAGTGCTCAGACCATACGCCCCACACTGCATCAAATTGGTCTGCATGGCTATCATCCCTGAGGGAAGCCTCTTCTAAAGATGATGCACAAGAAAGACCACAAACAGTTTGCTGAAGACAAGCAGACTAAGGACATGGATTACTGGAACCATGTCCTGTGGTCCGATGAGACCAAGATAAACTTATTTGGTTCAGATGGTGTCAAGCGTGTGGCAGCAACCAGGTGAGGAGTACAAAGACAAGTGTGTCTTGCCTACAGTCAAGCATGGTGGTGGGAGTGCCATGGTCTGGGTCTGCATGAGTGCTGCCGGGATGTGGGAGATACAGTTCATTGAGGGAAACATTAATGCCAACATGTACTGTGATATACTGAAGCAGAGCATAATCCCCTCCCTTTGGAGACTGGGCCGTGGGGCAGTATTCTAACATGATAACAACCCCAAACACACCTCCAAGACGACCACTGCCTTGCTAAAGAAGCTGAGAGTAAAGGTGATGGACTGGCTATATATATCTTTAGACCGCTGCTTCATAACTTCTGTTTCTGGCAAGGCTGAAGGCTCGCGCAGAAACAGGGGTATCAAGCTCCGTATGGATAAATCGGCCCCTATGTGCAAACAAGATGGGATTGTGTATCACAGCAGAATGTTGTAGTAGGCATGTGCCTTCAACCCTAGCTAGGCATGTGCCTTCAACCCTAGCTAAATCGCCAACAGTATCACCAACAGAGTCACTTGTCATGGTGGGAGCCACAAATCCAGACATCATTCATTCACCTTTTCTGTGTCTAATGAAGATACAGAGGTTAAAAAAGATCATCTACAATTTGGACTCATCAGACCAATGGACATTTTTCCTCTGGTCTGATATTCATTGTTTGTGTAGTAGGAGTTTCTTTGCAGCATTTCTATCATGAAGGTCTGATTCATGTAGTCTCTTCTGAACAGTTGATGTGGAAATCTGTGTCCTGCTTGAAGAAAAACTTTATCTGAGGTGCTGTTAATTGTCAATTTCTTTGGCTGATGACTAATTAACTTGTCCTGTGAAGCACAGGTAACTCTTGGCCTCGATTTCTTGTGACGATCCATATGAGACCTTGATTTATCTAAGTGCTTAATGGTTTCTGCCACTTCACTTCAAGAAACTTTCAAAGTTATTTTCCAGATTTGACTGAACTTCATTTATTTAAGTACTGATGGACACTACTGTCATTTCACTTTGCAAAGTTGAGTGGTATCTTGTCCTTTTATGGACTTTTACATCCAGAAATGATGCCCTTCTATATTTAAAACAAAAAGCTACTTAAAGGGATAGTAAACCCAAACATTTTCTTTCATGATAGAGCCTGCAGTTTTAAGCAACTTTCTAATTTACTCCTATTATCATTTTTTCTTTGTTCTCTTGGTATCTGTTTTTGAAAAATCAGTAATGAAAGCTTTGGAGCCGGCCTATTTTTGGTTCGGTACCCTGGATAGGGCTTGTGATTGGTGGCTACATTTAGCCATCCAATCAGCAAGAACAACCCAGGCTCTAAACCTAAAATGGGCCGGCTCCAAACCTTTTATTCCTGCTCTTTCAAATAAAGATAGCAAGAGAACGAAGAAATATTGATAATAGGAGTAAATTAGAAAGTTGCTTAAAATTGCCTGCTCTATCTGAATAATTTACTATACCTTTAAGACTCACCCTTGCTTGCCACAACGCAACTGATTGTCATTAGGTGTTAAATTCCACAAATTAATGTTTAAAGGTAATCATTTAAGATAAGTGCTTTTATTATGAGCATTTAATCATTGTGATTAAACTTTCACCCCTCTAAATTTCACTGCATTCCTAAATAAAAACTACTTTGTGCAGCATTTAAAAATAAATAAATACGTTTTGTAAAGTAATTTATACATCACCATAATAATCTATATTTGTCTATAAAATTAATTGAATGCACTTAAACATACGCCTATTATATGTAGATCAAAGGTATTTAAGACCACAAGCAACATACATTCAGCCAGGTTTGTCCAAACTTCTGACTGGTACTGCATATCTGACTTGGTTTTACAGAGGGAAAATTAAACCTCTTCTTCCCCCTCAAGCTGACAGAAGTATACAAACTATATTATGAGTTGAAGTGACAGCTGAAGTTGCATTTTGCAGCAATCTAACAAGCTACTTTGAAATCATGAATGTCCTAAGGGAATTTAATAGAGATCCCATACACCATGGGCATCATAAGTCATTGAATGCCAGGAATATTATGGTTCAAAAGAAAAACGATAATTTCCAAAGACCTGTTATTATTTATAACCCTGTTTGTCTAGAACAGTTCTACTGTATTTTAGCTTCTCTTAACTTTTTTTAATTAAGTGATGTAATTTACTTGATCTAAAATTGTATTCAGTCCACCTATTGGATTATGTTTACTAGCTGAAGTAATACCATTTGTATTAAAGGGACAAATCCATAAGGCTAAATTATAACCTAATTTCAGTTTTTAGCTTTAATTTATTGCATTCATTAAAATATTTGTTGCATTGTGTAAGATTAGTCATCATAGTATTAATGTTCATATTTTGGCTGGATTTATCTTCTGCTGAAAAAAAAAAGCAATCATCTTTTTATTCTTTTGCACACAGACAGATGGTCCCTGCTGATCTCCCATATGCTGGTTGTTTTATCACATTACACATAGGCTTTCTTCCATACAAACTCCCACAAGTTTGTCAACGTAATTATAAAAATGCTTTTATTCCTATTAAGGAATTCACACATTTGTCTCAACTGTCAGATAAAGTGTTAATGGAGCTGTCTTGCTAAATGAGCAATTGTTTAACTAAAGTTGAAAACATTGTATTAAATATTGTAACTTTATAGTATGTATGTGTGTGTCTGTATCACTTAAAGGGACAGTCTAGTCAAAAATAAACTTTCATGATTCAGATAGGGCATGCTATTTTAAATAACTTTCCAATTTACTTTTATTATCAATTTTGCTTTGTTCTCTTGGTATTCTTAGTTGAAAGTTAAACCTAGGTTGGCTCATATGCAAATTTTTAGCCCTTGAAGACCACCTCTTATCTGAATGCATTTTAACATTTTTCACAACTAGAGGGCATTAGTTCATGTGTGCCATATAGATAACATTGTGCTCATGGTTGTGGAGTTACCTAGGAGTCAGCACTAATTGGCTAAAATGCAAATCTGTCAAAAGAACTAAAATAAGGGGGCCGTCTGCAGAGGCTTAGATATAAGGTGATTACAGAGGTAAAAAGTGTATTAATATAACTGTGATGGTTATGCAAACTGGGGAATGGGTAATAAAGGCTTTATCTTTTTAAACAATAAAAGTTCTGGTGTAGACTGTCCCTTTACGTATAATTAAAGGGACGGTAAACTTCGATATGTTTTTCTAAATTTGAAAATTGTGTGCCTGATCAATAAAAGTTACCTACAAAGTACTGATTATGCCCAAACTGTACCTATAAACCTCCCTCTGCAAAGCTCATCAGGCCATCCTCTTCATCGTCAGCATGGCTATTGACCATACCATTAGCTTCTATAAAGTAGTGCTCCTAAAACTGTATGTCTGCCCAACAAAAGGAATTTGAATGCGCATGAGCAGTATGTCTCCTTGTGTGGTACCAGGAACGTATTATAGATTTAGAGCGCAGGAATACAGGAGATGCCTTCTCAGACTGTATTGTTTGCTGTAAAAAAATAAAAATGAAGGGCCAGATTACGAGTTGAAGGCAAACGTTTGTGTCCAAGCAATAAGTGATTTATCCCTGGGGTTTCCGCTCGTCGGGCTTACTGCTGGTATTACAAGTTGAAAGTAAACCCAATTGCACTCAAGCTATTTACGCTAGAATGATTACCGTTTAACTGTTTTGCAAAACATAAAAGTTGCACATAAAAAATACATTACGAAGTATTAGGCACACTCATAATAACACCATCTAATAAAAAATATTTAAAAAAAATATTGCACACAAAAGTTATAAAGGCTCAAAGATATGAGATCATAGGTGTTAGAAAAAAAAGGCATGCAAAGGGCTTTAACATTGAACATACATATGTCTAAAGATGGACATGTGTGTATATATATATATTTCGTACATGCACAACATGCACTCACTTATCTCTGTTAGTTGAGTTGCCCAGGTCGACTCCTCAATTTTTTTCTCACATTATTCAAAGTATACAGGAGGGCACTTACGGGTCTTTCCAACAATAAAAGTTTTCTTTATTTGTATGAATAAAATAATTTACTAGTCAACGTTTCGGCTGATACAGACAGTCTTTTTCAAGACAATCTTAGCTTGTAACCGATACGGCTTCTCATGCCGCTATTCTAGATAGGAATATTATATATATATATATATATATATATATATTTATATACGTATACATATTCATTTATGTATCTATATGTGTATATATGTATTTACAGACAGATATACAGATACAAACACAAAAATACATATGTGCACATATAAAGACATATATAGACGTGCATAGGAGCCCTTTACATTTAAGTAGATGAAAACATATAAAATCACCTTTATGCAAAATTCCTTTTTAATCAGGTTGTCAGGTTAGCACTCGAATGAAAACAGTTTACTTTCAACTTGTAATACCAGCGCAACCTGACGAGCACAAAAAATGACTTCTAGCACAATTAATGCTTGAGCGGGAATGTTAATTAGCGCTCCACTTGTAATCTGGCTCAAAATTAGAGATCACTTGCCCATGCAGGTGGGCGGCCAACTAAGACTTTAATAGGGACAAAGAAAGGTACTTTACAATTGATTAATTTCAAATTATTAAATATAATTATTATCTATGAGGGAAATAAGAAGCATGTAAACAATTTAATTTACATTGTTGACTTCTACTTTAAAGGGATATAAAACCCAAGAATGTAATTTCAATATTCAGACAGAGCATACAATTTTAAACAACTTTCCAATTTACTTCTATTATCTAATTTGCTTAGTTCCCATAGTATTCTTTGTTGAAGAGATACCTAGGTAGGTCTCCGGAGCACTGCGTGGCAGGAAATATTGCTGCCATCTAGTGCTCTTGCAAATGGATAACTTGACCCCACATTTTCCCACTATTCGTTCCTTGATCAATAAATACACAACACCTAATTGGGAGAGAAAAGGCCACAGCTTATTTATTAAACAAACCAATAAATTAACATCTTTATTTAACTTTTCAACAATATTTACAATCCACCTCAGTGCTTGCTTTTATCTTCTCCTAAGCCCCCACCCCTTCCAGGGCTGGGCGTTCCTCACATTCCTTTGCTTACCCCACATAACTACCACCATGTTCCATTAGGCGTAAGCCTCAACAGAAACTAGCAAGCACTTCCGCCACAACTCGCTCCCTAGCGAGTACCGCCAACCAAAGCTAAGGCCTTTTCTATCCCCTCACGAAGAGTAAAATTAAATAAATGTAACCCTACTTCATTGAGGTGCACTCCGTCCTTCAGGTAAAAACATTTACCCGACTCCCCCTCGAACTCTTCATGGCGTAAGCCAACACCCCCCAGCCCCTTTACGTACCCGGATACAGTTCTATTAACCTTCCATCTGGAAGCCTCCAGTTTTTTTGCGTCCCACACCGATCTCCATACTACCCTACTCTCAATCTCCTACCATACTAGGACCATACCCGGAAACAGTTGACACAATCTATCAAAACTTCTTTTTATGTCCTCAATTAATACCTTCTGTGGCATACATCCCAAGTCGTTTCCGCCCGCGTGCACCACCAATACCTTCGGGGGGGAGAAAAGCCTGGCATGCTCCACCACCGTGCCCACCACTTGTGACCATTTCATGCCCCGGATCCCAAACCATCTGATGATAAGCCGGTCCCTGTCAAAGCCCAACTGGGTCCCATCTGGCTTCACTGCTGCTGCCTTTCTCGCCCAGTAAACATAGGAGTGTCCTACTATCCAACACTTCCCCGGCCCTGCAAACAAATTAAAACGTTATCAGATCCCCCCGTTTTGGGGCACCAAACCCGGTCTCACATACCCCCGAAATCGCTCTGATCTCCATCCCCCAATCCTCCTAATCACGAAGTCTGCAACCCTAAATTAGCTGCCTCCGTCGCCGCCCCTATCCTGAACGAATGCGAGCCGAAATCCAGGCCCCCAATTCCCCTTAAACCTAATACCCTCCGCATTATTGCCACAAACTGAAAACGCGACAATGACGTCCCGTCCGCATGAACCAACAACGGGCCTGCCACAGAACCGGCCACCTCAAGGTATTCCCTCACCGCCCTTACTGGACAACATTCCCCGCCAATTGCCTGCAACACTACTACTGATCCTTTACCCTCTTGGTCCGTCTTAGACCTCCTAACCCATAGCTCAACTGTCCCTTCCGACACCACTACGTCCTGCCTACCCATTCCACCCACATCCCACCGTTTTTTTCCCACCAGTTCCGACACCCTGAACGCTCCGAAGAAAGCCAATACAAACGCGGCCCTGAACAACAACTCCTCATACCTTGATGAACATACCCTATTTAGCTCCGACACCAACCCCTGCAGAATCGCAAAAGTAACTGGCCTCCGACCGTCCGTCCGGAATCCCTTTCTACACATCCCTCTGACTGCCATCCGGGTCACAAAATTTTTTGTGAGGTCCTCCATACCCAGTAGTCGAAAAAGGAATGCCATTGCTGCCATCCTCTTCCGCACTTCAGAGGGCGACAGCCCTTCCCTCTCCCAAGAACTCACCCAGCTCATCCATAACAAGAAATCACTCCTCCTGCAAGTTTGATACCGCTCCTCCTGCAGCACCCGCTCCCACGTCCTCCACACTCGGGCGTAGGCCCTCCATGTGTTAGGGGCCAATGCCCCTCTGATTAATCTCAACATTCCTGGCAACCCAGGTACCACAAGTCCTCTGGACATGCGATTCCATCCCGCTCCGCTTCCGGGGCCACTTCTCGGAACCTGTCCCACTGAAATCGTGACAAAGCGTCAGCAATAACGTTAAACCGTCCCGGGACATGCACTGCCCTGAAAGATATGTTGCATCTCAGGCACTCCAATACAAACACCCTCAGGAGCCGTATCACCGCCGGCGAGTTTGCCGTTAAACGGTTGATTGCCCATACCACTCCCTGGTTGTCGGAATGGAAACAAACCCTTTTGTTGCTCAGCTGCTCCGGCCAAATCTTCAATGCCACAACCAATGGGAATAATTCCAAGAACGTCAGGTTCTTGGTTAAACCCCACTCGGTCCATATTTCGGGCCACCTGCCCGCACACCACTGGCCATTCAAATAGGCACCAAAACCATGGGCTCCTGCAGCATCTGTGAATAAGCATAGCTGGTCATCCGACCAGCCTATCTCTTGCATGATCACTTGTCCATTGAACTCCTCCAAGAAAGTTTGCCAGACTTTCAAGTCCTCTTTGACCTCCACCGTCAACCTGACATGGTGTCTTGGTTCAGAAACTCCAGTCGTCAATAATGACAAACGTCTGCAGAATATCCGTCCAATGGGAATTATCCTGCAGGCAAAATTCAACTTTCCCAATAAAGATTGAATATCCCTAAGGGTAGCTTTCGTTCTCGCCAGCATCCTGCCGATCACCGATTTGAGGTCAGACACCTTGTCCTCCGGCAACCTGCACTCCATCTTAATGGAGTCCATCTGGATTCCCAAAAAACTCAATGACGTTGTGGGCCCCTCTAAATTAACTGCTGCCACCGGGATACCAAAATCCCTTGCCACCTGCCCGAAAGCCCGAACCAAACGATCGCATACCTCAGAACCGGCTGGCCCAACAAACAGGAAATCGTCCAGGTAATGTACCATAGAAGAAACCCCCGCCGTCTGCTTCACTACCCACTCAACAAAAGAACTGAATCTCTCGAAATAGGAACATGAAATTGAACATCCCATTGGGAGGCATAAATCCACGAAAAAGGCTCCGTCCATTCTGCATCCCAACAGATGATGACACCTCGGATGAACCGGGAGCAGACAGAAAGCAGACTCCACATCGGCCTTCGCCATTAAGGCCCCATAACCCGCCGCTCTCACTAACCCCACCGCCTTGTCAAACGACGCATATTTTACTGCAACCAATTCCGGATCAATGCCGTCATTGACCGACAATCCTTTAGGGTACAACAGGTGGTGGATCATGCGGAATTGGCCTGGGACCTTTTTCGGGACCACTCCCAATGGTGATACCCTTAGGTCCAGGAGTGGGGGTTCCACAAATGGACCCGCCATCCTGCCCAATCGGATCTCTTTCTCAATTTTTTCTCTTAGAACCCCCGGGTGTTCCCTCGCTGATTTTAAGTTACCCGGAACACCCTCCATCCGTTCCTCCCTATATGGGATCATAAAACCTGAGCTGAAACCCGTCAGAAGCAGCTCAGCGTCCCCCGCGCGTCTGTGCTTATTGGCGTAGGCCTCTAGCCATGGGGCCATCTTTTCAACCCTCACCGGCGTCCGTGCCCGCTGGACCCATGTCCTCTGACCGGGTCCCTTGCTTACCCTTCTTGAAGCATTTTGCGAAAGGGTGTACCCCCCCGCACCCAGAACACTCGTGCTTGTATTTGCACGAGGCCCCGAACTTGCATTGCCCGTCGTTGAACTGGAAACATACTCCTTTCCTGAGGGAAGATCCAGTCCCCCCAGTGCCTCCGCTCCCGGCCGTTTGCCCATAGCCCCGAAAGGAATGACTACCCCTCAAGGGGGTCATAATCTCGAGCCAAATGCTCATATCTCTGTCGTCCCACCACATCTCCGGACGAACCGCCAAACGCTGCCTAAAGCCCTCATCGTACCGCCACCAAGCCATGCCCCCGTAGGTCCTGTAAGCACTGGAAATTTCGCCGTAATAACAAAACAAGGGAGCCCCTTGATCCGGGATCTTCTCGCATGTGACACTTGCCAAGATGCCGAAGGCCCGCGACCAATTACTAAAAGTCTTTGGTAATTTGCGCCAGCGCTTCTTCCGTTCCTCCTCCTCCTTTTCCCCTTTTTCTTTTTCGTCCTCCTTTACCTCTAACACATACTCCAGGGGCAACAGGGAGAAAATCTCTATATATTCCTGTTTCCCTATTTTCTCCCTCAATTCACTGGTTAAGTGAATACCTAAAGGGCCAATCGAGCAGAGACATGGCCTCCGCAGGGCCCCTTCTGGCACCCTAACCACCTCTCCCCCACTGCTCGCAGGGGATGCTGTACCAGCCGTCGCTACTTGCGACCCTACCACGGGCGCCCAAATCACTTCACCCCCACTGCTCACCGGGGCTATCGCACCTGCCGCCGCTACTTGTGCCCCTGCCACGGCCGGGGCAAGCCCGGGCGGAGCCCATGCCGCCGCCACCGAAGGCCCCCCACCCGGGTTTTCAAAGGACGCAAGTAAAGCTTTCAAACCTGAGATCAACCCTTCCCTCTCACCAGGCACAGCCACATTCACACCTGGTGCCCCACCAGCCATCTCACCTGCTGGCTGCTGCACCGTTCCTGTTTGTTCCTCTCGCACTGCCTTTGCTTCTGTGCGCTCCTCTCGTACCGGCCTTGCTTCTGCGTGCTCCTCCCTCACCGGCCTTGTTTCGTCCCTGCGGCCTCTGCCTCTGCTTTCTTCCTCCCTTCCTCTGCTCACGTCCAGTCTCCTCCGAACCGTCTCCCTCCTGGCAGGAGATCTCCCTCTGCCGTACCTGCTCCTGTCCCGGCTCCTATCCACTCTGGCCCAAGTAGGGGATGCCGATGATCCGCCTCCTCTTGTCCTCCTCCGCGGCGACCTAGACCTTCTGCCACCTCCTGCGGTCGCCGTTCTGTCCAGCTGTAGAACTCCCCGATCTGCCCTGCCTCCTCCTGCTGGTGCCTGTAACGTAGATATAGCCATAACCTCTCTCCCCTCAGAAGCCCCCTACCCCCCGACCCTCCCCTCTGAGACCCCGTCCCCTGTCCCCCCCCACTCCGTTCAGGAGACAATAGCTGCAAGATCTGCGCCAAGGCGGACAGATCTCCTACCTGACTCGCCGTTCTCGTTCCTGTTGAGGTGCCTTCTAAGGGATCATCCTCCTCATCTGCGAAGTCACCACTGGCGTTGAGCTTGAGTGGTGGCTCCGTACATCTGTCCTGCTGTGCTGGGATGACTCCTTGAGAGGCGTCCAGAGCCTCCTCCCTCGGCTCTCCCCCGGTCCCACCTGTAATACAACACATCGTTAAAAGTGTTCCTCCCATCCCTAAAACACCCCCCTCTTTACTCCTCCCTTCATACCTTCTCCTATGTATATATATATATATATATATTTTTATTTAAAAAAACAATGCATGTGCACTCCCCATAATTGGGGCACTCCCCGCAATTGGGGCCCCCGGCCCCCCCCCCTCCCCCCCCTCCCCCTAAGGCCACAGCTCCCCCTAAGGCCCCTCCCCAGAAAACTTAGACCTTCCTACTCCAAGGGACCCCTGGGTGCTGCGTAAAATCCAACCCTCCTCTGAACCCCCCAGGACCAGGGACCAGACACGAGCCCCAATTTACCTGCCCCAATCTAGGGGACGGCCGACTATAATAACAACCAATTACCTCTAGCCCTGAGCTTGGAAAATGACCCCAAAAAAAAAATACCTTTTTTTTTTTTTTTTTTTTAATATTAATCCTTCTTTTTTTTTTTTTTTTTTGGGTCCTAAACCGGCTTAGCTTATCCATATTGTTTTTCCTTTTATTATCTTTTTTTTTTTTTTTTTGACCCCAAAGTAGCACCATCCTAAAAACCAAATTTCCTTTAGGTGCCTCCGGCCCGCCATGTGGGACGCAAATGGCCGTATCGGTACCACCCTTCCCCCCGCGGCCTCATCCCCGGCCAGCCATAATAACATACTGCCCCCCTCCCTTTGTATGCATGCCTCTATGCCTCATACCTCTCCCCCTCCGGCCTTATTCACGGCCACCTCTATCCCCAAGGCTTGTCAATCCTATTCCCCCGGGCCTTCTCCGTCCTGCCTTATCCCGGCAAAACACCCCCCCCCCTCCCCCTTGGCCTTATTGGGCGCCAAACTGCTGCGCACTTGCCCGCTTCCTGGCCTTTTCTTTTTAACCCCGTTTTTGCAACTACTATGTTGCTTCTGCGATAACTCAGCCGTCAGGCCCCATCTTCGATAGCTCAGCCGCTTACCTGCCTCCCGAGCTCTTCTCCCGGTCCGTCCTGACCTGCCGCGTCCTCTCGCTGACTTAGGCTCCGCCCGTTGACGTGCCGTGATGACGTCAGACCTCAACGCCGCCCGCGACCGGGCCTCCGTTCCTGCTCCGGACCGTTGACCTTCGCCGCTCTCCAGCCTCGCCTGCTCCTGTGGTCCTGCCGTCTGACTCCTCTCCCGACCGGATCTTCTCCTGCCGACCTCCGGGCTCAAGCATTCCAGTGGCCTCGACCTCCTGGCCGGCCGTCTTCCGCTCCCGACAGATGACTCCAACACAGGACCTGCTGTGGCTGCCTCCCCAGCCGTGGATAACTGCTGCCGGATCCATCCTTCGCCATTCCTTCTCGCCGCCGACAGCAACTCCTGCAACAAGGCCTCCATCTTCAGGTAAGTCAGCGCAACACACCTCCTACCGTGCTGTTCCTGAAGGACACCTGTGACCTCACTTCCAGTGCTGGGACTTATCAAAGCTCCCCAACCCCACCCACATGGAATAATCCACTCCTGGGGGGGAAGTGGGGTCACAGGTGCCCTTCTTCCATTCTGTCATCCGGGGCCTTTTCTTTCTTACAAAACTGTTGCCAAATAGTGCTCCAGACACGTGCATGCTACTGAGCGTACGTCCCTGCTTTTCAACAAAACATACCAAGAGAACAAAGAAAAATGTGATAACATAAGTAAATTATAAAGTTGTTTAAAATTGTATGCTCTAACTATCTGAATAATGAAAGAAAAATTATAGGTTTCATATCCCTTTAATATTCTTTAATTTTTAGCATGAATCCATTCTTTTTGTTGAGAATCCTGAATTAAAGGGACACTAAGCACTAAATATATTTCATGCAGCTCCCTCTAAATATGGGGGTGCCACCATTTTGTAACTTTGCTGGACACGTGAGAGTTGCTACACACGTGCCTACATGACAGCACTGGAATGCAGTAAAAGCTAAATTTCAACATGGCAGCACCCAGGAAATAACCTCAATAATATGCTTATAAAATGTTCTTTGAATAGAAATACTACAACCTACTTGATCACCCTGGCACATTATTAAAGGGACATTAAACTGATATTTTAACTCCGCATAACATTTTTATTTATCCATGATAAAAACTTTATAATATCCTTATTTTTTTAAGTGGTTCTTGTAATTAACTGTGGAAATTGTATTTTTCCTGCAAGTGTCATTACTCTGACTCGTCAACATTATACTCAGTGATATCTAGAGCTGAGCAGGAGTTCAATTATATAAGTCCCTAACTGGCCACAGTAAAGAAAATCAAATAAACAATGCAGATAAGGCTTCTAAAGTGGTATGTTTCTAGACTGCAAAACAATAAAAATTTTGGTTAAGATTTTAAATGCATTTGAAATATGTATTCTATTTTCAGATGTAGTGGCTTTCTTAGCGTCCTTGCAGCAAGTTGAAGTATATCAAGCATCTGTGTCATTAATACATAAAAAACAACAACCTTTTCTTATGTCTTAACATTGAAAACAATTATCTGAACCTACAAAAAAATGCAACAATAGTAGTTTATTTTCGTGCAAAAATAAGCAGTAGTTGCTAATATAAAAACATTTTAAATGGTTTATTTTGATATATTTTGATTAAGCTCAGTAGAAGCTGACAGAATATGTGAAAACATGCTCAGGGGTGATTTGACAGCAGAGGTTTGTGGGAGTTGTAGTCCCATATATTGGTTTGTATGGTGCTGAAGCTTGGAGGCCAGTGAGTACCGGCAGTGATCTTCTGTGGCATGTATATATAAGAACACACACACATATATATATATATATATATATATATATATATATATATATATATGTGTGTATATATTTATATATATTTATATATATATATATATATATACACATACACATATACACACAAATACACACAATTGATCTGCAATTCTATATCCTCATAAGTACTCACAAGCTGATAGAAGAGTAATGTTACTATTATAGCTTCAATGTACTAAAAAATACCTCACTCATTCAGATATATTAGGTGTTAGGTTTGTAGAAATGGATTCTGTGGAGAACCACATAAAAATATACTGGGGGGCTGCATTGTGGCCCTTGGGTTCGACAAGCGTTGAGTCAGTTACATTTACTGTTTTTTCTATTATATGGAAAAGCTTTTCACCTGATTTTTTTGGAGAATGCCAAGTAAGCAAAGCTGCCAAACATTAATGGGTATTGATCTCCATAAACTGCTGACAGTGAATGATGGGTTTAAATATGAAATAGCAATCAAACCTTTACTAAGCAGACAGCTGTGTGCACATTTCCTCCTTTAAGACTACATCTGTAACATTTCCTATAAACTATTCATTATCACAGTGCTTTAAAGGGATATTAAACTCAAAATGTAATTCTCAGTAAAATGTTTAATTTATAAAGTTTTGTGATGCACTACTATATTTATTACAATGCTATTATCTTATATAAAGCTTGACCCTGCAACATTCTACACACTGATTGCTTGATCTTTGCAGGAACTTATTTATGTTTAGCCCACACTAGGGGACATTGGATAAACAATACTCACAACATTCTACACACTGATTGCTTGATCTCTGCATGAGCTTATTTATATCTGTTCACTATTTAGCCACAGAAGGGTGGGATAAAGAATACTGAACTGGACTGGAATATGCTAGCTTTGGTAAACAAAGATTACAAAAACACAATAAAAAACAGCCCTTAATATATGGCTATAAAATGATATACCAAGCAATAGACCAAATTATATAGTTCACCACTAATAAAAACTCCTTATTATATCAGATTAATAATAATAATAATAATAATAATAATAATACAGGTTAAGGAAATGTGCCCAGAAACTGGATAACACTACACATAAATGTATCCTCAGGTACTGATCTATTATCTTTTGTGCAGTCATCAAAAAGTAAAAATAAAAATATAAATAAAAATATTAAAAACAACACCAAGTGCAATTTACTTATTACAAAAATGTGAGGCCACAATCACAAAACAGGCCCACAAACATCTAAAATACTGCATTAATATATACTGGGTTCAGCGTTCAATCAGTTCCAAAGTAGTAGATTAAACAATATAGTTCCACTTTTTTAAACAATGGTGTTTTCACATGTGTTTCCTTACGGATAGATTACGAGTTGTGCGTTAGGCTTAAAAAGCAGTGTTATGAGTCTTGCAGGTACAGGTGTACCGCTCACTTTTTTGGCCAGACTTGGAAATGCCGCAAATCCATTTACGTAAATTGCGTGTCCTCTTTTTTCAATGGGACTTGTATAGTGCCGGTATTACCAGTCTGACAAAAAGTGAGCGGTACAACCCTCTCCTGGTCAAGACTGGTACCCCGCATTTTTAAAGTCAGTAGTTAAGAGTTTTATGGGCTAATGCCGTAGCATAAAACTCTTAACTAAAGTGCTAAAAACTACACTAACACCCATAAACTACCTATTAACTCCTAAACCGAGGCCCCCCCCCACATCGCAAACACTAAAATAAATTTTTTAACCCCTAATCTGCCGAACCGGACATCACCGCCACTATAATAAATATATTAACCCCTAAACCGCCGCACATTAGTTAAATATTATTAACCCCTAATCTGCGTCCCTAACATCGACGCCACCTACCTACATTTATTAACCCCTAATCTGACGCCCCCAACATCACCGCCACTATATTTATTGTTATTAACCCCTAAACCTAAGTCTAACCCTAACGCTAACACCCCCTATCTTAAATATAATTAAAATAAATATAAATAAAATTACTATAATTAACTAAATTATTCCTATTTAAAACTAAATACTTACCTATAAAATAAACCCTAAGCTAGCTACAATATAACTAATAGTTACATTATATCTAGCTTAGGGTTTAATTTTATTTTACAGGCAAGTTTGTATTTATTTTAACTAGGTACAATAGTTATTAAATAGTTATTAACTATTTAATAACTACCTAGTTAAAATAAATGCAAACGTACCTCTAAAATAAAACCTAACCTAAGTTACAATTACACCTAACACTACACAACAATTAAATTATTTCCCTAAATTAAATAAAATTAAATTAAATTATCTAAAGTACAAAAACCCCCCACTAAATTACAGAAAATAATAAACAAATTACAAGATTTTTAAACTAATTACACCTTATCTAATCCCCTAACAAAATAAAAAAGCCCCCCCCCCCCAAAATAAAAAAACCCCTACCCTACACTAAATTACAAATTGCCCTTAAAAGGGCCTTTTGCGGGGCATTGCCCCAAAGTAATCAGCTCTTTTACCTGTAAAAAAAAAGTACAAATCCCCCCCAACATTAAAACCCACCACCCACACAACCAACCCTACTCTAAAACCCACCCAATACCCCCTTAAAAAAACCTAACACTAACCCCTTGAAGATCACCTTACAGGGAGAAGTTTTCATCCAACCGGGCCGAAAGTCCCCAACGAAGCCGGGAGAAGTCTTCATCCAAGCTGGGCGAAGTGGTCCTCCAGACGGGCAGAAGTCTTCATCCAGATGGCATCTTCTATCTTCATCCATCCGGTGGGGAGCAGGTCCATCTTCAAGACATCCGATGCGGAGCATCCTCTTTTGACAACGGCTAAGAATGAATGAAGGTTCCTTTAAATGATGTCATCAAGATGGCGTCCTTTCAATTCCGATTGGCTGATGGAATTCTATCAGCCAATCGGAATTAAGGTAGAAAAAATCCTATTAGCTGATGCAATCAGCCAATAGGATTGAGCTTGCATTCTATTGGCTGATTGGAACAGCCAATAGAATGCAAGCTCAATCCTATTGGCTGATTGGATCAGCCAATAGGATTGAAGTTCAATCCTATTGGCTGATTGCATCAGCCAATAGGATTTTTTCTACCTTAATTCCGATTGGCTGATAGAATTCTATCAGCCAAATGGAATTGAAGGGACGCCATCTTGGATGATGTCATTTAAAGGAGCCTTCATTCAGTCTTAGCCGTCGTCAGAAGAGGATGCTCCGCGTCGGATTTTACAGGTAAAAGAGCTGATTACTTTGGGGCAATGCCTCACAAAAGGCCCTTTTAAGGGCTATTTGTAATTTAGTGTAGGGTAGGGCTTTTTTATTTTGGGGGGGGCTTTTTTATTTTGTTAGGGGGATTAGATTAGGTGTAATTAGTTTAAAAAATCTTGTAATTTGTTTATTATTTTCTGTAATTTAGTGGGGGGGTTTTGTACTTTAGATAATTTAATTTAATTGTATTTAATTTAGGGAAATAATTTAATTGAAGTGTAGTGTTAGGTGTAATTGTAACTTACGTTAGGTTTTATTTTACAGGTACTTTTGTATTTATTTTAGCTAGGTGGTTATTAAATAGTTAACAACTATTTAATAACTATTGTACCTAGTTAAAATAAATACAAACTTGCCTGTAAAATAAAAATAAACCCTAAGATAGCTACAATGTAACTATTAGTTATATAGTAGCTAGCTTAGGGTTTATTTTACAGGTAAGTATTTTGTTTTAAATAGGAATAATTTAGTTAATTATAGTAATTTTATTTAGATTTCTTTTTAATTATATTTAAGTTAGTGGGTGTTAGGTTTAGGGGGTTAATAACTTTAATATAGTTTTGGCGACGTTGGGGATGGCAGATTAGGGGTTAATAAATGTAGGTAGGTGACGTCGATGTTAGGGCCGTCAGATTAAGGGTTAATAATATTTAACTAATGGTTTGCGAGGCGGGAGTGCGGGCGGTTTAGGGGTTAATATGTTTTTTTTTTGAGTGGCGGCGACATTGGGGGCAGCAGATTAAGGGTTAATAAATGTAGGTAGGTGGCGGCGAAATTGGGGGGGGCAGATTAGGGGTTAATAAATATAATGTAGGTGTCGGCGATGTTGGGGGCAGCAGATTAGGGGTTCATAAGTATAATGTAGGTGGCGGCGGTGTTAGGGAGCGGCAGATTAGGGATTAATAATATAATGTAGGTTGTGGCGATGTCGGGGGGTGGCAGATTAGGGGTTAATAAGTGTAAGATTAGGAGTGTTTAGACTCGGGGGTTCATGTTAGGGTGTTAGGTGTAGACATAAAATGTATTTCCCATAGGAATCAATGGGGGCTGCGTTAAGGAGTTTTACACTGCTTTTTGGCAGGTGTTAGGACTTTTTTTCAGCCCGGCTCTCCCCGTTGATTCCTATGGGGAAATCGTGCACGAGCACGTTACACCAGCTCACCGCTAACGTAAGCAGCGCTGGTATTGGAGTACGGTAAGGAGCAAAATTTTGCTCAACGCTCACTTCTTGTCTGGGTTGTAAAAACCTGTAATACCAGTGCTGTCTGTAAGTGAGCGGTGAGCATAAACTGCTTGTTAGCACCGCACAGCCTCTAACGCAAAACTCGTAATCTAGGTGTTAGTTTCCACAAGTAAATTAACGTTCTATAAACAAAAGAAAAGAAAACAGCTCATCTCCAAATCAAAGTGACTTTATTACAAATAAAAAGTGTGCAAGAAATATTGCACTTACTAAAAACCGATGAAATTGAGCATTGAATCAATCAAATTCTTGTTTCCCGGATCAGTTTTTTCTGCATAGTTTTGCTTTGCCGTTTCACTCTGCTGATACTTGCAAGTTAGGCTGAAAGTGGCCACATGTTTCAGAAAAACTACGGAAGTCTGATTTCCTTGGGAAGAAGTATCGCCTTCTGAAGTATTCCCACTTTCTGAAGGGTGACTAGCTGTTGAGGAAGTTTAAGTGCTCAGTGTGGAAAAGGCCTTCTGGTACTGGGAGTGTTAATCATTCACTCCGAGCATTGAGATAGAGGCACTATCTCCTCCTGCTTTTTCCACCATTATCGGCAGGGGAGGTCCGGCTGCCAAATACAATTTTACACCTGGTTTCCAATCAAGTTGCATATAGGTAAAACAATGTTGGGTGCCGTTGTTAAAGTCTCTAAAATTACTGCATGCTTGTCTAGGTGTAAAAGAGGAAAAATAAGCTTTTGAGGCTTCTTTTCCACTGAGATCTTAAAGTTTGCAAACAATGCAAGCTTTTCTCTTTTTCAAATTTTTTTTTATACGTAATATTTAGTCGGATGGAAGCGTTAACACGTTAACTTACACATACACAAAAAGAGACTGCATGCATTGAGCAAAATATTTAAATGGAAACCTGGTACTAAAATTGAGCCTAAACTATTTTTAGCTGTCAGCATCTTTGTTAGCTTACGAATCCGATTTTTACCAGATTACAAGTGGTGCGGTATTTAGTGATTTCTCATATACAGTATATATATATATATATATACATATAATACACGCAGGTATAGATATATGTATATATATATATATATATATATATACCGTATATTTAAAAATACAAAGAGCATATTCTACTATGTGAAGAACATTGGGATGTAAATTTACAGTAAATACACAGTAAAAAACATTATAAAATATTTCCCGCCTGCTCAGAGGGCGGACAGGTTATTGAGCAGCGGCCTTTGTGACCGCTGCTTCAAAACTGCTCCATTCAGAGCTTGATAAATATGCCCCATAGTATATGTATACAATATAGCCCTTTCCATGATTTTTTTTAAGCAGATAGTGTATTTATGAGTGTAGCAGTATATTTTTATGATTTATGGTGTGTTTGGGACACTTTTTTTTAACCCTTAGCATTTACGTGAAGTCTTCACTCGCGCTACACCCCACAAGCACAAATTTCGATTGCGCTCAAGTGAACACCTTTACTTTCAACTTGTAATACGCACATATTTTAGGGTCATGATATTGCTTATAACGACTCACCGCAAACAATAGCACATCGCTTGTAATCTAACCCTTAATGGGAACAAGCTCTTAGTTTGTATGCAAATAATTTTGTAATATTATGCTTAATTGCTATTATATACTATGGATTTGAATCTACTTTTTTTCTGGCCATTTTAATAATTTTTACAATGTGCATTTATTTGTTAGATTCTTACATTTTTAACTGGTAATCTCTACTGTAGGAAATAAAATTCCAATTATTTATGTGAGATGCCAGATTTCTGCTCACATTTATAAATTATTCTCTTTAGATGTTGCAATGTTCCATAGTGGATATGCTCTATATCTTATTTTAATAGACAGAGCTTCCTGCTTTCCCACATGTTGGCAGAATTGTTCTGAAATTGAACCTTGTTCCTGATCTCTGTCAGAGACCATCTGGGACCTTTCCATACCCTGTCCAGGAATGCTGAAACCATATGGCAGCCTGCATGACTGCTGGGTCACTCTGCCCCACCTCTTTACTTTAAGAATATGTGACAGAGAATTGACTGATCTGCTCTCCACTAGTTTAGACTCCACCCCCGAGGAAGGGTTGCCAGCTTTGCACACCTCAAAAATACTGTATATTTTTATCAATTGAGCAGTCATTTTACCCATTGCTGCCAGTAAAATAAAAATTAACCCTTTCACTTTCTCAGCTCCTTCACCACAAATAAATAGCAATGATTTGATCCCCTTGACTGTACCTTATTTCTTTCTTCTCCATATTTGTAATGCATTGAGCATATGAGGTATTTTTACATTTAACTAAAAAACATACGGCCAGATTAAGAGTTTTGCATTAGAGGCTATGCGGCGCTAACGAGCAGTTTTGTCTCACCCGGCTCACTTACCTGCAGCGCTGGTATTACGGGATTTTACAAACCCGGCGTTTAAAAGGCAAGAAGTGAGTGTTGAGCAAAATTGTGCTCCTTACCGCACTGCAATACCAGCGCTGCTTAAGTCAGCGGTGAGCTGGTCGTACATGCTCGTGCACGATTTCCCCATAGGAATCAACGGTGAGAGCCGGGCTGAGAAAAAGTCTAACACCTGCAAATAAGAAGCGTAAAACTCAGTTACGCAGCCCCCATTGATTCCTATGGGGAACACATTTTTAGTTTAAACCTAACACCCCTAACATGAACCCTGAGTCTAAACACCCTAATCTTACTCTTATTATCCCATAATCTGCTACCCCCCAACATCGCTGACAACCTACATTATACCTTATTAACCCCTAATCTGCTGCTCCAGACACTGCCGACACCAACATTATTTTTATTAAACCCTAAATCTGCCGCCCCGACATCGGCGCCACCTACAGTATACTTATTAACCCATAATCCCACCGCTCCGGACATCGCCGCCACTAGAATAAACATATTAACCCCTAAACCGCCGCACTCCTGCCTCCGCAAACATTAGTTAAATATTATTGACCCCCTAATCTGCCGTCCCTAACATCGCCGCCACCTACCTACATTTATTAACCCCTAATCTGCCGCCCCCAACGTTGTCGCCACTATACCAAATTTATTAAACCCCTAAACCTAAGTCTACCCTAACCCTAACACCCCCTAACTTAAATATAATTACAATAAATCTTAAGAAAAATTAATATTATTACCTAAATAATTTCTATTTAAAACTAAATACTTACCTATAAAATAAACCCTAAGGCCTAGATTTGGAGTTTGGCGGTAGCCGTGAAAACCAGCGTTAGAGGCTCCTAACGCTGGTTTTAGGGCTAACGCCGGTATTTGCAGTCAGTCAAAAAAGGGTCTAACGCTGACTTTTCAGCCGCGACTTTTCCATACCGCAGATCCCCTTACCGTACAATTGCGTATCCTATCCTTTTCAATGGGATCTTCCTAACTCCGGTATTTAGAGTGTGTGGCTGAAGTGAGCGTTAGAATTCTAACGACAAAACTCCAGCCACAGAAAAAAAGTCAGTAGTTAAGAGCTTTCTGGGCTAACGCCGGTTCATAAAGCTCTTAAACTACTGTGTCCTAAAGTACACTAACACCCATAAACTACCTATGTACCCCTAAACCGAGGCCCCCCCACATCGCCGACACTCGATTAAATTTTTTTAAACCCCTAATCTGCCGACCGCGCACCTACGTTATAATTATGTACCCCTAATCTGCTGCCCCTAACACCGCCGACCCCTATATTATATTTATTAACCCCTAATCTGCCCCCCACACACGTCGCTGGACCACCTACCTACAATAATTAACCCCTAATCTGCCGACCGCAAAGAGCCGGCCACCTACATTATAGCTATGTACCCCTAATCTGCTGCCCCTAACACCGCCGACCCCTATATTATATTTATTAACCCCTAATCTGCCCTCCCTAACATCGCCGACACCTAACTTCAATTATTAACCCCTAATCTGCCGACCGAATCTCGCCGCTATTCTAATAAATTTATTAACCCCTAAAGCTAAGTCTAACCCTAACACTAACACCCCCCTAAATTAAATATAATTTAAATCTACGAAATAAATTACTCTTATTAAATAAATTATTCCTATTTAAAGCTAAATACTTACCTGTAAAAATAAATCCTAATATAGCTACAAAATAAATTATAATTATATTATAGCTATTTTAGGATTAATATTTAGTTTTACAGGTAACTTTGTATTTATTTTTAAACCAGGTACAATAGCTATTAAATAGTTAAGAACTATTTAATAGCTAAAATAGTTAAAATAATTACAAAATTACCTGTAAAAATAAATCCTAACCTAAGTTACAATTAAACCTAACCACTACACTATCAATAAATTAATTAAATAAAATACCTATAATTATCTACAATTAAACCTAACACTACACTATCAATAAATAAATTAAATACAATTCCTACAAATAAGTACAATTAAATAAACTAACTAAAGTACAAAAAATAAAAAAGAACTAAGTTACAAAAAATAAAAAAATATTTACAAACATTAGAAAAATATTACAACAATTTTAAACTAATTACACCTACTCTAAGCCCCCTAATAAAATAACAAAGACCCCCAAAATATAAAAATGCCCTACCCTATTTTAAATTACTAAAGTTCAAAGCCTTTTACCTTACCAGCCCTGAACAGGGCCCTTTGCGGGGCATTGCCCCAAGAAATTCAGCTCTTTTGCCTGGTAAAAAAAAAACATACAATACCCTCCCCCCCCGAACATTACAACCCACCACCCACATACCCCTAATCTAACCCAAACCCCCCCTTAAATAAACCTAACACTAAGCTCCTGAAGATCTTCCTACCTTATCTTCACCATACCAAGTTCACCGATCGATCCAGAAGAGCTCCTCCGATGTCCTGATCCAAGCCCAAGCGGGGGCTGAAGAGGTCCATGATCCGGCTGAAGTCATCATCCAAGCGAGAGCTGAAGAGGTCCATGATCCGGCTGAAGTCTTCATCCAAGCGGGGAGCTGAAGAGGTCCATGATCCGGATGAAGTCTTCTATCAACGGCATCTTCAATCTTCTTTCCTTCGGGAGCCATCATCTTCCATCCGACGCGGAACATCCTCTTCTCCCCGACGCCTACTAGCCAAATGACGGTTCCTTTAAATGACGTCATCCAAGATGGCGTCCCTCGAATTCCGATTGGCTGATAGGATTCTATCAGCCAATCGGAATTAAGGTAGGAATATTCTGATTGGCTGATGGAATCAGCCAATCAGAATCAAGTTCAAACCGATTGGCTGATTGGATCAGCCAATCGGATTGAACTTGATTTTGATTGGCTGATGGAATCAGCCAATCAGAATATTCCTACCTTAATTCCGATTGGCTGATAGAATCCTATCAGCCAATCGGATTCGAGGGTCGCCATCTTGGATGACGTCATTTAAAGGAACCGTCGATTCGTCGTTCAGTCGTCGGCCAGGATGGATGTTCCGCGTTGGAGGTCTTCAGGATGCTGCCGCTCCGCTCCGGATGGATTGACGATAGAAGATGCCTCTTGGATGAAGACTTCAATCGGATGGAAGACCTCTTCTGCCCCGCTTGGATGAAGACTTCTACCGGATGGAGAGCCTCTTCTTGCTTCCGCTTGGATGAAGGAATTTGGCTCGGCTGGGTGAAGACGACTCAAGGTAGGGAGATCTTCAGGGGCTTCTAGTTTTAGGTTTATTTAAGGGGGGTTTGGGTTATTTTAGGGGGTATGTGGGTGGTGGGTTGTAATGTTGGGGTGGTATTGTATGTTTTTTTTACAGGCAAAAAGAGCTGAACTTCTTGGGGCATGCCCCCACAAAGGGCCCTGTTCAGGGCTGGTAAGGTAAAAGAGCTTTGAACTTTAGTAATTTAGAAGTAGGGTAGGCATTTTTTTATTTTGGGGGCTTTGTTATTTTATAGGGGGGCTTAGAGTAGGTGTAATTAGTTTAAAATTGTTGTAATATATTTCTAATGTTTGTAAATATTTTTTTATTTTTTGTAACTTAGTTCTTTTTTATTTTTTGTACTTTAATTAGTTTATTTCATTGTATTTATTTGTAGGAATTGTATTTAATTTATTTATTGATAGTGTAGTGTTAGGTTTAATTGTAGATAATTATAGGTATTTTATTAATTAATTTATTGATAGTGTAGTGTTAGGTTTAATTGTAACTTAGGTTAGGATTGTCTTTTACCAGGTACTTTTGTAATTATTTTAACTATTTTAGCTATTAAATAGTTTCTTAACTATTTAATAGCTATTGTACCTGGTTAAAATAAATACAAAGTGTTACCTGTAAAATAAATATTAATCCTAAAATAGCTTTAATATAATTATAATTTATATTGTAGCTATATTAGGATTTATTTTACAGGTAAGTATTTAGCTTTAAATAGGAATAATTTATTTTAAGAAGAGTTAATTAATTTTCGTTAGATTAAAATTATATTTAACTTAGGGGGGTGTTAGTGTTAGGGTTAGACTTAGCTTTAGGGGGTTAATACATTTATTAGAATAGCGGTGAGCTCCAGTCGGCAGATTAGTTTTTCTTTAGAATTTTTTTACTATGATGCTGCAGCCCGTGTCAATCAGGCTCTGCTCAGCTGTCCAGTCTGATCGGATCATCATCTATCTGAATCTTGACAGGGTGCGGAGCCAGAGTTGCGGTCGGGGCCCTCTCCCCTCTGCGCTGCCAGCCTGCCTGCCACCCATCTGCCTGTGTAACTGGTCTTGACTCACTGTCTTCTGTCTCTCTGTCGGAAGTCATCACGTGATCACGCGGGTGATGTGACGGCATGATAGCAAGAAGAACCCGCTCTCAGTCTGTAATGCTGCAGTGACTGAGTAACTGAGCTGACCGCTGTGCTGTCTGACTCTGAGCCAGCAATAATTTGAATAGTGTGTGCCCACTGCCCAGCCAAAGGAATAGATTATGTGTCACTGTGATTGAACAGTGCCACTCATTCAACATAACCCATTGAAGCAGGCCAGGGACTGAGACTCAGTTAACTGTTACATTAATTAAAACAGTGAGGTATGTCTCAGTCACTCTCAGTCTTTTTAAATAATTGTTATTATATCTCTCAGTCTTTTTAAATAATTGTTATTATATCTCTGTCTTTTTAAATAATTGTTATTATATCACCATCACCCAGACAATTATATACATATATATGTATATATATATATAGTTATGATATATATATAATTAGTTCTATCCATATAATATATATTTATTATCTATATTTATAATACTATATATATATATATTTATATCTAATGGCTATCTAAATATTTGTGTGTGTATATATATTATATCCCATGTGTGTGTATATATATATATATATATATAATATATATATATATATATATATATATATAAAAATCATGTGTATGTAAATTATAAATACAAAAATTACCACCCTCTAGAAAATGTGGTATATATGTATATTTACCATGTACTGTATATATGTGAATTTTTCTCTAACTAAAGTGACTGTCCTTGTACATGTAACTCATAAAGTGGACTTATATTATATATATATATATGTGTGTTATAACCCATATCTGCTGTAGACCCTCCACATCTTTTTTACCAATCATTGTTGGAATCAATAAAGGAATTGTTTTTATTATATCAGCCAGCGAGAACTTTTTCGTCTTTTGTTTAAAAAAAAAAATTATATATATATATATATATATATATATATATATATATAATCTCAAATAAATGTGTGTGCCCCCCCCCCCCCGGTTATCTGCTGGCTGTCCATTATTTTTTTGAAAGACAGCTGGCATCCCTACTAGCACTACATACATCCAACACAGACAGCTGCGATAAACTCCTTTTCACTCGAGTGTAACTGTTAGTGCACCACTCGTAATCTGGCCCTTGATTGGGTTATGGTTTCAGTTATCAAAAAACAGGTATTTCCCATAAATGTTATACGCTGCAGCTACTATAACAGATCATTAAACACACATTAAAGGGACACTCAAGTCAAAATTAAACTTTAATTATTCAGATAGAGCATGCAATTTTAAACAACTTTCCAATTTATTTCCATTATCAAAATGTGCACAGTCTTTTTATATTTAAACTTTTTAAAGTCACCAGCTCCTACTGAGCATGTGCAAGAATTTACAGAATAAGCATGTATGCAATTGTGATTGACTGATGGCTGTCACATGGTACGTGTATGCATTTGTGATTGGCTGATGGCTGTCATGGTACAGGGGGAGTGGAAAAAGACATAACTTTTAAAATTGTCAGAAAAAAATCTGCTACTCATTTGAAGTTCAGACTAAGTGCTTTTACATTGTCTTGTTATCTTGCCTCTGTTGATTATGCAAACCTCCTGTGTTGACTGGTCCTTTAACGGGAAGCTCGTTTTACAGTAAACATCTGATTTTCCCCATCACTCTTAGGAAGATTTTCCCCAGGGCTATAAAGAGAATGCATATAAAAAGCCGAATGAGCAACAGCTCAGCAGCTTGTTCTATGGCACAGTTACCACCTTGGAGTAGCTTCTTTTTGCCCAGTTGTGCTTTTCACAGAGGAGAACTCTCCTGAAGTATATCAGTCTGATCCCCCCTAACAAGGTCAGTCCAGACCCGAAATACCATGCAATTCTCCTCTGAACAAGAGAACAATGAGTCTGAACAATGGCTAAAAGAGGCTGCTCCCATATGATAAATCGCTATAGAACAAGCTACTGAGCTGTTCGTTCCTGAAAGAGTGTTTCTCTTTTTGTATGTATCTGTTATATGACCTTAGGGAAGTCTCCCTAAGGGTGATGAGGGAAACCAGACAAGGCTCAAAGAAGACTGAGACGATCGTCTGGGGTTGCCATGTTCCTAGTTCAGAGAAAGAATGCCTGGTATTTAAGGGCTGGACTCATTTAGCTCAATTGGGCTAAATGAGGTTGCTTCCAGGTGGTAAATCACCATAGAACAAGCTACTGAGCTGTTCTTTCCTGAGAGAGAGCTTTTCTTTCCATATGTATTTAAGATGTCTAGTTAACTAAAATACTAAGATATATTCTGAGCGTTGTGCATTCTAAATAAGTTTCATGTTAAATAATTTACATTTCCCTGTTTTTTATACTCTTCTTTTTGTCTTTTTCACTGTCTTGACGTTTTATTGAAATAGATATATTTTAACGTACAGAACTTTAGACAGCATTTTTTAGCAAGTATATTTTCAATTCTTTAATCAAAATGTTTGAATCGCAAGTCTTTGAATTCACTCAGCAGACTGAATATAAGAGCAGAACAAAGATCTCTTTTTACATTCCCCGCTGTCTAAGGGTTATGTGAACTACAATCGTTTCTTAGGATAAAAGACATAAGTACAATGTCATCAACCATATAGTGTAGTTACTAGTACACAATAAGAGCAGGTCAAATATTTCTAAGTTCTCAACTGATTTTTTTTTATCCTGATAAGGCGTTGTAGAGTAGATAAAAATCATTTGTAACTATTAAACTCTCATTGGGATGCTTTAAGCATTTATCCCTTGGCTTAAGATTTATAACTTTTATTTAAAGACTGAAACATTGCAAATGAAATACCAACTTAGAAATGATATGTGACCCATTGTACAAAGCTGCTAAGAACCAGAATAATCCAAGTGACTCATAAACACATATGTACTTCCTCAATCAAAACGTTCCACTTCTATTTCAATAGCCGCTGGGTTTGGGAAGTCTGGGAACTGTCTGGTACTGTAAAATGCAGGGCATCCAGTTATTAAAGAGACATGTTACTTATATGCTAAATCACCTGAAAATGGTGCAGCATATAAGTACAATGACTAAAAAATATCAGATGAACATCTATATGTATACATAATTACATTTTACAACAACATTTTTTTCAGCTCACCAGAGTAAGTGCTTTGGGAGCAGTTATCCTTCAGGTACTCCTTTTATTATCATCTGCAAGGTAAAAAAACAGCCAAATCTGCATCACCAGTGCTCACCATAGTTCACCATAATCTCACTGAAATTTACAGTAAACTTTCTTAAACTAGGGAGAAAAATAAAGTGACTGTGTCTACACCCAACTGATACATGCGTCCTTGCAAGTCCCGGAACCAGCATCCTGATTGAGCTTAACATTCCTTTACTATAGAATGTGGCTACTGAGAACATTGTGAGGCAAAATATGTTCCCTTTTAACATAGAGATGTTCATGTGATATTTTCTAGTCAGCTTTTTACAGAAATACTACACCACTGTCATGTGATTAAGCATTTGTGTAACATGTCCCTTTAAGGCATTATAGTTGTATATTGTTGAGTTAATGTAAACAAACTTTGTTTTCTTGACAAAAAACACAATTGGTGGTAGGAGCCCACCAATTGCAAAATAATACATTAATAACACTCTAATTCCTTTTCATTGTGAATAAATAGTATAAGTGTACATTTGGTGTGACTATTTCACAGACACAAGTTAAAACACATGTATATCCTCAATCAAAACCTCCTACCACCAATTGTGTTTTTTTCAATACTTCATTTAATACACAGCACCTATCAGCAATACTAATAATATATATTCAATCGGACTATAAGATTGAAATAATATTTATCATAGCTGATTATTATTCCTAAAGTGGTGCCATTGGTTATGTTCCTTTACAAACTTTGTTTTCTGCATAATGTACTGTATTTAGGGTGGTGTAAATACAATACCATAAAAAAATACCATACCATAGGTATTTTAATTCAGGTCAAAACAAGAACCAACATTGAAACAAACCAATTTGTTTGTTTTAATTTACCTCTCCAGTACTGAGGCTACACAAATAAAATGTTTAATGAATCCAGTCATGATGACAAAATGTTCTTTCTGTCAATGTACCTTAATGCTGACCTGTCAACAAAACATTGTTCTGTTGGCTGCAAACAGTGACTTAAATAGTAAGTGCCTTTTATCACTACACAAACACAGTACCAAAACCAACATATGGTGATTACCTTATATGCCAGACCACTTTATCCAGCACTACCCATGCTATAAAATAGTAGACTATTAATGCCACATCTCCTCAGTTAGCAATAACTTTGTATCCATACACTGCCTGAAGAAAATGTACGTGTATGCAAATAATATTCCTGATAATGATTTCTGTAATTGTACCTATTCTCTCTGTACCTCTTTAATTCGGGATGTCATTCGTGATAAAATTGATGATGTCATAAACAAAGTGAAGAGTGATGTAAAAATATTTTAGCGTAACCCAATGAACAAGTTACAGCAATATGAAGAGTGTTGCTGTTATGTTAATTTAAATGGTTTTAAAGAGAAAGTATGTTAATATGGCATTTTAAAGTGTATTACAATAAAAAAAAGATAAAGAAAGAAAAAAATAAAATCAGATGTTTGTGCTGAAACACTATTTTTTGTTTTTATGTTTGAAGATGTCAATGTCCACCAATAGAGTAAACATTTTCATAATCAGCCAATAAGCTTTTATCCCAGTGAACAGTTCTTCCTGATAGTCCTAATGAACAGCTTTAACTTAACCTTTTGACATGCAATTGTACCATCTTAAAACAATGCTCTTTTATATGAATGATATATATTTTTATTTAAATGCCCCTTTAAGTGCAATACTATTTTTATGTTGATTGGCACTATGGTACTTCTAATTAACAAGCCTTCATTTCCTAAATTTGATGTCATTAATGATTATTACGAATTAAGGGAACGGTTGGGAAATTGTGCCTTTATTTCCTTTTCATGATATATAAAATAACTTATTTTGTGAAATTAAATGCAGAAGCCAGTAGGACTTTAATTTTGTATGATAATACTAGTTATTTAAATTGAGCTTCCAAAGCTGATAAAGTTAGCTTACTGGTAATTGTAACACAAGATGAATATGTTTTAGTGAAAGATCACTTTTCCTTTGTGTTTCTTTTTACACGTTTGAATCATTTTGATCCACACATTGCCTTGAATATACAATGAAAACTATTTACATTTTGTTAACAATTTCCAATTTCTGTGACACAAAGCTAAAAATATGAGGGATAAATTAAACTAATTTAAAGACATTTTTAAATGATATATTAAGATTATAAATTATACATTAAACACTAATGTATTTTGACATTTTAAAAAACTTTTACAATTAATAAAGATTTGCATATGTTGTAGCATTTTAGTCCTTGGAATGTTATTAATTCCTAGAAATGTATCTGATGGGGATATGGATATAAACTACTTATGGTTCATGCATTAAATTATTCCCTTTCTACAATATTACAATTACCTAGCTCACAATCTGCGGCAACAGCTTTCATTTTAATGCTACTGAATTTAATGCTACTGTGATGCTGCAGAAATAAATATTAATAGTAATAATAATTATCATTGCTTAAAATATTAAGGGCTAGATTATAAGTGGCACGCTAATGATAGCGCAGGCGTTATATCCAATATCGCTTGACGATGCTACCACTTGCATGCAACTTTGATATTAAAGACACTAACCAGAGAAGGGTTAGCACGTCCGACTTCACTCAAGCACAACCTAAATTTTAAATTGATATTGCAGCCGCACTAAATAGCGTTGGTAATACTAGTAGAGAGAAATAGTTTGCGCTCGAGTGCGAGCCAAAACTGCGCTAGAATATTTACATGGCTTGAGACTTGGGGGCTGAATTATCAAGCTACGAATGGAGCTTGATGCCCTGGGAAACAGCGTGTAATGATAAATGCAGACAGCGTATGTACTAATATACATGCAGGGAGAGAGGTACTGTACTAATATACATGCAGGGAGAGAGGTACTGTACTAATATACATGCAGGGAGAGAGGTACTGTACTAATATACATGCAGGGAGAGAGGTACTGTACTAATATACATGCAGGTAGAGAGGTAATGTACTAATATACATGCAGGGAGAGAGGTACTGTACTAATATACATGCAGGGAGAGAGGTATAGTACTAATATACATGCAGGAAGAGAGGTACAGTACTAATATACATGCAGGGAGAGAGGTATAGTACTAATATACATGCAGGAAGAGAGGTACAGTACTAATATACATGCAGGGAGAGAGGTACAGTACTAATATGCATGCAGGGAGAGAGGTACTGTACTAATATACATGCAGGGAGAGAGGTACTGTACTAATATACATGCAGGGAGAGAGGTACTGTACTAATATACATGCAGGGAAAGAGGTACTGTGCTAATATACATGCAGGGAGCGAGGTACTGTACTAATATACATGCAGGGGGAGAGGTACTGTACTAATATACATGCAGGGAGAGAGGTACTGTACTAATATACATGCAGGGAGAGAGGTACTGTACTAATATACATGCAGAGAGAGGTACTGTACTAATATACATGCAGGGAGAGAGGTACTGTACTAATATACATGCAGAGAGAGGTACTGTACTAATATACATGCAGGGAGAGAGGTACTGTACTAATATACATGCAGAGAGAGGTACTGTACTAATATACATGCAGGGAGAGAGGTACTGTACTAATATACATGCAGGGAGAGAGGTACTGTACTAATATACATGCAGGGAGAGAGATACTGCACTAATATACATGCAGGGAGAGAGGTACTGTACTAATATACATGCAGAGAGAGGTACTGTACTAATATACATGCAGGGAGAGAGGTACTGTACTAATATACATGCAGGGAGAGAGATACTGTACTAATATACATGCTGGGAGAGAGGTACAGTACTAATATACATGCAGGGAGAGAGTTACTGTACTAATATACATGCAGTGAGAGAGTTACTGTACTAATATACATGCCTGCTGGTATTTTCTTAAAGTTATGGAAATTTTAACTACACTTCAACTGTCTCTCTGCTGTTTTGAGAGGATATAGTCCCCTATTTATTATCCCTATGAGTACTAAGCATTTTCCCACCTGAGTGCTAAGCTGAATTTTAGGGTATTTAATTTTTTTATTTTTTAAATATTTATTTTTAACTTTTTTTTTCTTCAGATCCACAAGACTTTACCTTTCCAATGGTGGGTCTTGGGGGTCTGTAAGCAGCATGCCCCATTTACATACTATACTGTCTATTGTGAATTTTAAATAAAGTTGCATGGTGAGATCATCACGTCATTGCGTGACGTCACCGTGCAAAACGTGAAGCCCCGGCGATGCCTGTCACTATGCAGACCCAATCGCCGGGGTAGGAGCGGGTGGGTGGGAGCCACCAGATCTCCCTCAAGGTGGGAGAGTGCTAGCGACAGCTCTGAGCTATCTTTAGCACCTGACTGAGACAATTTGCGATGGCTCAGAGCCGTCGTTAGCACTCAAGGGGTTAAACTGCAAATGCAACTTTTGAGCCCTTTCAGTGGAAGCTCCCATGAACTTAAGAAGCAGTGGTCTGCTGTTGTGTTTGACTTAAATCATCCTGGACTGATTCTTCTGGGATTGACAAGTCTTGCTCTCATACAATTAGTTGAATAAAACCAGTGGGAAGTAGCACAAGTTTTTACCTGTGAAAAAATAAATGTTGGTGGCGGATGCTACTTTGCTTGCCACAAGCAAAGGCTTACAGGCTCCCTGGCTGGGAACATTGTTTCCATTAAGAAATGAGAGCCACAAAATATGCCTCTTTGAATACTTTATTAAACAAACTAAGAACAGACTATAAATATTATATAGTTACTGCTTTATTTTGTGCTGCTGCCAGAAACTCTAGAGATTAAAATGTTGGTGAGAACGGCACTCCAAACATCAGATATATTTTACATCAAATTCAACAATTACGTAATGCCTACTAATCTCCTAGTGTAATGAATATTTATAAGATTTGCTCCTGTATTTTTCTTCTTGGATAACATATAAACTTTTATTTCCCCAACAAACTTGACATTAAATCATTAAAGGGACAGTACACATTGCTATCACAAGCTATTTCTGTTGTCTTGCTATAAAATAACATTTTTAACCAACTATAAATATTTTAAAACAAATTAACATTGTATTTGCTGTAAATGTTTTTTAGTAGCCAAACTCCATCCACCACTTGCCTCATTTGGAGGAGCTAATCAGGGCTTGAGTCTGCACTTGACAAGGCTAGCTATGGTCATTATGTTAGTATATAAAGTACATTGTTTTGCAGTTGTTATCTGACTATACCAACTAGAGACAGATAAAATGGGTTAGCACTGAAAATGTGCAGTGTGCATTTCAAGCTCTGAGAATTCGAAAATTAACCATTTTCAGAGCTAAATTAGATGAAAAATGGTGCACAATAAATATTGCAAATTTGTTATTCTACACATAACTAAACTTTTTATATTAAACTCTAAAGGTGTTTACTACTAATATATAAACACTTTTCCCCCAAATAATCAATCTCCATTTCTGTATTTCGATTTCAGATATAATGATACTGGCTGACACCTATGTTGGAAAAATCTGTATTCCATAAAAGTTTCTCTAACTGCAATTGAACAGCTGTTACTAATATAAAACTTGATAGAAAAGAATATGCTACTGTACAAACAGGATAACCACACAGTTGTACTGAGTTTGGTTATAAATGTATTCTTTGCTTTTAGAACACACATCCTTTATACATATATATATATATATATATATATACACACAGTTGTATGCAAAAGTTTAGGCAACCCTGACAATTTTCCATGATTTTTATTTTATAAATAATTGGGTGTTTGGATCAGCAATTTCATTTTGATCTGTCAAATAACTGAAGGACACAGTAATATTTCAGTAGTGAAATTAGGTTTATTGGATTAACAGAAAATGTGCAATATGCATCAAAACGAAATTAGACAGGTGCATAAATTTGGGCACCCTTGTCATTTTGTTGATTTGAATACCTGTAACTACCTAGCACTGATTAATTGGAACACACAATTGGTTTCGTGAGCCCATTAGCCTTGAACTTCATTAGACAGGTGCATCCAAATCATGAGAAAAGGTATTTAAGGTAGCCAATTGCAAGTTGTTGTTCTCTTTTACTCTCCTCTGAAGAGTGGGCAACATGGGGCCTCAAAACAACTCTCAAATGACCTGAAAACAAAGATTGTTCAACATTATGGTTTAGGGGAAACGCTACAAAAAGCTATCGCAGAGATTAAAGCTGTCAGTTGTCCATAGTGAGGAACATAGTGAGAAAATGGAAGACCGCAGGCACAGTTCTTGTTAAGCGCCCCAGAAGTGGGCAGGCCAAGGATGGTGAGAACGGTCAAAAAAAGCCCACAGACCACCTCCAAAAGACCTACAACATTATCTTGCTGCAGATGGTGTCACCTGGCATCGTTCAGCAATTCAGCGCAACTTGCACAAGAAAAGCTGTTATGGGAGAGTGATGCGGAAAAGAAGCCTTTTCTGCACACACGCCACAAACAGGAGTCGCTTGAGGTATGCAAACGCACCATTTGGACAAGCCAGCTTCATTTTGGAAGAAGTGCTGTGGAGTTATCTGGTCATAAGGGGTATTTTTGCATGGTAGCAAAAGAAACACAGCGTTCCAAGACAAACACTTGGTGATGTTCCATCATGCTGTGGGGCTGTGTGTCAGTGCCGGTATTGGGAATCCTTGTTAAAGTTGAGGGTCACATGGATTCCACTCAATATCAACAGATAGTTGAGAATAATGTTAAGGAATCAGTCACAAAGTTGAAGTTATGTCGGGGCTGGATATTTCATCAAGATAACGACCCCAAAAACACTGCTCAAAATCTACTCTGGCATTTATGCACAGGAACAAGGTACAATGTTCTGGAATGGCCATCCAAGTCCCCCAGACCTGAATATCATTGAAAATCTGTTTGGCGATTCGAAGCGTGCTGTTCATGCTCGGTAACCATCAAAACCTAACTGAACTGGAGATGTTTTGCAAAGGAGGAATGATCCAAAATACCTTCATCCAGAATCCAGACACTCAATGCAGGCTATAGGATGCATCTAGAGGCTGTTATTTCTGCTAAAGGAGGCTCTATTAAAGGGCCATAATACCCAAATGTTTAAACACTTGAAAGTGATGCAGCATAGCTGTAAAAAGCTGACTAGAAAATATCACCTGAACAGAACATCTCTATGTAAAAAAGAAAGATATTTTACCTCAAAAGTTCTCAGTAGCCACCTCCCATTGTAAAGGATTTCTAAGCAGCATTTTAGTGTGTCTGTCCTGGGACAGCTGAAGAGGATGAGCCTCATGAACTCTCATATTATTTCACCAATCAGTAAGGAAGCTTTACTATGAAATCTCATGAGAGTTAAGTGAAATCTCATGAGATCACAGTAAAAGAGTTCATGACCTCAACACTGCTGATGCTGATTGGCTGCTGTTCATTTCTTCCATTTTTCTTTTATTTTTACCTGCAGCTGGAAGCAGGTGAAGTATAACTTTTTACACATAACTTACTCTGCTGAGCTGAGGAGATTGTGAGGTAAAATATCTTCCTTTTTTTACATAGAGATGCTCAGGTGAATATTTTCCTGTCAGCTTTTTACAGTTATACTGCATCATTTTCAAGTGATTTAGCATATCAGTATTATGTCCCTTTAAATATTGATGCAATAATTTCTGTTGGGGTGCCCAAATGTATGCACCTGTCTAATATGTTTTGATGCATATTGCACATTTTTCTGTTAATCCAATAAACCTAATTTCACTACTGAAATATTACTGTGTCAAAATGAAAATGCTGAGTCCAAACACCCAATTATTTATAAATGGAAAATCATGGAAAATTGTCAAGGGTGCCTAAACGTTTTGCATACAAATATATATATATTATTATTTTTTAAAATATTAAATACTATTGGAGAGTGAAATTTACATAGAGAGTATCTAGAATCAGATTCACTCCTTGTTAGTTTTTTGTATAATATGAATATGAATCTTCTCTGGTGTTTGCTGGCAGATGGAATCACTGCAGGTCAATTAATAATACAATTGCTCATCTGGATGAACAACTGGTTTCTTGTGGCAGATTTGTTAACATTGTTGTTTGCTCCAGTAGGGGGTGGTTCCTAAAAGGGTTTCTAGACAGCACAGAAGAAGATTTGTAATTAATCTCTTTAGCAACAATTGGTGCTACTGTATGATAAAAATATACTTTAATGTATGAGCCTGAGTCATGTTTTGTAAAACATGAAGCATAAAAGTATTCATCCTATGTAAAAAAAGAAAGTTCTTGACTTTTAATATTTAATAGTAGATTAAAAAATCATCTATGACTATAAAAGCTGAAAATTAAAACAAACAAAAAAAAAAAACAATATGTCAGTGATATATCAAGAACACATTCCTTATACACTGATACATTTTAAGATAAAGGAGATTCAGTAATATGTTATCATTGGAGAAGTCAGCTTTAAAGCCACAACATTAAAATTGCAATATGGGACTTCAATAATGCAGCATGAACTGGGCTAAAGCTTTATTTTTATCTTCTGACATTTTTATGCCCTCCCCCCCATTTGATTTGTCATTGTTTTTTCCACCAATCAAACCCTGTCCATTTGGGTGTGACCAACTAAGGCCTAGATTTGGAGTTCGGCGGTAAGCCGTCAAAACCAGCGTTAGAGGCTCCTAACGCTGGTTTTGGCCCGCCCGCTGGTATTTGGAGTCAGTGATTAAAGGGTCTAACGCTCACTTTTCAGCCGCGACTTTTCCATACCGCAGATCCCCCTACGCCATTTGCGTAGCCTATCTTTTCAATGGGATCTTTCTAACGCTGGTATTTAGAGTCGTTTCTGAAGTGAGCGTTAGAGCTCTAACGACAAGATTCCAGCCGCCTGAAAATAGCAGGAGTAAGAGCTTTCTGGCTAACGCCGGTTCATAAAGCTCTTAACTACTGTACCCCTAAAGTACACTAACACCCATAAACTACCTATGTACCCCTAAACCGAGGTCCCCCCACACCGCTGCCACTCGATTAAAATTTTTAACCCCTAATCTGCGCCGCCACCTACCTTATACTTATGTACCCCTAATCTGCTGCCCCTAACCCCGCCGACCCCTGTATTACATTTATTAACCCCTAACCTGCCCCCCACAACGTCGCCGCCAGCTACTTAAAATAATTAACCCCTAATCTTCCGACCGCAAAGCGCCGCCACCAACGTTATCCCTATGTACCCCTAATCTGCTACCCCAAACACCGCCGACCCCCTATATTATATTTATTAACCCCTAATCTGCCCCCCTCAACGTCGCCGACACCTGCCTACACTTATTAACCCCTAATCTGCCGAGCGGACCTGAGCGCTACTATAATAAAGTTATTAACCCCTAACCCGCCTCACTAACCCTATCATAAATAGTATTAACCCCTAATCTGCCTCCCTAACATCGCCAACACCTAACTTCAATTATTAACCCTAATCTGACGACCGGAGCTCACCGCTATTCTAATAAATTGATTAACCCCTAAAGCTAAGTCTAACCCTAACACTAACACCCCCCTAACTTAAATATAATTTAAATCTAACAAAATAATTAACTCTTATTAAATAAATTATTCCTATTTAAAGCTAAATACTTACCTGTAAAATAAATCCTAATATAGCTACAATATAAATTATAATTATATTATAGCTATTTTAGGATTAATATTTATTTTACAGGCAACTTTGTAATTATTTTACCAGGTACAATAGCTATTAAATAGTTAAGAACTATTTAATAGTTACCTAGTTAAAATAATAACAAATTTACCTGTAAAATAAATCCTAACCTAAGATATAATTAAACCTAACACTAACCCTATCAATAAAATAATTAAATAAACTACCTACAATTACCTACAATTAACCTAACACTACACTATCAATAAATTAATTAAACACAATTGCTACAAATAAATACAATTAAATAAACTAGCTAAAGTACAAAAAATAAAAAAGAACTAAGTTACAAAAAATAATAAAATATTTACAAACATAAGAAAAATCTTACAACAATTTTAAACTAATTACACCTACTCTAAGCCCCCTAATAAAATAACAAAGCCCCCCAAAATAAAAAATGCCCTACCCTATTCTAAATTAAAAAAGTTACAAGCTCTTTTACCTTACCAGCCCTGAACAGGGCCCTTTGCGGGGCATGCCCAAGGATTTCAGCTCTTTTGCCTGTAAAAAAAAACATACCATACCCCCCCCCAACATTACAACCCACCACCACATACCCCTAATCTAACCCAAACCCCCCTTAAATAAAACCTAACACTAAGCCCCTGAAGATCTTCCTACCTTGTCTTCACCATACCAGGTTCCACCGATCCGTCCTGGCTCCAACATCTTCATCCAACCCAAGCGGGGGTTGGCGATCCATCATCGGTGCTGAAGAGGTCCAGAAGAGGCTCCAAAGTCTTCCTCCTATCCGGCAAGAAGAGGACATCCGGACCGGCAAACATCTTCTCCAAGCGGCATCTTCAATCTTCTTCCATCCGGTGCGGAGCGGGTCCATCTTGAAGCAGGCGACGCGGATCCATCCTCTTCTTCCGTTGTCTCCCGACGAATGACGGTTCCTTTAAGGGACGTCATCCAAGATGGCGTCCTCGAATTCCGATTGGCTGATAGGATTCTATCAGCCAATCGGGAATTAAGGTAGGAATTTTCTGATTGGCTGATGGAATCAGCCAATCAGAATCAAGTTCAATCCGATTGGCTGATCCAATCAGCCAATCAGATTGAGCTCGCATTCTATTGGCTGTTCCGATCAGCCAATAGAATGCGGAGCTCAATCTGATTGGCTGATTGGATCAGCCAATCGGATTGAACTTGATTCTGATTGGCTGATTCCATCAGCCAATCAGAAAAATTCCTACCTTAATTCCGATTGGCTGATAGAATCCTATCAGCCAATCGGAATTCGAGGGACGCCATCTTGGATGACGTCCCTTAAAGGAACCGTCATTCGTCGGGAGACAACGGAAGAAGAGGATGGAATCCGCGTCGCCTGCTTCAAGATGGACCCGCTCCGCACCGGATGGAAGAAGATTGAAGATGCCGCTTGGAGAAGATGTTTGCCGGTCCGGATGTCCTCTTCTTGCCGGATAGGAGGAAGACTTTGGAGCCTCTTCTGGACCTCTTCAGCACCGGATGATGGATCGCCAACCCCCGCTTGGGTTGGATGAAGATGTTGGAGCCAGGACGGATCGGTGAACCTGGTATGGTGAAGACAAGGTAGGAAGATCTTCAGGGGCTTAGTGTTAGGTTTATTTAAGGGGGTTTGGGTTAGATTAGGGGTACGTGGGTGGGGGGTTGTAATGTTGGGGGGGGGTTATGGTATGTTTTTTTTTACAGGCAAAAGAGCTGAAATCCTTGGGGCATGCCCCGCAAAGGGCCCTGTTCAGGGCTGGTAAGGTAAAAGAGCTTGTAACTTTTTTAATTTAGAATAGGGTAGGGCATTTTTTATTTTGGGGGGCTTTGTTATTTTATTAGGGGGCTTAGAGTAGGTGTAATTAGTTTAAAATTGTTGTAAGATTTTTCTTATGTTTGTAAATATTTTATTATTTTTTGTAACTTAGTTCTTTTTTATTTTTTGTACTTAGCTAGTTTATTTAAATTGTATTTATTTGTAGCAATTTGTGTTTAATTAATTTATTGATAGTGTAGTGTTAGGTTAAATTGTAGGTAATTGTAGGTAGTTTATTTAATTATTTTATTTGATAGGGTAGTGTTAGGTTTAATTATATCTTAGGTTAGGATTTATATTTACAGGTAAATTTGTTATTATTTTAACTAGGTAACTATTAAATAGTTCTTAACTATTTAATAGCTATTGTACCTGGTTAAATTAATTACAAAGTTGCCTGTAAAATAAATATTAATCCTAAAATAGCTATAATATAATTATAATTTATATTGTAGCTCTATTAGGATTATTTTACAGGTAAGTATTTAGCTTTAAATAGGAATAAGTTATTTAATAAGAGTTAATTATTTCGTTAGATGTAAATTATATTTAAATTAGGGGGGTGTTAGTATTAGGGTTAGACTTAGCTTTTAGGGGTAATACATTTATTATAGTAGCGGTGAGAGTCCGCTCGGCAGATTAGGGTTAATAATTGAAGGTAGGTGTCTGCGATGTTAGGGAGGGCAGATTAGGGGTTAATACTATTTATGATAGGGTTAGTGAGGCGGTATTAGGGGTTAATAACTTTATTATAGTAGCGCTCAGGTGCCGCTCGGCAGATTAGGGGTTAATAAAGTGTAGGCAGGTGTCGGCGACGTTGAGGGGGGCAGATTAGGGGTTAATAAATATAATATAGGTGTCGGCGAGTGTAGGGCAGCAGATTAGGGGTACATAGGGATAAAGTAGGTTGCGGCGGTTTACGGAGCGGCAGATTAGGGGTTAAAAAAATATGCAGGGGTCAGCGATAGCGGGGCGGCTGATTAGGGGTTAATAAGTGTAAGGTTAGGGAGTGTTTAGACTCGGGGTACATGTTAGGGTGTTAGGATGCAGACGTAGGAAGTGTTTCCCCATAGGAAACAATGGGCTGCGTTAGGAGCTGAACGCTGCTTTTTTGCAGGTGTTAGGTTTTTTTTCAGCTCAAACAGCCCCATTGTTTCCTATGGGAGAATCGTGCACGAGCACGTTTTTGAGGCCGGCCGCGTCCGTAAGCAACTCTGGTATCGAGAGTTGCATTTGCGGAAAAAAATCCTCTACGCTCCTTTTTTGGAGCCTAACGCAGCATTTGATTAAACTCTCGATACCAGAGTTAAATTTATGGTGCGGCCAGAAAAAAGCCCGCGGAGCGTTAACAGCCCTTTTACCGCCGAACTCCAAATCTAGGCCTAAGCTTGTTTGGTGAGGTCTGGTGAAGTCTTGTGTGTTGTTTGGCTCGTGCATAATCCTGGGCTTCCTGGGTGCTGATCATCTGTGTATATATGTTTGTTGGTATTGTTTCCTGTAGGTAGGGCAAAGGCAATTAGCTAATCAACATGTGTGGCTTCTTAATGCTACATTAGTTTTTTTTAGACTTATCTGATGAGCATGAGCATATTTACACACACTTAAAATCACTGTATGCATAGTTTTCTGTGATTGACTTATGTGTTTGAACATTAAACTGGACATGTTTCATCAGTCACAGTATGCCGTGGTTTAATGTTGCTTTAAAAGGAAAGGTGTTTTTAGTCCACACCAGCAATGCAAAAATAAAAATAGATCTCATCAAATCTTTACTATAGTATTTCTTCTTTGTGATCTCCAATACTGAAAGGGAAAGATCAGCACAAGAATAAGATGTATAATTACAAAAAATACCCATCAATGTGTGTCTAACAACTAAACTGATATAACAACAAATGAAAAAGCTGTAACATCAACATACACATCAATTATAACATGAACAGAATTATATTCAATCGGAATTCTTACAGAATACTGGTGCATTTTATGTCATCATACAACTTTTGTAGATTTGTTTTCCTTTTTTACACATAAGCAAATTATAAATAATCAAGGGACCCAAAATTTTCATAATTCAGATAGAACATCCAATTTTAATTACATTTCCATTTTACTTCTATTATCAAATGTGCTTCATTCTCTTAGTATCCTTTTTCGAAGGAGCAGCAATTCACTATTGGGAGCTGCCTGATCACATTGGGTGATCCAATGACAAGAGTCATATATGTGCAGCCAGCAATCAGCAGCTAAATACCAGTATTGCATTGCTGCTCCTGAGACTATCTATGTACGCTTTTCAACAAAGGATACTAACAGAAGAAAGCAAAATAGATAATAGAAGTAAATTGGAAAGAGGGTTAAAACTGTTTGTACTTTCTTAATAATAAAAGTGTAACTTTTACTGTCGTTTTATATCACAGTCACATTATGTGACACAATTTGGTCCTAAAGCTGATCTTCCTATAATTATTTACAACAATATGTTACATTGATAGAAACTTTATAGCGAAGCACAGGCATTTTTTGTGCTTTGTTTTTCTTGCAGTCATGTCATACTATTTCAAAGTTGATGAAGATGTCTTGTTTTTATTCGTCTTTCTTGCATTGTAAAGGCCATATTCCCTGCCCCCTCCATTATAAGTTGTTCATCAGTAAGATTTTGAAGGTGGATTTATGTCGCCAGTATCTTTGATGGTGGAACTTGTTCTATGCGGTGAGAATTAAATAGTATTATGTATTTATTATAATGAAGCTGATTTTGCAATTTGTGGCTGTGATAAAGGTCGGGTACAAATCTTTACAAATTCCAGAATTTGTAAAGTTGCAGTATGTTTTTCCAGCAAGATATTAGTTTCCTAAATGGGTTTTATTGAACCTAGGCCAATAACTGTATATTGTATTTGAATAAAGGTTTGTTCACCTAAAAATATATGTGAAATTATTGTTTCATTTTATTTTGATTATCATATTTTAGCTATGTAAAAGAGTCATAATTTAAAATTGTATTCTAAATCATGTTTTTAAATTGTTATCAAACCAATAAATATGTTGTTTCATAATGGGGCAATCCAGAATCCACAAAAAGTTTAAATATGTGAAACTATATCTTCATGAGGTCAATGCTGTTCAAGTAGAAAAGTCTAAAAATCCTGCAAAAAATCTATATATCATACCATACATATCAAACTCAGAGAGTTTAAGCATCTAATTAGTAAAAAAATAAATTTGTTTAAAAACTATCGGCTAGATTACGAGTTTTGCGTTAGGCTGAAAAAGCAGCGTTAACAGGTCCTAACGCTGCATTTTTCCTACCGTTGCTATTATGAGTCTTGCAGGTTTAGGGGCACCGCACACTTCTTTGGCCTGACCGCAAAACGACTTACGTAAACTTTGTAAAGTCTTTTTTCTATGGGACTTCCATAGCGCTGGTATTACAAGTCTGTCCTGGGAGGCCAAAAAGTGAGCGGTACACCCTCTACCTCCAAGATCCCTAACGCATTCTAAAGTCAGTAGTTAAGAGTTTTATGGTACAACGATGTAGCATAAAACTCATAACTAAAGTGCTAAAAAGTACACTAACACCCATAAACTACCTATTAACCCCTAAACCGAGGCTCTTCCGCATCGCAAACACTAAAATAAAAATTGTAACCCCTAATCTGCCACTCCTAGAATAAACATATTAACCCCTAAACCGCCGCACTCCCGCCTCGCAAACACTAGTTAAATATTATTAACCCCTAATCTGTCACCCCTAACATCGCCGCCACCTACATTATACTTATTAACCCCTAATCTGCCGCTCCGGACATCGCCGCCACCTACATTATACTTATTAACCCCTAATATGCTGCCCCAAACATCACCAACACCTACATTATTTTTATTAACTCCTAATCTGCCGCCCCCAACGTCGCCGCCACTATTCTAAATTTATTAACCCCTAAACCTAAGTCTAACCCTAACCCTAACACCCCCTAACTTAAATATAATTTAAATAAATCTAAATAAAAAATACTATCATTACCTAAATATTTCCTATTTAAAACTAAATAATTACCTATAAAATAAACCCTAAGCTAGCTACAATATAACTAATAGTTACATTGTATCTATCTTAGGGTTTATTTTTATTTTACAGGCAAGTTTGTATTTATTTTAACTAGGTAGAATAGTTACTAAATAGTTATTAACTATTTAATAACTACCTAGCTAAAATAAATACAAAAGTACCTGTAAAATAAAACCTAACCTAAGTTACAATAACACCTAACACTACACTACAATTAAATACATTTACTAAATTAAAAACAATTAATAAATTAAATTAAATTAGCTAAAGTACAAAAAAACCCCACTAAATACAGAAAATAATAAACAAATTACAAGATATTTAAACTAATTACACCTAATCTAATAGCCCTATCAAAATAAAAAAGCCCCCCCCCCCCAAAAAAAAAAACCCCTAGCCTAAACTAAACTATCAATAGCCCTTAAAAGGGCCTTTTGCGGGGCATTGCCCCAAGAAATCAGCTCTTTTACTGTAATAAAAAAATACAAACAACCCCCCCAACAGTAAAACCCACCACCCACACAACCAACCTCCAAAATAAAATACTAACTAAAAAAAACTAAGCTCCCCATTGCCCTGAAAAGGGCATTTGGATGGGTATTGCCCTTAAAAGGGCATTTAGCGCTATTACAGGCCCATAACCCTAACCTAAAAATAAAAGCCCACCCAATACACCCTTAAAAATCCTAACACTAACCCCCTGAAGATCGACTTACTGTTCTGAAGGACCGGACATCCATCCTCAAGGAAGCGGCAGAAGTCTTCATCCAACCGAGCGGAAGTCCTCAACGAAGCCGGAAAAGTCTTCATCCAAGTCAGGCGAAGTGGTCCTCCAGACGGGCAGAAGTCTTCATCCAGACGGCATCTTCTATCTTCATCTATCCGACGCAGAGCGGCTCCATCTTCAAGACATCCGACGTGGAGCATCCTCTTCATCCAGAGTCTTCTTACTGAATGAAGGTACCATTAATTGACGTCATCCAAGATGGCGTCCCTTAGATTCCGATTGGCTGATAGAATTCTATCAGCCAATCAGAATTAAGGTAGAAAAAATACTATTGGCTGATGCAATCAGCCAATAGGATTGAAATTCATTCCTATTGGCTGATCCAATCAGCCAACAGGATTGAGCTCGCATTCTATTGGCTGTTCCAATCAGCCAATAGGATTTTTTCTACCTTAATTCCGATTGGCTGATAGAATTCTATCAGCCAATCGGAATCTAAGGGACGCCATCTTGGATGACGTCACTTAAAGGTACCTTCATTCAGTAAGAAGACTCCGGATGAAGAGGATGCTCCACGTCGGATGTCTTGAAGATGGAGCCGCTCCGCGTCGGATGGATGAAGATAGAAGATGCCGTCTGGATGAAGACTTTTGCCCGTCTGGAAGACCACTTCGCCCAACTTGGATGAGGACTTCTCCCGGCTTCGTTGAGGACTTCGGCCCAGTTGGATGAAGACTTCTGCCGCTTCCTTGAGGATGGATGTCCGGTATTCAGAACAGTAAGTCGATCTTCAAGGGGTTAGTGTTAGGACTTTTTAAGGATGTATTGGGTGAGTTTTATTTTTAGGTTAGGGTTTGGGGCTTGCAATAGAGCTAACTGCCCTTTTTCAGGGCAATGGAGAGCTTAGGTTTTTTAGTTAGTATTATATTTGGGGGGTTGGTTGTGTGGGTGGTGGGTTTTACTGTTGGGGGGGTTGTTTGTATTTTTTTTTTTAAAGGTAAAAGAGCTGATTTCTTTGGGCAATGCCCCGCAAAAGGCCCTTTTTAATTGCTATTGATAGTTTAGTTTGGGCTAGGGTTTATTTTTTTATTTTGAGGGGGCATGGGGCTATTAGATTAGGTGTAATTAGTTTAAATATCTTGTAATTTGTTTATTATTTTCTGTAATTTAGTGGGGGTTTTTGTTCTTTAGCTAATTGTATTTAATTTATTTAATTGTATTTAATTTAGGTAATTTATTTAATTGTAGTGTAGTGTTAGGTGTTATTGTAACTTAGGTTAGGTTTTATTTTACAGGTACTTTTGTATTTATTTTAGCTAGGTAGTTATTAACTAGTTAATAACTATTTAATAACTATTCTGCTTAGTTAAAATAAATACAAACTTGCCTGTAAAATAAAAATAAACCCTAAGATAGCTATAATGTAACTATTAGTTATATTGTAGCTAGCTTAGGGTTTATTTTACAGGTAAGTATTTAGTTTTAAATAGGAATAATTTAGTTAATGATAGGAATTTTATTTAGATTTATTTAAATTATATTTAAGTTAGGGGGTGTTAGGGTTAGGGTTAGACTTAGGTTTAGGGGTTAATACATTTAGTATAGTGGCGGCGACGTTGGGGACGACAGATTAGGGGTTAATAAGTGTAGGTAGGTTGCGGCAAGATTGGGAGAGGGAGATTAAGGGTTAATAAAGATAATGCAGGTGTTGGTGATGTTGGGTGCAGCAGATTAGGGGTTAATAAATATAATGTAGGTGGCGGTGTCCGGAGCAGCAGATTAGGGGTTAATAAATATAATGTAGGTGTCGGCGATGTCAGGGGTGGCATATTAGGGGTTAATAAGTGTAAGATTAGGGGTGCTTAGACTCAGGGTTCATGTTAGGGTGTTAGGTGTAACATAAAATGTGTTTCCCCATAGGAATCAATGGGACTGCGTTACTGAGATTTATGCTGCTTTTTTGCAGGTGTTAGACTTTTTCTCAGCCAGCTCTCCCCGTTGATTCCTATGGGGAAATCGTGCACGAGCACGTATGACCAGCTCACCGCTGACTTAAGCAGCGCTGGTATTGGAGTGTGGTAAGGAGCACAATTTTGCTCAATGCTCACTTCTTGCCTTTTAATGCCGGGTTTGTAAAAACCTGTAATACCAGCGCTGTAGGTAAGTGAGCGGTGAGACAAAACTGCTTGTTAGCACTGCACAGCCTCTAACGCAAAACTCGTAATCTGTCCGACTTTAAATAGTTTCATATCATTACTGTAGAATGTGTGTAAAAATGATTTGACATGGGGTTTTTAATATTATCAGCAGTCAAGAATATTAAATACTCCCTTAAGTGATTGCATATTTTCCCCAATATATTGTGAGGAGCAGACACTATTACCATTAATTAGGAATATCACAACCAGACAAAATTGCTTAACAGAGCTCATGTAAACATTTTTTACAAATGTAATTGTCTCTTTCTCATGAAAATATCTTCACAGGTCAATGATATTCAGTTAGTGATGATTTCTAACCTCATAAACTTGCAATATAACCTTTCAGTTTTATTATCTCTGATATCGCCCCTAGCAAGTAACCTTTCTTTTCTGATGAATGTATTCCTCTTCAGTGGAACACATTCTTTTAACACTCATATATTGACCTTTAGGAACCCAACTTATATAAAATAGAGAAACTGACTGGATTTGTACTCAACAGATACTCCTAGATAATGGATTCCTAGCAACCTTACTCTCAATCCAGTAATGACAATCAGTTGCCTATCCAAGTAAGGTTTCCATTTTGAAGGTCAAATTTGATACTTAAGCATAAAACAACATTTCACAGCATTTATTTTGATGAATCTAGAAATGGAGGCCAGACTTTTTAACTGTAAATTTTGTTACCTTTTTACTCCAAAACAGCAACAGATTAAAAAAAATAAATTAAATAAATGCTGGAAGATGTTATACATTAAAGGTAATATATAGAATCCCCTTTAAATTTAGAGAGCAATTATAGTTTTCATGCATTATTGTTACACAATTCAAGATAGTTGATTACACAGAAACCTTTAGCTGACCTTCATAATGAATTTGAAAATGTAATTGCTAAAGGCAGTAATTGCTCATTTATATTTGAAAAGATTATTCAACCAGGGCAGAATAAAATTATTTTTCACTAACAACTGAACAATAACCAGTAATTTAAAATATATTTTCCTTTGTTATCAAATAAGTGTATGTCTTTGTTGACTGTGCTAGAATTAAATACAAAAAGAAACATTTGTAACATATACGTATGCAAGAAATATTGTTCCTCAATCCTTGTGTTAATCAGCAGTGTTTGATGGGCAGCAGCTATGTTATACAATTTTTGTAACACAAAATATTTTGATAGCAGATGAGAACCATAGTAGAATACTTAGGTAGTGCTCAAGACACCTGAACACTCCTGAGCCTACTTAAGTAAATTTGATAATAGAAGTAAATTGGAAACATTTTTAAATTGCTTTATCTGAACCGTGACAGTTTAATTTATTTTTTATTTTTTGTTAAACAGACACTTCAGGAGAAAATATTGGAAGACTTGAAGGAATATCTTTTATGTGTTTTGTATTGTTTGTAGCTTACAGCACAGTTCATGTGATTCAGAGCTTAAGAATCATGGGAAAGAAGAGATGAATATTGTATTTTAAAGGGACAGTAAAATAAAAATTAAACGTTCATGATTCAGATCGGGCATGACATTTTTAACAACTTTCACATTTACTTTTATTATCAAATTTCCTTCGTCCTCTTGGTATTCTTTGTTGAAGGTGTCAGTATATTTATGAAAATCTTAGTAGTGCTATCCAAATAATATATCAGTTTATGGCAGGGTTATAAACACAATCTTATAATAATTTTCCTTAAAAATAGAAACCCTAATCAACCATGCATCTACTAGACCATACAATTAATATAAATACCTGAACTCTTTTATTTAGATAATATCCATGAACATATTGAAGTATATTTGCAATAAACGGAAATGAAATAACTTTTTATGCACTTGAAAACTATTTAAATATGCTATGCAAAATTCATACACGCTTATCTTAAAAACCCACCTTATTTATAAATAACCTTTAACATCCAAGCAATACAATTTTAAACAGTGTTCTTAAACAATAGGATAATATATATATTCTGCTATTTAACTGCAATTTATCCTAATACAATATTGACTTAAAACACCAGAACTTTCACAGATAAATCACTTAGTCTACCAGATACAAATTTAAATAATACCTAGGCTGGGATTACCAATTTAAAATGCAATTTATTTATTTGACTCTGCCAGGCCCAGCAATAGTAATTGTTTACTTTAAATGCTTGCATACAAATAGGTAGGCTAAGAGCTATCTAGGACAATGACACACAGTTTAAAAGTATAATCTGCTCTTTAAATCTATTAACTGTAAAGGCTATGCATATGACTTATCTTACAAAACCCAGAAAACTGTATCTTTAAACTGCAGTGACTTTAAAATATCACATGTAATTAGCAGCCTTTTTCTTATACTCTCTATATATATATACGTTACCAAAATGATATCCAACTTCAAGATTTTTTCACACCTCATATAAAATAAGTGTAATTGCAATGGAATAGGAGAAGTATGGCCCACTTTGTTTTTATAGTTTGACTGTGTCCCACGCAAAACAGTTTCAGTCAGTTACCAAAACTCTGCAGCCAGTGTGTCTCTTCTTCCTTCTGCATACAACTTATTGTCTAATCATAGGTGTGAAATATGGGTGGCCCTTCGAAACCTTGTCCCTCTATTGGATAATCTGAATATCCCATTTCCAACAGCCAAAAAGCTTTCTGGCTGTAGTTCTCTCATGGCAACACCAGGTTGCATGACAAACAGACACAAACAACTTAAATCAGTATTTCTATGAAATGGTTATTCATTTTACCATAATTTACTGCAACAACTATTCACAATATTTGCTTTGGATAAGTTATATCTTAATGAATTTTCTGATCATTTTGATATGAAACATCACATATATCTAACATTATATTAAAATAATTTATATTTCATTTAGCCTAACAGAAAATTTATATCTCATAGTCATATCACATCAAAGTAACTTCCATATCTTCATCTCACTATATTTTAAAAGATGTATTTGAAACTTTATAAACATTTATTGCACATTCATATGATATGACATTTCATTTCATGCAGGCATTCCATCTGAAATAAAGTAATAAGTGTCATTAATTATTTCTTTCCAGGTCCACAAGTATTTATTTATATTCTTAAAAACACAGAGGTTAAGTAAGATCTTTTATGTTTTCAAAACATATATATATATATATATATATATATATATATATATATATGTCTGAAAAATATAAACAAAACAGAGGTTATTACACATTTTTGACTGACTAAAACAGTTACCTCCCAAGTTTAGCAAATACCCATGTAATTTCTATATTTAATACATTCTGGGGCATGTATTTAAACAGAGAGAAAAAAAAAAATGTTTATTTGCTGTCTGCTTATGTGAGCTTCCAGAGTCACACCTCAGCATCTGTCTTTTGTTTTCCAAGGCCTTTACTGCCCCACATGGGGTCAATCCATGAGTAGTTGTAAAAGTCTTAATACAACATATTTTCTGTTTAGCTAATCAGTGCAGATGTGTATTTGATGTTTAGAGATTACTGACACCTACGTGCATAAAAGTTGTTTCCCTATGATTTTTATCAGTTCTAAGGGGTTTATTTCAGACGTCTCGACTCCTTACACCACATGGGGTACAGAGTGCTATGAAATTTGCACTTTCTAATTAAGAAGCAAATGTTTTATTGTTCCCACTTTAGCTAGGAATTTCTCTTTCAAAGAATGGGTTTTTTTTTATTAGTTTCCTGTGTCATTGAAGAAGTGGGGGAGATCTTTTAGAAATAATCCTTTGTTTTACAGACCATGTGCACATCCACAGCTTTATTAAATAAAGATAAATATACTTCTATATATTATTTAATAATATTTCAAATACCTTGACATAAATCCCCCTTTCCAATTCAAAAATAGGTATGACACATGTATTTGAATTGGATCAAAGTTAGTGGTATTTGGTGAGGATGTTGACCGTACACGTCATGGACAGTCTTCTATGTAGAAAGTTTGTTATTTTGAGCCTGCGTGTTTATCAGTTAGGCATATTTAAACTACAGTATGTCTTTAGTTCATTTGGGGATATGACACTTCATTCTCCCTCTATGACTTGTAGTTGGGATCTGGGATGACATGCCCGCAATTGATTGATATGTGCCCATTTATCTATGAAACCTTCATTTTTGGGGATCCTTATTTTATAGGCCACTGGAGATATTTTGTCAGTAATGACGAAAGGACCTTTCCATGAGGGAAGAAATTTCTTCTCCCTAACCTGATCTCTTCCAAAGTTATAAAGATAAACTTTATCATTTATTTCATATTCCTTTTTGGATGTTTTGAGATCATAATAGGTTTTAGTGGCAGTTGCGGCTCTTTCTAAATTCCTTTGAGCAAATGCAAAGGCATGTTGCAGGTGTTTTCTTAAGTTCTCCACATATTGATGTGTATTGGCAGCGTTTATCAAATTTTGGTCTGATGTACGGTACAGTAGATGCTGAGGTAGAACCATTCTTCTACCAGTCATCAGCTCAAAAGGTGACATTTTGGTAGCACTACTTGGAGTTGCTCTTAATGCCATTAAGACTAGAGGTAGTTTTACATCCCAGTCTTTACCCGTTTCACTCACAAACTTTTGGAGGATTTTAACAATGGACTGGTTGTAACGCTCTACACCACCACTTGAGGCAGCTCTATAAGCAATATGGAGCTTTCTTTTTACCCCTAGTATTTTCCACATTTTGGTCATCACTTCGCTAGTGAAGTGGGTCCCCCGATCTGATTCGATTCTTTGGGGCAAACCAAATCTGGAAAATACATGGTTGATGAGCAATGCTGCGCATGTTTCCGCACTATTGTTAGGTGCACTAATGCACTCTACCCATTTAGTGAACAGGCATGTCACGGTTAACATGTATTTGTTACCTCTTGATGATCTTGTTACTGGACCAATAAAATCAATTTGTATATCTGACCATGGCATTACCATCCCCCTTTTCTGCAATGGTGCTCTATGCGTTGGTGCAGTGGGTTGGAACTGTGGGCAGATTAAACACCCTTGGCAGTAGGTTTGAACATCTTTCAACATGTGTGGCCAAAAAGCATAATCACGTAATATTTCATACGTGAGTTTGGCACCGCGATGACCAGATGTGGGAGCATCATGGGCATGTTGAAGCATTAGACCTCTGGACTTGGTGGGTACTACCCACTGCTGGATGCCAGTTTTGGAGGTTCTAATTAACAAACCATCCTGTAACTTGAATTGTGATTTAGATTTTATTAAGATTCTCAGATCTTCTTTGCCAATACAATCATCTTTTGAGATGGGGTTGCTTTCAGGATCTTCTATGTGTTTATAGAAGATGCCTACAATGGGGTTTTCTTTTTGACTAGTGATCAGGTCCTCACTAGGAGAATCCTGACTCCATTGTACCAAGTTAGGCTCACTCTGTTGTTTTGCCTGGTTTCTGGTAATGGCTTCTACCTGAATTGCACCCATTAAGTGGTCAATATTAAGGAGTTCTCCAGTTATGGCTCCTTGTTTGGCTAACGAATCCGCAAGATCATTGCCTTCCTTATCAGGACCTAGAACTCTGGAATGACCCTTGGTCTTTTTCCAGTGTATGGTTAAATCATTGGATACCACCAGATTATCAATGTCGCAGAACAATTTGCCATGCTTGACTGGTTTGTTATTGCTTTTCTGCATGCCATTTCTTTTCCAAGTTGGCAGGTATTCAACAAAACTGTCACGCACATAATTTGAGTCAGTTATGATCACAAATTCATGAATACCATGTTCAGTAGCCATTTCAATGGTTTTGAAAACAGCAGTTAGTTCTGCAACTTGACTGGATCTTGGTCCAATGTTGAAACCTATAGATATATTTGGGAATCCATTTGCCCCAGTTATACCAATGCCAGCGACTAATCTGCGCTCATTATCAATAGTGGCATGGTAAGAACAACCATCAACATACACCCAAGGTAATGTTTGGCAATTTTCCTCATTGTACATTTTATATGGAGAAAGCAATTGTTCTTCCAGAAAATCATCTTCTGATAATTCTTCCCCAGGATCTCTAGCAGTACAGTCGTGGAGGTCAGCAAGCCCTTGTGCGACTGGATTCTTTTTATTCTGCTTGTAGTGAATTTCTAATGGCCAGCCTTGCAAGGAAAGAGTCCACGCTGTTATGTGGCTATTAGACAAATTCCCATCTCTTATTCTCTCACTTTGCAAATATAGCAAAGGCTGGTGGGCCGTTTCTACAATAATTTGCTCGCCCTGTATATAGCTGCGGAAAATTTGTAGAGCCCATACGGTAGATAAGAGGGCTTTTTCGCAATCGTTAAACTTTATTTCTACTGGGGATAGATTTTTGCTTGCATAAGCAATGGCTAAATTATCATGCTTTTGGTATAAAACAGCACTCATGCTTACATCTGTGTACCCTGTTTCTAAGTAGAAAGGTTTGCCACCTTCAGGGTACGCTAAGCAAGGTGCTTGAGTGAGTTTTCTCTTCAGCTCTCTGATGGCTGTCTCTTGAGACTCACTCCAGTGCCATTTCACCTCTTTCTTTAGGAGAAGTAGTAGTGGTTTAGCTAATTCCGCATAATTATCAATGAATTTGAGAGAATAATTTGTCATACCCAGGAATGATCTCAATTCCTTTAAGTTAGTTGGGTTTTTAGAATTCACTATCGCTTCCACCTTTTTCTTCTGGGGATTTAATCCGTCAGAGGTAACTTCATGTCCCAAGAAGTTTACACAAGTGCAGCACCATTGAGCTTTTTGCAGGGATAATTTGACACCTGCCCTTTTAAGTTGGCTGAGGACGTATTTAAGCTCTGCGATGTGTTTTTCAAAGACTGTGCTTTTGATTAAAACATCATCAACATAAGATAAGGTTCCCCTTTCCAGTGCGTCAGGCATAGCCTTATGCATGAATACAGCAAATTCATGTCCAGAATTTATGCATCCAAATGGAAGTCTCTGGAATGCATACTGAACCTTTTGGAAGGAGAATGCTAGCTTATATTGGTCCTCTTCATGTACCTTTATGGTCCAATATCCCTGTGCACAATCAATGGCAGTGAATATTTTGGATCCCTGCATTTGTGCTAGGCACTGGTCAATGTATGGTACAGGCCAACCAGACATGTACACTTGTTTGTTTAGCTGTCTTAAATCAGCACACAAACGCCATTGTCCATTGGGCTTAAGGACACCTAGAATATGATTATTATAAGAGCTGTGCACCTGTCTGATAATACCTCTTTCTTCCAAATTCCTTATGATCTCTGCAAGAGAATCATATGAGGCTAAGGGAAGTCTGTATTGTTTGACAAATACAGGTGGCGCATTAGGATCTGTTTGTATCCTTGCAATGTGCAAGTCTGTAGTACCACAGTCATAAGAATCCTTAGCGAAAATATCCTTGTACTCCATTAGCAGTTCTCGCAGCTGTTGGCGTTCATCATCGCTGGAACAGCCATTAGCTAAGGATATTTGCTCTTCGACTATTTGCTGAAATCCTGGAAAGATTTCAGGCTGTCCTATTTCATAGGTTTCTTCCAACCTAGAGGTGAGATCCCCTTGATTATAATTTACATTGCTCCCATGATTCTGGGTATTGGGGTAATCGTGCTGTTTGATTGGTTGATCAAACACTAGAGAGGCTTCTTCAATTTTACAGATGCCTTCCTCTGAGCTGAAGGGATAAATAGACTGAACATTAAATAGACCCTCTGGCATAGATGCAAAGGATTGTTCTATTAATTGTTCTTCAGTTAGGTATCCTTCAGGTATTAGCCCAATTACATTATTCTGGAATCCAAAAGTGTAATAACTTGATTGCAGTGCATATCCTATGGTAGTTCCCTTGGATAAGGTTATATCCTGTGGGGTCATGTTATGCACAATAATATGTATTGGAATAGTTCCAATATTCACCATAGGAGTGTAAGTCACTGTTACACCTAGATTTTGTATTCTATGGGAGAGGCAAATCAGTGTTTCAGAAGTTTTTAATTTCTGACCTCTCTTTACCTGTAAGGGTAAAAGAAATTTATCAGCCCCAGCAGGAATTATAACATCGCTAGATACCTGCATGTTCACAGCATATGGCAATTGCTGGTTTGATTTCAGGGCTGCATTTTCATCCTGAAATACTTCAGGGTCCCCCTTTAACCTGCTCCAGAGGCAAGAATTAATCAAATCTATTTGTATGGCATATCTATGTAAGATATCATTGCCAATGTATATTTGATTATGGGGAGTATTTAAAACTAAAAACAGGTGCTTCACTGACTTATTGCCAATAGAGATAGATAATAAGCACTTAGCTGTGATGTTATAGCTTTCAGACCTGTCATCCAGGCTGTTGACACAGTGGTCTTGGGGAGAAAGATATTTAATCACTTTAGGTTCAGCTATTCGCGCTAATAAACCTTCGCTTATATAGCTAGCTTCCTGTTTTAAGTTTATTTTAGCATACTTGGTTTTACCAAGGTCATGTATTTGTATAGGGATAAATAGATCCTCTTTAACTCTCTCAATCCCTGTGAGGTATTGAGTGTGGCCTCCCCCCTTAGGGATTTTATGATCCCCCTTGTGGAGTGATATGGTTAATACATCGCCATCTAGGGAAATATTCGCTATCTTTCCAGGCGATATTTTAAAAGTATTACCATCAGAGCCACTAAAAGGAGTCTGATCATCTATTTGTAGAATAGTGATTTCAGGTACAGAGTTATTCCTGAAATGAATCTCCACAGCATCTGGTTTCTCTTCCACCACGTGACAGCTATGTCGGGCGCGAGATATACCAGATTTTTCATAATTGATAGGTCTCTTAACTTGTGACCAAATTACATTATTTATGCAATCAATTATGGTGCTTAATCGCTTCAGGAGATCACTACCAATAATTAAACGATCAGTTGGCAGATCCACTATGACGACAGGGTGTCTTATGACCCTGTTCCCCAATTTAAATTTTAACCAGGCAGTACCGTAAACTTTTAGGGAGTCACCCCCAAAACCTATTAGAGAACCGTCAAATTCTTTTATTTTAGGTTTGTGGGTTGTTAGCTCATTTAGCTGTGTGTAGTACCTGTGGGATAAGATAGTTGCCTGTGACCCAGTGTCAATTAATCCCCTGATAGGGTTGGAGACTGAATCTTGCAGCTCAACTAATACATAATATCTTCCTGCAGTTTCTACCATTTCACACATAAAGTTGGTGTTAGCATACATTTGTGGGCTTCGCCACGTGTTACCTGAATTCGCCGTGTCATTCGATGCAGAGGAACCTTCATACCTACCTGTTTCCTCTATGACAGGGTCGGCTGGATTCTTTTGTACTGCATCTGTGGAGATAAGGTTAGGAGAGAGCTGCAAGGGAAGAGTTTTGTTAATTTTTCCCGGATAAGGTTGCTTGTCATCACGGCTAAATCGTCCGTTTCCGGTCTGTGGGGAGAGAACATGATTAGTATCATTGATATTTATTACTACATTTTGTATATCTCTCCCCTCCCCTTCAGGTGATACTGCAGTATTTATGACTGTGCCTGTGGTCCACTGCTGACCACTGGCTGTACCCCAAAAAAAGTATTGTTCGGTTGCTGAGCCGTAGATTTTTTGACTCATATTAGCGATTTGTTCGCTCAACCGATTTAACTGGGTAAACAGCATATCTACCTGATTGTACAAGTTACCTCTACCCCTGGGCCTATCTCTTGGTGCCCCATTGTACTGATTCCTGGACCATTGGGTTCCCTCAGAATCAGGGCCACTATTTCTATTCTGGCGTGGTTGCCCCTGGGGTTCAGCTTGTTCAGTATTAGTACTTTGGGGAGCATTATATACCTGGGGTGTCTGGTTACCCTGAGAATATCTTCGCCGTCTATTGTATCTACCCTTGTGCCGATACCAATTATTTGGTGAGTATTCTCTTTGTGAGTAATTATTCACCTGATTATGTCCCCCACTTTGGTTATAGTCTCCCTGCGCCTCAACCTGTGTAGGGGGAGGGGCAGAATTAAACCTCTGTGGAGATGGCCTGTTTTGACTGGCCACCTCTGCATAAGTTCTCTTTTTAGACTCCAAATTGAGGGGGCTAGGCGACACCCTAGTTTCTGCCACAATTTTGGGTTTTGACTCCTTTTTAATCCCCTGCTCACTGGACTACTGAATAGAGTATAACTTTGTACTCTCTTTGATCAGCCATTCCAATGAGCAGTCCTCATCAAAATCTCTAGCTAAGTTGATTTTGATGGGTGTAGGCAGGGCTTCAAAAAATAAATTTACAAATTCTGAGCCGTCAAATTTGGGATTATCTTCAGCCATACTGTACGCATTTTTCAATACAGAAAGGAATTCGATTGGACTCTGATTCGCACGACACTTTAAACCATATACCGCTATTTTCGCGGCAGTTTTAGTGCGATATTGCACGAATTATTTTCTGCATTGTCGTTTTACCCCATTCCAGGAATGAATATTCATATACTTTAGTGAAGCAAATAATTTGTGATACTTACTGTCAAATACCCAAGGCAGAAATTCAATTTTCAATTTCTGACTTGTAACATTCATTATAGCTAATGCATTTTCAAAAGCCTGTAAATGATCAATTACAGATGTTGTTCCCTTATTGGAGAATATAGGTACTGCGCGTTGTACGAAGGTGATTATTTTATGGGAATCATAGACTTTATCAGACTTACTCTGGGCTTCTCTGTTAGAGTTTCCCTCCCCCGCGCCAGCTGCGCTACAGCAATCCTCTGGATTTGCATCATGAGGTGACTGCCTATTTGGGAAATCTACTTCTGACCCGTTAGGGGTCATTTGTCTATACTGTTCCATATGTTTTTGTACCTCGTCCCTGACGCGTTCGCTGAAGGAGTTAGCATTATCTGCATTATTCTCACTGTTAATATAAGGGTTTTCATTATGGCGATATGACCTTTTTAAATCGCTTAATTCTCTCTGACTTTGCGCAAGCTGTTTATTTAAATCTTGTATCTGCGCGATTAAGTCCATATTATGCTTATCTAAGGCAGCTAGGTTTTGGGCAAATTCATCCATTTTATTTTTAGCTATTTTTAAACCCTCTTCGCGTCTGCGCGAGGAACAAATACTATTTTCTAGCTCCTGTATTTGCAAACGTTTGTCTGTGACACAAAACGACATTTCGTCAATTATGCATATTAAAAGGGGCCAGGATTTTAGTATTAGTTCGTCTCGCTTTTTGAGAGCCTTGCATTGATTAATCATTAATAATTCCTGGAAGAATTCATTCTCTTCATTCCACATATTATTATTAACGGTAATATTTTTAGCCCTAGTTTCAAGCATATCCATAAAATCATTTAATTCACCAGCAATATTTAACTTCCCTTTAATGTAACTTAAGATATCTTTCTTAAGGACCTGACCTTTAGTAATGGGTATTGTAATGGGACCAATTTCATCGCTATGTATAGAATTAAATGAGTCACTTCTGGCTACAGACATTATTGTATTGGTTTAGTATTTATTTAACTAAAATGCTAATACAATTTTTGCCAATAAAAAGAGAGAAAAATTTTATATTTCAAAAAAAAAATATATATATTATTAATTTTGAAATATGAAAAATTAATATTCCGAAATATGAAAAAAATAATATTTTTGATTAACTTTGAAAATATGAAAAATTAATATTTTTGATTAATTTTGAAATATGTAAAAATTAATATTTTTATTAATTTTTCAAAATTAATCTTTAATAATATTTCAAGATATTTATATCAATCTCGAAATATGAAAATCAATATTTCAACTCTTCAAAAATTATATCTTCAAAATATTAATATCGAAATATGAAACTTTTTCTCTCTTTTATAATAATTTCTATCTACCACAAATATATTATATCAAAGATAATGGATATTATTAAATCTCATGCAAAGTGCCTCCAATTATTATGTCAGTATATTTATGAAAATCTTAGTAGTGCTATCAAAATAATATATCAGTTTATGGCAGGGTTATAAACACAATCTTATAATAATTTTCCTTAAAAATAGAAACCCTAATCAACCATGCATCTACTAGACCATACAATTAATATAAATACCTGAACTCTTTTATTTAGATAATATCCATGAACATATTGAAGTATATTTGCAATAAAAGGAAATGAAATAACTTTTTATGCACTTGAAAACTATTTAAATATGCTATGCAAAATGCATACACGCTTATCTTAAAACCCACCTTATTTATAAATAACCTTTAACATCCAAGCAATACAATTTTAAACAGTGTTCTTAAACAATAGGATAATATATATATTCTGCTATTTAACTGCAATTTATCCTAATACAATATTGACTTAAAACACCAGAACTTTCACAGATAAATCACTTAGTCTACCAGATACAAATTTAAATAGTACCTAGGCTGGGATTACCAATTTAAAATACAATTTATTTATTTGACTCTGCCAGGCCCAGCAATAGTAATTGTTTACTTTAAATGCTTGCATACAAATAGGTAGGCTAAGAGCTATCTAGGACAATGACACACAGTTTAAAAGTATAATCTGCTCTTTAAATCTATTAACTGTAAAGGCTATGCATATGACTTATCTTACAAAACCCAGAAAACTGTATCTTTAAACTGCAGTGACTTTAAAATATCACATGTAATTAGCAGCCCTTTTCTTATACTCTCTATATATATATACGTTACCAAAATGATATCCAACTTCAAGATTTTTTCACACCTCATATAAAATAAGTGTAATTGCAATGGAATAGGAGAAGTATGGCCCACTTTGTTTTTATAGATTGACTGTGTCCTACGCATAACAGTTTCAGTCAGTTACCAAAACTCTGCAGCCAGTGTGTCTCTTCTTCCTTCTGCATACAACTTATTGTCTAATCATAGGTGTGAAATATGGGTGGCCCTTCAAAACCTTGTCCCTCTATTGGATAATCTGAATATCCCATTTCCAACAGCCAAAAAGCTTTCTGGCTGTAGTTCTCTCATGACAACACCGGGTGGCATCACAAACAGACACAGCAACATTTGAAACAACTTAAATCAGTATTTCTATGAAATGGTTATTCATTTTACCATAATTTACTGCAACAACTATTCACAATATTTGCTTTGAATAAGTTATATCTTAATGAATTTTCTGATCATTTTGATATGAAACATCACATATATCTAACATTATATTAAAATAATTTATATTTCATTTAGCCTAACAGAAAATTTATATCTCATAGTCATATAACATCAAAGTAACTTCCATATCTTCATCTCACTATATTTTAAAAGATGTATTTGAAACTTTATAAACATTTATTGCACATTCATATGATATGACATTTCATTTCATGCAGGCATTCCATCTGAAATAAAGTAATAAGTGTCATTAATTATTTCTTTCCAGGTCCACAAGTATTTATTTATATTCTTAAAAACACAGAGGTTAAGTAAGATCTTTTATGTTTTCAAAACATATATATATATATATATATATATATATATATATATATGCACATTCATTTCTATGTAGATCTGAGATTATATGTCTGAAAAATATAAACAAAACAGAGGTTATTACACATTTTTGACTGACTAAAACAGTTACCTCCCAAGTTTAGCAAATACCCATGTAATTTCTATATTTAATACATTCTGGGGCATGTATTTAAACAGAGAGAAAAAAAAAAAATGTTTATTTGCTGTCTGCTTACGTGAGCTTCCAGAGTCACACCTCAGCATCTGTCTTTTGTTTTCCAAGGCCTTTACTGCCCCACATGGGGTCAATCCACAAGTAGTTGTAAAAGTCTTAATACAACATATTTTCTGTTTAGCTAATCAGTGCAGATGTGTATTTGATGTTTAGAGATTACTGACACCTACGTGCATAAAAGTTGTTTCCCTATGATTTTTATCAGTTCCAAGGGGTTTATTTCAGACGTCTCGACTCCACATGGGGTACAGAGTGCTATGAAATTTGCACTTTCTAATTAAGAAGCAAATGTTTTATTGTTCCCACTTTAGCTAGGAATTTCTCTTTCAAAGAATGTTTTTTTTTTTTATTAGTTTCCTGTGTCATTGAAGAAGTGGGGGAGATCTTTTAGAAATAATCCTTTGTTTTACAGACCATGTGCACATCCACAGCTTTATTAAATAAAGATAAATATACTTCTATATATTATTTAATAATATTTCAAATACCTTGACAAAGGCTAAACCTAGGTAGGCTTTTTTGCTAGATTCTAAGACCTTGAAGGCCACCTCTTGTCTCAGTGCATTTTATTATCTATTCACAGCTTGACAGTGCTAGTTCATGTGTCCCATATAGATAACATTTTGCTCACTTCCGTGGAGCTATGCATGAGTCAGCTCTAATTGGTTGAAATGCAAGTTTGTGAAAAGAACTGAGATAAGGGGGAAGTCTGCAGAGGCTTAGATACAAGGTAATCACAGAGGTAAAAAGTATATTAATATAACAGTGCTGGTTATGTTCGAGTAGACTGTCCTGTTATGAATGATGTACACACCAGAATAAAAGGTGTGATGTTTATGGTAATTGTCTACAATTGCCACATGGCATCTTTTTTCACTTTGAGGGAGTGCTGAAAGTTAAAGAATGATAAAAAACAGTGCAGACTCTAGGTGACTTATGTAATATAAAACAGAATTATAAAGTTTCTTTTGAGGATCCTACTAAACTTGTTAAGACAGTTGGGGTCCCAGTTATTATACAGTGTTTGAGGACAAAGTTCCTGCATTTATTGTTGCACAAGCAAGTACTTATGGAGTGCTGTCCCAATTTCACCCCAAATTAATGAGTTCAGAGTGATTTAACTATCTCTCTCTAGTGGTTTGTGAGTAAAACTGGAAAATTCATGGGCCTCAATAGGCAGTCCAAATTGTGACTATAAAAAACAAATATGATATGTTAAAGGCGCCTGCTAGTAGATATGATCAAATGATAAATAAAAAGTGCAATAAGTGCATTAAACACTAAAAACCAGTCAGTGAATAACTATCCATAATCTGCAGTATGCTGATATTGGAGTGATTAGAATAAGCAACAGTGTTGCTAGTGATATAATGTTGCAATATATAAAACAACCCCATGTAACAAGTGATAATATGGGGATATCTAATTGCGTGCTAACATAATATAGTGCATTATGATATTATATATACAAAAATAAAAAAATAAGTGATAAACATTAATCAAAAATACAAAAACAAAACGAACATGATCACTAATGGGGAGTTAGTGATACAGTTCTGATTAAAATCCCATGGAGTTCCAGAAGTGATTCTGTTTGAGACTCAGATTTAAGGGTCCCAATGGTGGGGTATCGTGAGGCTGCTATACTCCTTCCAAAGCTTATTGGCACATAAGCAAGGCTCTGTAGTAGTGTGAAAGAAGAAAGAAGAAGGTGCCACAATAGTGCAAGATCAATGGTGTTGAGAGATCACAAGCACGACAGGTTGTACTTACTAGAAGTAAGGCACTTGAGAAGTGCCACAGATGCACTCTGGACTTTTAATAGCTGCCCAGATAGCTATCCTCTTGCTGCTCGGTATGGCTTATACTTCGAGGTCCGGAATCGGTTAGCAATGGTATATTGTAAACCAGGTGGTATATGTCAAAAAGTGGTCTTACAATAATACCTGAATCTCAAAGGAGAGCAGGAATAATAAAAATATTGTGATGACAAAGTTGTAAAAACAAGTATAGTTTATTAAAACAAAGTTAAAACACAACGCTTTTTCCGGTTCACAGACCGTTTCATAAGGTGTCATCTGATGAAACGGTCTGTGAACGGGAAACCCGTTGTGTTTTAAATTTGCTGCAGTACTCAGAGGACACTGAAAAAATATTAATCCTCTAGCTGCTGAATTTTAAACAAACCTTTATTTAATTTAACACTGGGCCCACAAAAGTTAGCAACAATTCAGGCTCCCTAAAACATGCAGATTTTACAGATTAGGCATTACATTTCTATCTAACATTGGCCATAGAATATCACCACTCGTTTGAAAGAGGATTTCTTTTATTTCAATTAAAACTGAAAAACTGGCAGCTTAAGTTTCCCAGAGAGGTTCATTACTTTCTATGGGCCAGAAAATCTTACATTCTCAAATTTGGAGAGAGATTAAATGGGCTGAAATCACAGGGGATGAAATTAATGACGCTCTCTGGGACACAAAATTTAGGAGATATAAGGTAATTGGAGAACACCTCTGGCTGATATAAAGGCACAGTTTGCATCAATTACAAATTAAACCAAATTGTTTTCACTGTATTTTAACTTGCTTTTGTCTAATTTTTGGATATATATTACTTGTCTTTTAGTTAAAATAAGTGTTTTGTGAATTTTAAGCAAACTTCACCTGCATAGAGCTGGCAAGATAAATCAGTGAGAAAATACTTACCCTGGGAACTCCCCTGTTCAGCCAAGATATTTTCCCTGTCCCTCCCACTTTCTGAAACTGTCAATTTTAGTTTAGAATCTAGCAAATACAAAGTGCAATGTAATTTGTAAAAGATACACAGAAATTTACAAAGTATGATCCTAATTTGTTAAAGTAACACAGAAACTTTAAAAACATAATCTGAATTTGTAAAATCACTTCCAGATGTTAATCTAAATGTATTAAAATATAAATGAGAAAGTGCAAAGCTTATATGCAGTTATACTGTAAGGAACCAATCTGAAATGTATAACTTGCAATAGTAGATGAATACAGCACTAGCTGTGTTGAAGTGGTGCACGGTGCGAGAGGTAGCTGCAATAGCCTCTGTAATCAATATGCACTCGTAGTAACACCAGCACCAGTGTCTTGAATGTAAATATTTTTATTAGAGGTTACATTAAAAGCAGCAACGTTTCGTGGTGAACCCACTTAGTCATGCTAATTGTATCACATTGTTTCAAACAACTTATACCTTTCTTTGGCGCCAACTGGCTTTATTTTGGGAAGTATCACACCCCCTAGTGGTTACTAAATACAATGTATATACAAAATGTTAAAAACAAATGTATCTGACTAAACAGTTTTCATGTGGCAATAATAAATATATATGACTTTCACATTATTGTACATGCATATATTGTCTCCATATTTAACTTTGTTAAACTATCCTTCTAAGTTTCAATATCTTATTGCAATAAAATTTCAAAAATGTTAAACACATAGGTAAAGTACTCTAGTTATTGGAAACATATCATGTTAAACTTTTTTGCATACAGTTATATTCTAAATGATCATAAGGATGTTGGGTTTGAGACTTATACTTTAAGAGAAGCAATTCAGGTCAAAGTCTCTATTCAACCCTTTGGGAATAAGAGTATCCAATTGATATATCCATCTCATCTCTTGTTGTTGAAGGATTTTTTCTCTATTAGTCCCATTGCGTTGAATAGGGATGTGTTGTATGATTTGCCAGCAAAGCTGGCTTATACTATGGCCCTTTTCTAAAAAATGTTTGGATAGAGGTGCTTCCAAATTTTTCTCCTTATATTTGACCTGTGTTGGCTCAGTCTGTCTTTCACTTTCTGTGTGGTCTCTCCTAAGTAATACATAGAACATGGGCATTTTATGAGATAGACTACATAGCTAGTATCACAAGTATGAAACCCCCTAATGTCATAACGTCTGCCATTATGTGGATGATAAAAGTTTGGGCCTTTTATAACTGAATTACAGCTGACACATCCTAGACAGGGATAACAGCCATTTCTCTTTCCTTTCATGTATGTTTGTGTGTCTCTTCTTTCTGACCCAATATCACTTCTTATAAGGTGGTCTCGGATGTTTTTTACCCTCCTATATGCCATTAAAGGGTAATCCCTGAACTGTTCAATTTTAGGATTACAATCCCTAAGTATGTGCCAGTGTTTTTTTATAGCTTTTGCTACAACTTGGCTATGTGAGCTGTGTTGTGACACAAATACTAGTCTATCCTGTTTTTTTGTTTTTTCTTTTATTGCCCTAGGTGTAGTAATATCTTTTATTGTTTGGCTCAACAATTGTGTAGGGTACCCTCTTTGTTCAAATTTGTTTGACATTTCTAACAGCCTTTTGCTCTTAACTTCTGGTGTGCTCATTATTCTCTGTACCCTTAATAATTGACTCTTGGGTAATGAGTTAATTAGACCTTTTGGGTGAAGCTGTTATATTCTAACAAGGTGTTCCTATCAGTCTCTTTTGAAAAGATATCTATGTCGAGTCTGTTCTGTCCTTTAGTAATCTTAGTATCAAGAAATGTTATGCTCTCCTCACTATATGTCAAAGAAAATTGTAAACCTCTTACCATAGTATTAAGTTCCCTTGTAAAGTCTTCAAGTTCTCCAATGCTGCCCCACCACATGCCAAACACATCATCTATGTAGCGCCACCATACTGATCCGTACTGTCTGAATAGATGATTTTCATATACTTGGCGCTCCTCAAACTCATTCATGTAGAGGTTGGCGTATGATGGGGCAACATTGGAGCCCATGGCTGTCCCCCTTACTTGTATGAACCAATCATCTTGAAAAAGAAAAAAATTCCAGTATAATACTAGACGCAACAAATCCTCCAAAAAACAACATTGTGCTTGTGAATAACCACCACTGACCATATGCACCTTCCTTATAATAGCAATACCTGTTTCATGGCTGATGGATGTATATATACTCTTAACATCCATTGTGTAAAGTATATATCTATCTGACAGCAATTCTAAAGATTTTATCTTATCCAAGAAGTGTCCAGTATCCTTCAAGTAACTGGCCATTTTTACCACTTCTGGTTGCAGCAATTTGTCTAGGTAAATTGCTATATTGGTATATACTGAGCCTACACATGATACAATAGGCCTGCCTGGTGGTCTAGTGGGGTCTTTGTGAATTTTTGGGACCGTATAAAAAATGGGTATTTTTGGGTCCTCTACCTGTAAGTAATCAGCCAATTTTTTGTCAATTATTTGCTGATTTTCAGCCTGTTTCACTATATGGTTGATTTCTTTTTGTATTGCACTTAGGGAGTTGTTAGATATTTTCCTATAAGTGGAGGTGTTACCGAGCTGATCTCTGATTTCACTAACAGAGTGCATATTGATTACAGAGGCTATTGCAGCTACCTCTCACACCGTGCACCACTTCAACACAGATAGTGCTGTATTCATCTACTATTGCAAGTTGTACTTGGAGCTGCAAGATTACGTGCACACTGTGTAAATTATAAGAAGAATGGATAAAGGGGTGACTAACAGAACAGACGGCAATAAAATGTTCGCATACAGTGAACTGGAGGCTGCACGCATTACAAGTCTAACTAGAGGCTCACGAGAATTCCTGAGAACCACAGAATTTGCCACTACTGCAAAGGACTATGAACAACTTAAAGTCAAACTGATGCGTTGGGACCTACACGCCATCACACTCGCAGAATACTACCGAGTGAAAAGAATCCCAAGAGGTCTGAGGATGAGCACAACACCTACTCTCCTTAGGGACAATGTGGATTACTGTGACAAATTTGAATCTATCATCAGCAAATGCTCCTATGACCTGATGGTCTGTACTGTAGAAGCATTACTGCAGGAGATTGAAAAGCAAACTGAGATAGTCAACAAACAGCATATAGAACTACTCACGGTACTGACCACAGAGGAGCTGAAGAAATTGGAGGATAAGATTGAAGAGAAAATTACAGCTGAGAAAACAACCATCCAGGAAACTAAGCGAGTCAAGTTTCTTCGTGATGAAGAGGATTACCGCACAGGACATGTGTACAGATGGCGTTGTGGTAACCAGGGTTACCAGTCGGTCCGTAGATTCAACAACATGAGAAGAGCCAATAGGAACAGAAACCGGCACACACGTGACACAAGTGTCACTACCGGAACCGACACGTCATCAGACGACGCCACACAGCACCCTTTGGGAAACTCCAGCAGCGGCGGCGAGAGCGATTCCGCCGGGGAGGCCGCAAACACAGGAGTCAGAGAAGGGAAGGAAATGAAGAATGTAGGAGGCCAAGGGGAATAGCGGAAATCACAACGGAAGCTGCAGCAGAAGAAGTAAACCAAGAACAGGACACTGTGGTAAATATTTCTAAGCATATGTTTACCACTAATGAATTAAATGTATTGAACAAGGGACTGTCTTTTTGCCCTTACCAGGACTTAAACTTCTTTGAACTAACCAAGGACTTACACAAGTTTTACAGAAATGTGAAGCTAAAAATTTGGTTTAATGAGATGCACGATATCACCATTGATAACAGAGAAAAAGATAAGGGACACAGTATGTTAAAGCTGGATAGTTTGGGACTTAGAAAGAAGAGTCATTTTAACCCTAGCTTATCCAATCACAGCCTCAACACATTCACTAAGTTGGTGGATTTTGAAATTGCATCACTGAAAAATAAAATAAAAAAACAAAATAATCAAAGATCTAAGCCTATTAATTTCCATAAACAGGATCAGCAGGCATTAAAAAGTTTAAAGAGTGATAATAGCATCATACTTAAGGGGGCAGATAAGGGAGGTGCCACTGTAGTGATGGATAAACATTACTATGTTAGTGAAATCAGAGATCAGCTCGGTGACACCTCCACTTATAGGAAAATATCTAACAACCCCCTAAGTGCAATACAAAAATAAATCAACCATATAGTGAAACAGGCTGAAAATCAGCAAATAATTGACAAAAAATTGGCTGATTACTTACAGGTAGAGGACCCAAAAATACCCATTTTTTTATAAGGTCCCAAAAATTCACAAAGACCCCACTAGACCACCAGGCAGGCCTATTGTATCATGTGTAGGCTCAGTATATACCAATATAGCAATTTACCTAGACAAATTGCTGCAACCAGAAGTGGTAAAAATGGCCAGTTACTTGAAGGATACTGGACACTTCTTGGATAAGATAAAATCTTCAGAATTGCAGTCAGATAGATATATACTTTACACAATGGATGTTAAGAGTTTATATACATCCATCAGCCATGAAACAGGTATTGCTATTATAAGGAAGGTGCTTATGGTCAGTGGTGGTTATTCACAAGCACAATGTTGTTTTTTGGAGGATTTGTTGCGTCTAGTATTATACTGGAATTTTTTTCTTTTTCAAGATGATTGGTTCATACAAGTAAGGGGGACAGCCATGGGCTCCAATGTTGCCCCATCATACGCCAACCTCTACATGAATGAGTTTGAGGAGCGCCAAGTATATGAAAATCATCTATTCAGACAGTACGTATCAGTATGGTGGCGCTACATAGATGATGTGTTTGGCATGTGGTGGGGCAGCATTGGAGAACTTGAAGACTTTACAAGAGAACTTAATACTATGGTAAGAGGTTTACAATTTTCTTTGACATATAGTGAGGAGAGCATAACATTTCTTGATACTAAGATTACTAAAGGACAGAACAGACTCGACATAGATATCTTTTCAAAAGAGACTGATAGGAACACCTTGTTAGAATATAACAGCTTTCACCCAAAAGGTCTAATTAACTCATTACCCAAGAGTCAATTATTAAGGGTACAGAGAATAGTAAGCACACCAGAAGTTAAGAGCAAAAGGCTGTTAGAAATGTCAAACAAATTTGAACAAAGAGGGTACCCTACACAATTGTTGAGCCAAACAATAAAAGATATTACTACACCTAGGGCAATAAAACAAAAAAACAGGATAGACTAGTATTTGTGTCACAACACAGCTCACATAGCCAAGTTGTAGCAAAAGCTATAAAAAAACACTGGCACATACTTAGGGATTGTAATCCTAAATTTGAACAGTTCAGGAATTACCCTTTAATGGCATATAGGAGGGTAAAAAACATCAGAGACCACCTTATAAGAAGTGATATTGGGTCAGAAAGAAGAGACACACAAACATACATGAAAGGAAAGAGAAATGGCTGTTATCCCTGTCTAGGATGTGTCAGCTGTAATTCAGTTATAAAAGGCCCAAACTTTTATCATCCACATAATGGCAGACGTTATGACATTAGGGGGTTTCATACTTGTGATACTAGCTATGTAGTCTATCTCATAAAATGCCCATGTTCTATGTATTACTTAGGAGAGACCACACAGAAAGTGAAAGACAGACTGAGCCAACACAGGTCAAATATAAGGAGAAAAAATTTGGAAGCACCTCTATCCAAACATTTTTTAGAAAAGGGCCATAGTATAAGCCAGCTTCGCTGGCAAATCATACAACAAATCCCTATTCAATGCAATGGGACTAATAGAGAAAAAATCCTTCAACAACAAGAGATGAGATGGATATATCAATTGGATACTCTTATTCCCAAAGGGTTGAATAGGGACTTTGACCTTAATTGCTTCTCTTAAAGTATAAGTCTCAAACCCAACATCCTTATGATCATTTAGAATATAACTGTATGCAAAAAAGTTTAACATGATATGTTTCCAATAACTAGAGTACTTTACCTATGTGTTTAACATTTTTGAGATTTTATTGCAATAAGATATTGAAACTTAGAAGGATAGTTTAACAAAGTTAAATATGGAGACAATATATGCATGTACAATAATGTGAAAGTCATATATATTTATTATTGCCACATGAAAACTGTTTAGTCAGATACATTTGTTTTTAACATTTTGTATATACATTGTATTTAGTAACCACTAGGGGGTGTGATACTTCCCAAAATGAAGCCAGTTGGCGCCAAAGAAAGGTATAAGTTGTTTGAAACAATGTGATACAATTAGCATGACTAAGTGGGTTCACCACGAAACGTTGCTGCTTTTAATGTAACCTCTAATAAAAATATTTACATTCAAGACACTGGTGCTGGTGTTACTACGAGTGCAATCTGAAATGTATAGTAATATAAAATTCAAAGCACAAAGTGTAAGCATAAAAGAACTCTCATATCCACCTCCCTAAAACTAAAGATGCTTACACTCGGGCCATTCTCTTGATAATGCTCACAGGAGCAAAGAGACTTATTCCTAAGAAATGAAAATCAAAACGGGTCCCATCAATTGATGAATGGTACTCCTCAGTAGAGGAACTACTAACCTTGGAAAGATTACCTTACTTTAAAAATAACCAATTGGTGACGCATGAGATGATGCTGGTGGTGTAGAAAGCTACTCCATTAAAGCGGTCGTAACAGCTGCAGGTTCCACAAAATGATACTCCTACAGGGCAGCAAAAGGTCTTATTTTCCCTTTTTTTTGTATTTTATTTTCTGCTTCTCTCTCCCTCCTTCTCCTTGCTTTTCTTCCCCCTTCCAGTACTGAACTCCCTCCTGAATTACCCGGGCGCACACCTGAATTTAAAAGTATTTTATATGTTCGCATAAGTTTGAATATCTCTTTTTTTGAAAATTGTTAAGACGTCAAGCTTTACAAAGAAGGGCACGACCAAGGACAAACAAGGACATTTAAGTCACTTTGACTTTGGAAAGAGAACATTTCACTTTGTAACACTAAGGTCCTGCCTAGGCTTCATCTAAGTAATAAGTCGGATTGTAACACTGAAATGTATGTGATCTTATACTTAAGACCTGAGCATTGAGAAATGTACTTTAACTTTGTATAACTAAATGACTTGAATAATAAAGCTTGTTTTAGAAAAAAAACAGAAAACTCTCATATCATGTAGTACTATAATGAACTGAGCTTGTCTCTTCTTCACATACATAAATGAGAGCGATCTCCCAGTGCAGGAGAGTTCTGCCCTTTTTCTTTTGAGAATTCAGTGAGTTCAGCCCCTGTGGAGTCCTGAACTACAATTACTCTCCAAGCTGGAGAATCATTTGAATATCAGTGCCTTAGTCTGAATTTTAAATGAGTAGTAGAATTTTTTCTGGCTAAAAAGTAAGATACATTTTCCTTCCCCTTGCATCATGTGACAGCCATCAGCCAATCACAAAACACACTCTCACACACACACACACATATATATATATATATATATATATATATATATATATATATATATATATATATATATATATATATATATATATATATGAATTTCTGCACATGCTCAATATGAACTGCTGCCTCAGAAAGTACATTGTATTTGATAATCTTTTTTTATTACATTTACAAGTGGTACTTTAAATGTCTTATGGGTTGTTTATAGGAATGAATGCACACATGTTGATTAGAACTGCTTTCTATTGTAAGGCTTTTGAAGTCTCAGCTCTATCAACTGTAGGAGATGCCTAGGGCTGCCAATGAGCAATGCATTATTTAATATTAGATTTGCAAAACCCTGTGTTTCCTGGTTCCTTTTTTTCATATGCGGATATTTAACATATTTAATTTCTACATTTTTATGTATAATAGAATATTTTTTGCATACAATGGCCATTTAACTTCATTGTATGAGTTGATGTTGCTTGTACTACAGCTATAAATATACCCAGCAGAAGAATAGTTTTTGTGTGGATCTCTAATCACTTTGCTTTCACTTTCTTTCACTTTCTTTCACTTTCATACTAGCAATTAAAGTAATGCTTTGGGATTTCGTCCAGCTGTCAAACCTGGCTTACATATTGTTCCAGTTGGACTCTTTTGTGATTACAATTTAATTGGTTTATAAAGGTCCTGGCTTCTGTGCATTCCTAGATTCTTTGCCCAACATCCGTAGACCTGCGATGCCAGAATCAGTGATTTTGAAATCAGTCATCTATACTATAACCATGTTAATTTTATTACGTTTTATTTTTGTTTGTTTTTTACTTGTTCTAAATTATCATAAAATAATTTTTTTTGATATGACCTATTCCATATTTCACCCAACGCATGTGTTTTTATTTTTTAGCACTCCTGTATGCAACTATTTTTGGTAATGTGACAACTATCTTTCAACAAATGTATGCCAACACCAACCGCTACCATGAAATGCTAAACAGCGTCCGTGATTTCCTTAAACTTTACCAAGTCCCAAAAGGTTTGAGTGAGCGTGTTATGGATTATATTGTTTCTACATGGTCAATGTCTAGAGGCATAGATACAGAGAAGGTGAGTATTAAACATTAATCTGATCCTTGTTGAATTAAAGGGACAATCTACTTGAAAATGTTTATTGTTTAAAAAATAGATAATTCATCCATTACCCAGTTTTGCATAACCAACACTGTTATATTAATACACTTTTTACCTCTGTGATTATCGTGTATCTAAGCCTCTTCAGACTACCCCTTATCTCAGTTCTTTTGACAGACTTGTATTTTAGCCAATTAGTGCTGACTCATAAATAACTCCACATGAGTGAGCACATGTTATCTAGCTGTAAAAAACTGTCAAAATGCTGCCTTCAATGGCCTAGAAATCAGTTTAAGCCCACCTAGGTTTAGCTTACAACAATGAATATCAAGAGTACAAAGCAAATTTGATGAGAAAAGTAAATTAGAAAGATGTTTAAAATTGCATGCCCTATCTGAATCATCAAAGTTTAATTTTGACTTGACTGTCCCTTTAATACAAATATTAATGTATACAATTTAGTGAATATTTCCAAGACTACGCATTGACTCTGTCTTCTATTAGCATTAGGAAGCTTCAGGCTGTCTGCACAGAGTGTGAAAAGAACAAATGCATATTTAAATAAATCTATGCACTCTGGGTGCAATTTGCTCAAAATCTGCATTAAAAAAGAACGAGAAATATAGTAACTTGAGGCAACTCTAGCAGGTTCCTTGATTATTTCTTAAATGTTAAATTATGTAACCTTTACAACAAATAGGTTGTTCATTTTTCCTCCAAAATAGCTTATTGCTTATACATTTTAGGAACAAATACATCTTAGTTTTTAAATTGTCTGCATTATTTTAGAGTAAACTAATGGTTTGTTTTTAGGATAGAATTATGCTTGGAGGTCATTAATATTCTCTACCAAGAAATAATAATATTGATCAGTTCTTTAATAACCATATTCGACATAACCCAATGGACACATTTATTTCTGAGAGTGGCTTTGGTAGTGTGTCACATTATCTATTACCTGTAATGAATAAATAATTAATGTGACTTGCCTTTCTATATTAGTATAGCACATTTAAATATGTACAGGGTTTTCAGCTTTTAGTATTACACACGTTAGCTCTAAGAGTTTTCTTATGGGATTAACTGTACAGAACTACATATTTGAAAAAAAAAAAATGTTCTGTTTAGATTGTACTGTATGCAAATAAGTGTTTAAACACAAATGTATATTTAATCTAAAAATGGAAATTATCTTACTGGTCTACAAAGGTTTAAAAATTAATAGAGTTTTAGGACGGATAGCGGCTTTGGTAATGAGTCACGTTATCTGTTACCTATAACGGATAGATAATCAATTTGATTTATGCCCTTCTCTATTAGTATAATGCACTGAAATATATATTTTTTTAAGCTTCGCTATTAAATAAGTTTGCTTAAAGGGTCAGTAATGCACTAACGGGAGCTAACTGCTGATTTATGGCTTCACATATATGCCTCTTGTGATTGGCTTACCTGATGTGTTCAGCTAGCTCACAGTAGTGCACTGCTGTTTTTTCAACAAAGTATACAAAGAGAATGAAGCAAAATTGATAATAAAAGTTAATTGGTGGTTTAAAATTGAGTGCCCTTTCTGAATCATGAAAGAGCTTTTTAAAGAGCTTTTTAGGAAATGATGGTATAGAGCTTCATATTTGTGTAACAAATGAATGAACATTTGTTGAAGGAGAAACAATGCACTACTGATAAACCTTTCAGCAAAGGATAACAAGGGAAGGAAGAAAATTGAATACTGGAAGTAAATTAGAAAGGTCTATACAATTGTATGCACTGTCTAAATCATGAATGCCTAATTATGACTTTACTGTCCCTTTAAAGGGGAAGTTAAAACGTAATTCTCCTTTAAATGTTTATTTATGTACTTTCATTATTACTTTTGACAACTGTTCCTTTTATGTAAATCTTAAAACTGTAGTTTTTTCCGCTGCTCACAGAGAGGCTGTAGTGCAATGCATGGAATTAATATCATTGGACCGCCTACATGCTGTACAGGGATTGGCTGATTTATACAGGATCTCATTCTTAGCTGTTCCTAATTGGTGACAGTAATGGAGATAAGATAAAGACCCTCAAAGCTTCTGAAGGCTGTTATTGCAAATATTACTAAAAAGCAGGCGTTTCTTCTGTATGAGGATGACTTGCAACAAAGTGAATAAGGAGGCAGTAAGGTCAAATTTATACTGTCATGATTCAGATAGATCATGCAATTTACTTCTATTATAAACCTAACTTGTTCTCTTGGTATCCTTTGTTGATTAATAAACCTAGAAAGGCCCAAAGGGGCACATGAGCACTTTAGCATTCTATAGCAGCAGTGTTCACAACAATGTATAACATTGCTTCAAACATTACTGCAAACAATGCTGCTGTAAAGTACTAAATAAATACACATTCCTTAGCTCCTATTTACCTACCTAGGCTTCTCTTCAAAAAAGGATAACAAGAGAACAAAATAATGTTTATAACAGAAGTAAATAGGAAATTGTATAAAATTGCTTGCTTTAACTGAATTTTTAAAGTTTCATTTTGGCTCCACTGTCCCTTTAACCATTTAGCTGCAACACTTTGTACACTTTATTTGAATCGTGATAGCAAATCTTGGGCTTCATGTCAGCATTTGATTGATACTATTTTCACTACAACCTTTCATTTAACAACTTTGACAGGATCCAAGCACAAGTAAATATAAGGTTTATTTACTCTGCCGCCAGATAAGCAATTTTTAAAACCTTTCCATTTACTTCTACTGTCAAATTGACATTTTTTGTATCCTTTGTTGAAAAGCAGGTAGGTAGGCTCAACAAAGAATACCATGAGAACAAAGCAATTTTGTTAATAGAGATAAATTGGAAACTTATTTAAACTTTATGTGTTATGTTTGTGTTTCTTATCCCTTTAAATGTGTCATAACATTGTGAATTAGACTTGTGCACGGCGGAAAAATTTGTTTCGGTTCGGTTCGGATCGATTCGGATGTTTTGGAATTTCGGTTCGGATCGATTCGAAATTTGGAAAAATTTGAATGAATTTGTTTCAGATTCGTTTCGGATTCATTTGGATTCAAATAAATTCGGCTGGATTCGGTTCGGTTCGATTCGGAAATTCGGAATTTTGGTATGTGTTAGGTGGGATATGCTGTGTATTAGACTAGTATTATGTACTGTATATTAGGTGTAACCCATAGCAGAGTAATATAACCTAATATACTGTACAATACTAGTGTAATCCATGGCCATCCGAATGTAACGAATAAATCCGAACTAATTCGGATTTATTCAGTAGATTCGGTACTACCGTAATTCGGAAATTCGAATCGATCCGAATCTCCGAATTTAACAAATTCGTCCGAAAATCGAACCGCACATGTCTATTGTGAATGTCAGAACGTAAACAACCTCAGAAACGTGAAAGATATTAACCATTTTATGACCAATTTGATTTGTCTACATCGGAACAACAGTAAAGTTTCTTACATTACTTTATAACTATAATATATTAACAGTGCCAGTATAGGCTTGCCTAATACAAACAATAAAACAACTAGTGGGTGAGGAGAAGGATTTGAATTCATTATGGACTTCAAAGCTCTGTCATTTGAACGTTTAATAATTTGCTAATTCTGTGATTCTTTAAAAAGAGCCTCATTTAATATATAGTAGCAGTGATGTAAAAAGAATATTTTTATGCTGATGCTGGAATAACTATTGCGTGTATCTTCACAGGTTTTACAGATTTGCCCTAAAGATATGAGAGCAGACATATGTGTGCACCTGAATCGAAAAGTTTTTAAAGAACATCCTGCATTCAGATTGGCCAGCGATGGCTGCTTGAGAGCTTTAGCTATGGAATTCCAGACCGTGCACTGTGCGCCTGGGGATTTAATTTACCATGCTGGGGAAAGTATAGACACACTTTGCTTTGTGGTTTCAGGCTCTTTAGAAGTAATCCAGGATGATGAAGTTGTTGCTATTCTTGGTAAGTTTTGCAGTTCTTTTTTGCTTCTATAATTTCTGTCTGTCTGCAATGGCTCTTTGTGGATTCCAATGTGTAACATAACAAAGACACACGATGGAATTAATTATTTTTTGTTATACTTTTGTGCCTTTTTTTAATTAATGGCTCAGATAATGCTATTATAGTATAAATAATGTGTTTAGCTATTTATGAAATGAGTATTATGGACTGATGGGGATATATTTTCCTTTGGCAATAAATGACAAATGAAGTGTCATGTTATATAATTTAAACTGGGATATGATTTAGAGATATTGTAGACCAGATTAGTCATACTTGATGCTACAGAAGTAATATTGAGAAAAACCTTTTCAATGTCCTCTTTAAAATAGGTAGCAGTAGATTTTACGTTACTGCGCAGGTCAAAGTTTTCCATAAATGTTGTGAAAACAGAATTTGTAACCCTTTACTGGGCCCTCTCTGGCCAGTCCCCTAGGTCTTGCAGCCTTTTTTTGAGCCAATCATAGGCCATACTTTCCGCTTAATATACAGGTAACCTTCATTTTATACTGGTTGGTTTATATCAATTCACAATAATAACCATTACAAAAGTAACAGTATACACCCAAAAGTCAGACATAGAACTCTATTCAAATTGATACATTTCTAGCAACACATATCTGAGACTGTGGCCCTGTTGATAGAAATATCATCGAAGAGGCAATATTTTTCAAAAGGCCCCCTCCCAGCGGACCAAGATTTTGGTGAAATAGTCAAAAGTAATGAAATCAATGTTTAAAGTCAGTCTCATTAAGAAGTGTTTTACTATACATCACAGTGGGTGGCGATACTGATGATATTTTCAAAGCAACGTCGCCAACTACAACTACTCCCTTTACCCAGTATTGAATGGCAATACAATTTACATGTGTCAACAGAAATGCAACCCCTATTGTTACAAAACAATAGTGAAACTAAGACATGAATAATACACATATAGGAGCTGGGGGATTCTGGGTATATTGTACATATATACAATGTTTTATTTATATGTATTTTATTGTATAATCAGGGGTCAAGTCCTACAAAAAAAATGTGGGAACTCACCAAGACTTTCACCTTCTCACAATTAATAATGTTTTATACACACACTTACATACATACACACCGAGACACACACGCTGTGTTTCTATGTATATAATCTATACACTCTGGTTAATGAAAGCAAATGAAAACCAATGAGGGGCTGAATGGTTGCCTTTGGGCCTGAGGATGGACACCCATGGTTACATTTTTACATGGCATGGGTGACATTTTTAATTGTAATTTAGGATTCAACTGAATACTGAGAAGCCAGACACACACTTTTTAACACATGAAGGGGCATTTGTATATAGATTATGTGGAATAATCCAAAAAACTTTAGGAGATGTTACTCCCTGGCTCTGTGTAAGTCTCTGTAATGTAAACATCTGATATCTTGATCTTGATAAGGTTTGTGTGTGCACTCACTCTGCAGTAAGAAACAATTATCATGTAATTTAATTAAAATTATGGTCACAAGGCATCTGAGTGTCATTTTCTTTTACAATTAACACGTATACCAAGTAAATGTGAAGCAAGTAACACTGGCAGAGGAAGTAGGAAGCATGAGGGTAAAGTAACACTGAAAGCAAAACAGGTCACCTTTTAATTTGGGATGAAACTGGTAAGGTTAAATCTGTAGCAAATAGATTATCTTGCAAAGGTCAGCATTCTGCAGAGAATCTGACCTGCTAACCATAAATTGATAGATTAGACATACAGACACCAACATAGATTAACAGACTGAACATACTATTGATGTATAAAATAAAGTAATTGGGCTTATCCTACTACAAGATGTTTCACAAACACTTTTAACCCCTAAATGACCAACACCATACCCTGTACGATGCTGGTCGTTATACCCTTGAGGACCAGCGACATACTGGGCTTCTCTATGCCCTGATCTAGCTTAAAATAGCGAGATTGTGCTATTTCTGCATGCCCCACGAGTGGGGCACTGCAAAAATAGATTTGCAGAGTTATCAAAGTGGCCCTCTCTGCATCGCACAGCGGCGATGCCAATCTGCATCGCTGGAGGAGGCGGGAGGAGGGCGAGAGTGGGTGGGACCGCTACGCCACGCAACACGCTACATATAAAAAAAAGAGCCGGAAAGTGAGGGGGAGGAGGGAGGAAGGGAAATGAGGGGGATCCTATGTTGGATCCATCGAGGGAAAGGGATCTGGGAGGGGGTAGGGTAATGAGGGGTGGCAGATACACTATAGGAAAAAAATGGTTTATGGGTTTTAATAAAAAAAAGTATAAATTGAGGCAAACTGGGTACTGGCAGACAGCTGCCAGTACCTAAGATGGCGGCAAATAGGTAGAGGGGGAGGGTTAGAGAGCTTTTTTTTGGGGGGGGGCAGGGAGGTTGGGGGTAAGGGGGGATCCTACACTGCAGAAAACATTAAAAAATAAAATTAAAAAATAATTAAAAAAGCAGCCTTTTACTTTAGTACTGGCAGACTTTCTGCCAGTACTTAAGATGGGGGTGACCTTTGGGGGGTGAGGGAAGGAAGAGAGCTGTTTGAGAGGGGTCAGGGAGGGATAAGAGGGTGGGATGTGTCAGGTGGGAGGCTGATCTCTACACTAAGGGGCACATTTATCAATGTGCGAGCGGACATGATACAAAGTTGCGTATCATGTCCGCCGCACATCGATAAATGCCAACAGCATAAGCTGTCTGCATTTATCATTGCACCAGCAATCGGCTACTTTATTTATCATTGCACCAGCAATTGGCCGCTAGCAGGGGGTGTCAATCAACCCGATCGTATATGGAGCTTGATTAAAATGCCCCTTTAGCTAAAATTAACCCTTCTAATTACCAAAAAGCAATGCCAAAGCCATATATGTCTGCTATTTTTTAACAAAGAGGGTCCCAGAGAAGCATTTACAACCATTTGTGCCATGATTGCACAAGCTGTTTGTAAATAATTTCAGTGAGAAACCTAAAATTGTGAAAAAAATAACGATTTTTTTTATTTGATCGCATTTGGCGGTGAAATGGTGGCATGAAATATGCCAAAATGGGCCTAGGCCAATACTTTGGGTTGTCTACTAAAAAAAAAAAAAAGTTTTGATAGGTAAATATATAAAAAAAAGGCTCTTTTTCCGTTTAAATGTAGTGATGGCAAAAATGTTAAAAATGCTCTGGTCTTTTGGGGAAGTTTTTGTATGAAATGCCCGGTCCTAAAGGGGTTAATTGCAAGGACTATTTTTCTTTGTGTATATACTTGTATTTCCCTTGCAAAACTCATCCCAGCTATCTCTGGAAGAACTAAAAGTAATTCTAATCAGAGAGTAAGTAGGAAGCTGGAAGGACATGACTCTTCGCTGCGAAATGAGCACATTTTTCTTTGTTTCAATACTGAGGTTTTGTTTAAAACAACTTTAAAATAACTTAACTAGGCACACATGAACGTCTATTGTTTAAAGTCCAGATCCAGGGTGTCCATATTTTGTTTTTAACTTACATAGTGCATAGCAAGCTTAGCTTCAGTTCTTCACACCCTCCTTCCTCCCCTCTCCTTCCTTTCCACGGTGGGCTGAGACCTCATTGTCTTATAGCAACTCCAGGCTCCTCCTTTGTCACAGAGTCTCACCCACTTAAGGTGAAATAGTCCTATTTCTGCTGAGGGGAGCTAAATAACCTCAGAAATGTGTGCAGGTTGATTACACAGCAGGACCACTGATAGGCTTGAATTTAGTGTATCATAGGAAGTGTTAATGCCCATTTCTGGAGGATCTCACTATCTCTCTAACCAGACTGTGCTCCAGTTCCTCCCACCAGCAGCAGCAGTGTTTACTGAAGCGTTTCTGTTCTCTGTCCAGGGGGAAAATAGTTCCACCTGCAAAAAAACTGCAGGTACTCTGTTCCCATGCATTCCTGCTGGACTTGACCTGTGTATAATGCTATACAGGTAAAAAAAAAAAACTTTATTTAACTGCTTTGGATCGGAAAAGGTTTTGCTTTCAAAATATTTTTAATTTTGGAATATTTGTAGTTGTAAAATGGGACAGTTTAGAAAGGGGATGGAACCAACTGTAAACAACAATATGTTAGATCATTTAGGCCATATTTACATGTAGTTTTTTTTTAAAAAATCATTACTTTTGTATACATAGTACCATCAGAAAGATAGCTCAGTACTGCAATCAGAAAGGTATAAGTTGTTGTTTTAAACAAATATAGACTATTATTTGCATTCTAGAACTTATAAACCAAACCAAAGTCACAGGCATAGAAGATTATTACTTACAGGTAAGGAAAAATAGTAATTTGTGATCGTTTTATTTTGAAAAAAAAAAATGAATTAAAAAGTTTGGAATTTGGAATTCCGGATTTGGGGATTTGTACCTGTAATATGTATCTCAAAAGTCTTTTCGTGATTTTAAAAATCATATATTTAGCTTTTGGCATGTTTTTTCTTTTTTTTTTTGGAAGAAGGGTTTATGTTTGTGATATTAATATTTCATGGAAGACCGTAGCCATGGCTTTCTAGTTGTATTTATTTATTGTTGATGTAAGTTCTCCCTTTTCTGGAATGTTATACTTTTGTTATATAATATTGCAACCTCACTGTTACAAACGTGTTCTATATTAATATGTATAACACATTCAAATTAGTGAAAACTTACATCGCTAACCCGACAGGAGTTAAACATAGAAGAAAATGTTCTATATATTTTTAAATATATATTTATATATATATATATGATGTATTTTTAAAAAAAATATATATATCTATACCTATGTGTGTGTGTGTATATATATATATATATATATATATATATATATATATAGGACATTTGGGTCATAGGACACTTGGTCATAAGACATATGGTCATAGGACAATTGGTCACAGGACATTTGGTCCCAGGACATTTGGTCATAAGACATTTGTTCATAGGACAATTGGTTATAGGACATTTGCGCACAGGACATTTGGTCATAGGACATTGGTTATTAATGTAACAAATTACAGCTTGTCTTCCCTGCATCAGGAGGTCCCTTTATTTTTGCGTATATAATATCCATGTATAGAAATTACTTTAATAAGGTCTCACTATATAACCTAGTCACTCTCACCCATTCGTCATCTTCTATCTTCATCCATCCGGCGCGGAATGGCTCCATCTTCAAGACATCCGACGCGGAGCATTCTCTTCTTACGACGTCTTCTTGAGCAACAAAGATTCCTTTAAATGACGTCATCCAAGATGGAGTCCCTTAGATTCCGTTTGGCTGATAGAATTCTATCAGCCAATAGGAATTAAGGTTGAAAAAATCCTATTGGCTGTTGCAATCAGCAAATAGAATTGAGCTTTCATCCTATTGGCTGATCCAATCAGCCAATAGGAATGAGGTCGCATTCTATTGGCTATTCCAATCAGCCAGTGCTCCGCGTCGGATGTCTTGAAGATGGAGCCGCTCCGTGCCAAATGGATGAAGATAGAAGATGCTGTATGGGTGAAGTCTTCTGCAGGCTTGGATGAAGACTTCAGCCGCTTGGATGAAGACTTCTGCCGTCTTCGATGAGGACTTCTCCCGGCTTCTTTGAGGATGGATGTTGGATCTTCAAAACTGTAAGTGGATCTTCAGGGGTTAGTGTTAGGTTTTTTTAAGGGTTTATTGGGTGGGTTTTAGTTTTATATTAGGGTTTGGGCAGCAATAGAGCTAAATGCCCTTTTAAGGGCAATGCCCATCCAAATGCCCTTTTCAGGGCAATGGGGAGCTTAGGTTTTTTTAGTTAGGTTTTTATTTGGGGGGGGTTGGTTGTGTGGATGGTGGGTTTTACTGTTGGGGGGGTATTTGTATTTTTTATTTACAGGTAAAAGAGCTGATTTCTTTGGGGCAATGCCCCGCAAAAGGCCCTTTTAAGGGATATTTGTAGTTTATTGTAGGTTCGGTTTTTTTTCATTTTGGGGGGCTTTTTTATTTTCATAGGGCTCTTAGATTAGGTGTAATTAGTTTAAATCTATGATAATTTATTTTTTATTTTGTGTAATTTAGTGTTTATTTTTTTGTAACTTAGTTTTTGTTATTTTTTGTAACTTAGTTGTTAGGGTAGGTTCATTATTAGTTTAATATAGTATAATTTAAATCTAAAGGTAAGTTTAAATTTATTATAAGATAGGGATGAGTTAATATTTAATGTAAAGTTAGTGGGTTGTTAGGTTTAGGGGTTAATAGTTTAATTTAGTTTATGGCGATGTGGGGGGGCTGGTGGTTTAGGGGTTAATAGGTTTAGTAAGTGCTAGTGATGTTGGAGGCCAGGGGTTTAGGGGTTAATACCTTTAGTTAGTTGCTGCGGGGTCCGGGAGCAGCGGGTTAGGGGTTAATAACTTTATTAGAGTTGCAGTGGGCTCCTGGAGTGGCGGAATAGGGGTTAATAACTTTATTTAGTTGTGGCGGGGTCGGGGAGCGACGGGATATGGGTTAATAACTTTATTAGAGTTGCGGTGGGGTCCGTGACCGGCGGTATAGGGGTTAATAAGTTTATTAGAGTTGCGGTGGGCTCCGGCAGCGGCAGTTTAGGGGTTAATAACTTTATTTAGTTGCGGTGGGGTCCGGGAGCTGCGGGATAGGGGTTAAACAGTTTAGTATAGTGGTGGTACTTAGTGACAGTATACAAATAAAGTTGTAAAAAAGTCGAAGAGCAGCGAGCTCGATGACTGTTTAGTAAACAACAGTCCGCTGTTCATCGCCCCGTACTTGGTGCACAGCTTTTTGACAGCTTTTTATATAAATAAGGATAGTGTATTCAGGTCCGCGGCCGCAATGTTAGGCGATGTCAGGCGAACGTATTGGTGCCGTTGAATGCAAGTAAGTTGATGGCTTGATAAGTAGACCTCAGTGAGTGTGTAATAATGTTATGCAGCCATCTAGTGCACTGCTCACTCATATTTTTTTTTTTTGTTTTTGCACACTGAACCGCTGCTATTACGAGTATTACAAGCTTCTTTTTTTTTTTAAGGCCAAAAAGTGAGCGGTACAGCCTATCCCGCAAGATTCGTAACGCATTCTAAAGTCAGTAGTTATGAATTTTACACTACAAAGCTGTAGCATAAACTAAAGTGCTAAAAAGTACACTAACACCCATAAACTACATATTAACCCCTAAACCGAGGCCCTCCCACATCGCAAACACTAAAATAAAATTATTAACCCCATAATCTGCCACCCCGGACATCGCCGCCACTATAATAAACATACTAACCCCTAAACCGCCAAACTCCCGCCTCACAAACACTAGTTAAATATTATTAACCCCTAATCTGCTGTCCCTAGGTTAGGGCTTTAAGGGCTGCAATAGAGCTAAATGTTCTTTTAAGGGCAATGCCCATCCAAATGCCTTTTTTTATTTTGATAGGGCTATTAGATTAGGTGTATTTAGTTTAAATATCTTGTAATTTGTTTTTTATTTTGTGTAATTTAGTGTTTGTTTTTTTGTAATTTAGGCAATTGTATTTAATTTATTTAATTGTATTTAATTTAGGCAATCTATTTAATTGTAGTGTAGTGTTAGGTGTTAGTGTAACTTAGGTTAAGTTTTATTTTACATTTTATTTTAGCTAGGTAGTTAGTAAATAGTTAATAACTATTTAGTAACTATTCTACCTAGTTAAAATAAATACAAACTTGCCTGTAAAATAAAAATAATCCCTAAGCTAGATACAATGTTACTATTAGTTATATTGTAGCTAGTTTAGGGTTTATTTTACAGGTAAGTATTTAGTTTTAAATAAGAATTATTTAGTTATTAATTGTAGGTTTTAATTAGATTTATTTTAATTATATTTAAGTTAGGGGGTGTTAGGGTGAGGGTTAGACTTAGGTTTAGGGGTTAATGAATATAATATAGTGGCGGCAACGTTGGGGGCGGCAGATTAGGGGTTAATAATTGTAGGTAGGTGGTGGCAATGTTAGGGGTGGCAGATTAGGGGTTAATAATATTTAACTAATGTTTGTGATGCGGGAGTGCGGCGGTTTAGGGGTTAATATGTTTATTATAGTGGCTGCAACATTGGGGCGGCAGATTAGGGGTTAATAAATGTAGGTAGGTTGCGGCGACATTGGGGGAGGGAGATTAGGGGTTAATAAGTATAATGTAGGTGTCGGCGATGTCGGGCGGCAGATTAGGGGTTAATAAATATAATGTAGGTGTTGGCGATGTTGGGGACGGCAGATTAGCTGTTAATAAGTGTAAGATTAAGAGTGTTTAGACTCGGAGCTCATGTTGGGGTGTTAGGTGTAAACATAAATTTTGCTCTACGCTCACTTCTTGCCTAATAATGCCGGGTTTATAAAAACCTGTAATACCAGCGCTGTAGGTAAGTGAACGGTGACAATAACGTGCAAGTTAGCACCGCACTCCTCATAACGCAAAACTCGTAATCTAGCAGTGTGTTTTGTATTGTATAATAATAGCCTGTTAAAATAAAATGAGGCATGTCAGGAGGTAAAAAGTTTCTAATATTATGACTTATTCATAGAGAACATTCCTTGCCAGCTGTGCTTTGTATCCATTCACCATCATGTTAATTATCTGCTAATACATTTTTAAAGAGATATAGATGTGAATCATACATCACAAAGTGATGGTAGATCCGAGAATTTAACAAATGCTAGGATTTACCATTACTAAAAATAAAGTGAACTTTAATTGATCAACTATGTGAAAAATGGTGCTAAGCTCACCCTTACTGTGCCATTGCACAGCACTAAACTCAATGGCTCTGGCCGCCCAAGGCCCATTGATTTCCTTCAATGAGGTGACGTTTGCACCTCTACACCAATAGCCATGTGTGTCAACTGACAGGTTTCTGTATACACACACGGCTATTGGTTTAGAGGTGCAAGCGGCACCTCATTAGTAGAAGATCGATGTGCTGTGGGCAGCCAAAGCCGCTGAGTTTAACGCTATGCAACGGCACAGAAAGGGGGAGTTTAGCACCCTTTGTTACATGGTTGATCAATTAAAGTCCACTTTATTTTTAGTTATGGTAAATACTAGCGTTTGTTAAAAGCTTGGATTTACCATCACTTTAGCAAAAAGGTACAAAGGCATAAAAGGGGTTAACAAGCAGCTATGGAAACAATATACAAGTTTGTTTAAGAAACTACCTACTGTGTAGATAACACGGCTTTCTAGATATGGTTAAAGCATTGTCTGCATAAGAGAGCCTCATGGATAGATATTGAAGAGCGCAAGGGAAGGGGGTTAGTTGCAAGATATGACTGGTGATCAGAGCAAAAGAAGAGAAAGTAACTAGTTTACCTGCCCCAGAGTAGATCTGAAACGAGAATAATATCAGATTGCTGACTGGTGAGGCAGGTACTGTGTTGTGTGATTGAGAAGGAACAAGTGATTAAAGGGACATAATACTCATATGCTAAATCACTTGAAACTGATGCAGTATAACTGTAAAAAGCTGACAGGAAAATATCACCTGAGCATCTCTATATAAAAAAGGAATATATTTTACCTCACAATCTCCTCAGCTCAGCAGAGTAAGTTCTGTGTAAAAAGTTATACTTCACCTGCTCCCAGCTGCAGGTAAAAATAAAAAAATGAAGAAATGAACAGCAGCCAATCAGCATCAGCAGTGCTGAGGTCATGAACTTTTACTGTGATCTCATGAGATTTGACTTAACTCTCATGAGATTTCATTGTAAGCTTCCTTTACCTGATTGGTGAAATAATATGAGAGTTCACGAGGCTCATCCTTTCAGCTGTCCTAGGACAGACACACTAAAATGCTGCTTAGAAATCCTTTACAATGGGATGTGGCTACTGAGGAACTTTTGAGGTAAAATATCTTTCTTTTTTACATAGAGATGTTCAGGATATATTTTCTAGTCAGCTTTTTACAGCTATGCTGCATCACTTTCAAGTGTTTAAACATTTGGGTATTAATGGCCCTTTAAATATGTCATTCCAGCTGTTAAAAAACCATAGATGTAACAATTTATGTAAAGTGCAATATTAAATTTGATTGAATAAACAAAATGGTGATTTTTCAATGTGTATGGCTGTGTACAAGAGTAAAAATTACACCGTAAAAGAAAACGTTGCTTCACAATAGACACCAAAACACGTTAAATCTACATTTTCACAAATAGGCTGCCTTTAAGTGACAGCGTAGGTTGCAGCACTTACTGTAAAACAAGGTGGTTCTACGTCTTCACACACTGCTCTGTGCAGTTGTTCCCTCTTTATGCATAGCACAGGGCTTTAGAACAAAAAAGTAATGGCACATTCCACTGTGCTTGTAGGGGGGCAGCTCAGGAGGGGGAGTACAGAACAGAAATACTCTTACTCCAAAGCAACAAAATAAATACAAGTTGTTTTTCTTTGTTTGTTTTTTTTAGTTTGTTTATTTCTTATTTCTTTGCGTTTTGTTTTTATAACAACCATTCCTAAATGCAAGTGCCCTGGGCAGTTGAACCACCCCTCGAAACGTCCGTGAGGAGGATTACTCAACTAGAGTAAGTTCCTGCCTGCATGGTGGTGTCACCCGAGTGCGGTCCACACACCCCACACCTGGTCATAGGATATTTGGTCACAGGACATTTGGTCATAGGACCATTTGTCTTAAGACTTTTTGAGCCCTGATATTACTATAATCAATAGTGACCATTTGTCTTATGACCAAAAGTACTATGACCAAATGTCTTTTGACCATATGTCTTATGACCAAATGTCCTATGACCAAAAGTCCTATGACCATATGTCTTATGACCAAATGTCCTATGACCAAAAGTCCTATGACCATATGTCCTTATGACCATATGTCCTTATGCCCATAAATCCTTATGACCAAAACTCCTTGTGACCATATGGCTATGGCCATATGTCCTAACACTATATATATATATATATATATATATATATATATATATATATATATAAAGCTATATATTTAAAATACATAAAAATGTTGCCCTATATAAATATTAATATTGAATAAAAATGATTTGTATTGTTTTCAGATATTTGACTGGAAAGGGCTCCAATGTGTGTGTGTGTTTGTATATGTGTATATATACTGTGTATATATATATATATATATATATATATATACATATATATATATATATATATATATATATATATATATAGCCATTTGCAGTTAAAAAGATTTTTACCATATTCCTTTAAACCCTTATAACTTTTTTTGTATTAATATGTATATGTATGATCAGATAGTGTATATATGGTGTATATATGAGTTTAAGTGTATTTTTAAATGCATTTATGTTGTTTGTTGCAACTTTTTTTTGGCCCTAACCCTTCACACGAGGTGCACTAACCTGACGAGCGCTAATTTAGTTTGCGTTCACTTTACTTCCAATTTGCAATACATGTGCAAGATAATAGGGGCGCAAAATTTTATTATCATGCATGTGCTAATGTTAGCCCGCCACTTGTAATCTAGCCTTTTTATATTTAACCCACAAAGAGAGGTTAAATGTATAACTAAAGCCGCGCTCAGGATCTACAAGCAGCTCCCAAGCAGAACACATCTGACAGTTGGGGGTGGTCATGCAAATGTCACTCCAATTTGACTCAGTGGTTATGTCCACTTATGTGTTTAACACTTGCAAAACTAAACTGAAGTCGCTAATGCAAAAATAACATTTTCTAAAGAGTAAGTTACTCTGTTAAAATTTCCTTTTAGCAAAGGTGATAAAACAGATTTAGTACTGATGTATAATAATGATAATATCATTATGCTGAGAATCAGGTACTGCTATTCTTGAGATCACTGAGGATTTATTATCACATTGCTGAGAAAACTTGCAACACAGTAATCTATAGAAGGCAACAAAGGTGTTATTGACCAAGTGATCAGGTGACCAGAGCATTAAGGGCACTTTAAATATTTATTAATGTCACCAGAGTAACAGAATGTTCATTTTTGTTCCGCGCTGACAGTTTTGCTTCTAAGTATTGGAGAGCAGTGGGAAGTCAGAGATAATGTGATTGATCTGTTTTAAAGCTCATGTTTCAGTCTTCAAGTAAATGTACTCTCTTAGTGAAAGGCCGAGATGTATAAAATGCTTTTGCTGGCAGTGCACCAAGATTAAGTGGTATACGGATGTGGCGTCAGTAAAGATAGGGCTAAATTAATTACAGAGCCTCTGTTATTTAAGTAATGCATTAACCCAATCACTCTGCTATACCCTGCGATTGGTTATGTATTGTCCTTGACATAAGCTTAGATTACAAGGGGAGCGTAAAAATGGTAGCGCAATGGTGCGCTAACGTTGCTAGAGCAGAATCCATAGTGTTCCCATTTTTACTTCCACATTACAGCTTGAATGTAATGTGAGTTTTCAAGTGAAAGACTGGGGGTCAGATAGTGTGCTAAATCTCTTACCTAAAAGACTTCTATGGGACACAATACAAAACTCAGGTCTGGATTTTGTTTGAGTGCTAACCCAAAGGTTTGTTAAGCTGAAGGTGTACAAAATCAAAAAAAGAAGAAGAAATTGAGTACTTCACACAGTATAAAATAAACATATATTTTAATATACATATATAACAAGGTGTTTGACTGAAAAGGGCTCAAAGGTGCATACGTATACATATCTGGGTGTGTATATGTGTGTGCGTTTTGTATATCTGTATATGTATGCGTATGTGTTTGTGTACATATGTATGTATGTGTGCACATATATATGTACACACATATACATGTATACATACATACACATACCTGTATAAACATATATACACACACAAATCCACACACATACATGTACACCTCTGAGCCCTTCTCAGCCCAACATTAATTTAAAAACAAACAAATATATATTTATATATATATATATATATATATATATATATATATATATATATATACAGTATATACATATATTACATTAAAAGCAAGATTACGAGTGGTGCGCAAACTGTATCGATATGGATATTTCGTGGCTCTTTTTGCATGACGGAGATAGCGCACATATTATGAGATGAAAATAAACATGTTTGCTTCAACGCAATCGAAATTTAAAACGCGTCAGTTTAGTGTGACTTCAGAGCTCTGGTTAAATGCTACATGAGACAACAAAGTTGCACAAAACACAAAAATACATTAAAAAGTACAGTTACACTCATAATAACACTGCCTGATAAAAATTATTAATAAAATTGCATTAAAAGATATAAGGGGTCAAAGATATGAGGTTTTAGGTGTTATCTGTGCTTAGGATCGTTATCATGCTGAAAAATAAAATAATTTCCAATCAGGCGCTTTCTAGAAGGAACGGCAAGATGAATTAAAACCTGGCTGTACTTTTCTGCATTCATGATCCCATAAATTCAGACAATATCGCCAACACCACTGCTACCCTTCCACAAAGACCATTCTTCGTCCTGATTAAGCTTCTTCTGATTGTAGAAAGGTCAACTTGGCATCCTGATGAAGCTGCCAGATGCTGAGCCAGGTTCTTGCTGGACTTCTTCCAGGCTCTCAAAGAAGAGACTCTGAGAAACTTCTCATCAGATTTTGAAAGTTTTCTTGGCTTTCCAGTCCTTTTTTTGTCCTTGACCTCTCCTGATTCTTCAAATTTCTTTATAACAGCTGGAATACCAGATCTTGAGCATCAAGTTTGTTTGCTGATTCCCCTTTGAGAGTGGCCTTTCTGATGCAAAAGTATGATTTTATGTCTAACAAATTCTGTGATCTTCAGCATTTTGAATGAAATGATGTGATTGAAAGTTGGTATTATTAGCTATTTTCCAATGAATTAAACTCATACTACATGTGTATGTAATGCTTAAGCATGTCTTGCAAGAACCTGGTATAATAGACCTTTTTACGGCAGTCATTTTGATATGAAATAGTAGGACAAATACAGATGTTAGCAATGACATTAATTATGGTTTCATTACATTTAAGGTTACACTCTCCAGGTTCCTGCTATTGCTCAAGTGTAAGGGGAGGTCACCCTAAATACTTGCCACTTTAGCCTATATAAGCATTTTTTTCTGATTTTTTTCATTTTTTTTTAAACTGTATACAAATATCCTATCTGGTTGTATTCTAATAAATAAATAATTATATATGGTTATTATACCATTGCTAAAACATCAAATCTAATGGTGGCCTAAGACTTTTGCACAGTACTGTATATATATATATATATATATATATATATATATATATATATATATATATATATATATATATGTATATATGTATATATATATATATATATATATATATTTTGTTTATTGTGGTTTAAAAATGTAGTAAGAAATGTATCTCCATTTTCCTTTATGAAATGCTTGATCATAACTAATGTGACAGATATATTTTAACTGAATCATAACTTAGGCTGAACAATTTTACACACTTATTATTTACTGTCTTTTAATGGACTATTAGCTATTTTATATTACATTACGGTTGTACTACTCAGTCTCCCCATATTGATTTGAGTATCTATTTATAAATGCACTTTAAGTGTGCGTTGCAGTACAAATCAATTTGTAGGGCACATGTCATATCTAAACAAAAAATACTACTAAGATTGCCTCTCAGTAAAGGCACATTTTAATACAAAAATTGGTTAGTCTCATAGTTAAATTCCCGTTCAAGGAGCATCGCAGCTTCTAAACAAAACATGATAGATGAATCAATTAGAAACGCCAGCCACACATAGCTACCAATCAGCCGCAGTTTTCTGACTGGGAGCAGCAATGAGCATGTTTCATAAGCACATAAACGCATAAGGCTAAATAACAAGTGGTGTGTTAGCATGGGACACGCAAACAGAAACTGCGCTAAATATGTGTATATGTGTATATATTTGTATATATGTTTACAGGTATATCTCACTTTACAGCGCTTCACTTTACAACGCTTTGCTAATACAGAGCTTTGTGGAGCTGAAGTTCAACCTCCAAGGATTTTGAAACAGTGCTGTAATCTTCGTGAGATTGCGAGAAAAGTGACTGGCACCATGTTGTTATGTGCAATTCACTTTGTTTAATGCATTACAGTGCAATCTGTGTCTCAGTGCTATAGTCTGACAAATTGTACTACAGTAATTGTCACTTTTTTACAGGTACAGTATTTATTGAATACTAATTGAATACTGTGCTGTGTTAGTGTTAAGCTAAACGTAGCACTATTGCACCCCTAATATGAGTTAGTTCAAACATGTTTTAAGGTTTTTAAACACACTGGCAAGTGAAAAGAAAGCTAAAACTGCTTTGTTTCACTTTAAGGCGGTTTTAACTTTACAGCGGGGCTCCGGTCCCTAACCTGCTGTATGAGTGGGGTATACCTGAAACGATCGTCTGGGGTTGTCATGTTCCTTGTTCAGAGGAGAATTGCCTGGTATTTCGGGGCTGGACTGACCTTACTTGGCGGGATCAGACTGATTTACTTCAGGAAAGTTTTCTTCTGTGAAAAGCACACTGGTCTAAAAGAGGCTGCTTCCGGGTGGTAAATCGCCATAGAACAAGCCACTGAGCTGTTGTTCGTTCCTGGTAGAGCGCTTCTCTCTTTGTATGGGGTATACCTGTATACATGTGTATTTATGTATTTATATGAGTAAATATATATGTGCTTAAATACACACATAAGGCTAGATTACAAGTGGCGTGTATTGTTAGCATGGGACGTGCAAACAGAAACTGTGCTAAATATGTGTATGTGCGTATATATGTGTATATATGTGTGTATATATGTGTATACATGTGTATTTATGTTTTTGGAAACAAAGAAATGAAGGAATCCGGCACTTCTTGAAACTTGAAGAACAAATGGCTTTATTGGCAAGTAAAATTAAAGGCAAAAGTAATGCATAGCAGCCCCAGCAATTCAATCATTGCGGCACAGCAAACAAAAGGTTAGCATGGATGGTGGTCACTAAAGCTGACGTGTTTCGGCATCCCACGCCGTAGTCATAGCATGACTAGCACATGTGTATTTATGTGTTTATATGAGTAAATATGTATGTGCACAAATACACACATAGGTCTAGATTACAAGTCGCATGCTATTTAGCGCTCCCGCATGAGCGTAAAAATTAGTAAAAAAAAAGACATCTTTTGGAACGCGCGGGATAGCATGCGTATTACATGTTGAAAGTAAAACTTTTGCGTGCAAGTAAAAGCCCACACATGTTAACTTCAGGACCTTGGATATTACTACTGCACTAACTTTTTCTTTCCATAGACTTTAATGGAGAGCACAGAAGAGGAAAACCTAACACTTTTCATCACGCGTTAACCCAGCAGGAGTTACTAATATTTCACAAACCGATGTTCTTCACACACAGAAATTTTTTATTATATATATATATATATATATATATATACTGTCATGGATGGTACAGCACTCACAGTAGTTAGATATACACAATTCTGCCCGGAGTGCATTTTAAGAGAATATACACAGTCCAGAAAGAAAGGCACTCACCGGGTCTTGAAATACAAAGATAACTTCTTTATTAACGTAACGTTTCAAGGTCTCCCTCATCCTCAAACCAATAAGCTTGCAAGCAGAGTGACTTACCAAACTTAAATAAACCTGGCGCCGCTAGCAAACAAGCGGAAGTCCCAGTGATCACGTGGTAACGCTCCACGTCATTGTTCACTATGGTAACCAGCAAGCTACTCGGCAAAGCCGCTGTGCGTGACATACTTACTGAACCATTAATAACTCTGTACATAGAAAGTGTAACATGGCAATAATATCCTATAGAGAAAACGATTATGAGGATATGAGCTGGATTGAAAAAAGGTATCTCACCCCCAAGGAAATATATAAATCCAAGTTGTACAGAATGAACTACACATAACCAGCAGGCAGATAAATATTTAACAGCATAAAAAGTACTAATAAGGCTGAGGTAAAGACAAGCAAATAAACAAGAACCAGCAAGTTACATTGCACTGTGCGGGCATCGCAGTAAACAGTTTTGTATGAAAGTTACAATGTTGTGAAAGACAGACATAGATGCAGCAAAGTGTATCAAATATTGTCAGTCCCCCAGACATGTAATCATAATTATTATACTGTAACAACAAAAGTCCAGCGCACCCGGCAGCAATGAGACTCAACAATTTGATATGCCTTGATATATACCTTTAATTCTGTTAGATGTTGATCACAGGGCTAGACAAAGCCAAATATGCCTGATGGCCAAACAGTCCAACACGCTAAAAGTAAGACAGCATATGACAGGCAGCAGTTAGGGAAAAGAAATAATGGTCAGACGCGTTTCCTTATGTTGTTACATAGCAATCCTCAGTGACCATGCCTGTTACCCACAATTCATTGCCTTTTATACACACCTGTGGTGCAATCTTTAGCACTTTGAAAAAACCTAATTAGTGAGTAGCCAATAAAAAAGGGGGAAAATAGAAATGTGGGAAAAGGAGATCACTGTGGTAACAATGCAACAAACATTTACAAGTGTATTGTCCAAAATGTCTAATACTTAAATAGATATACAGCAAAACAAAGCACTACTCCTATCTACAAAATAAGTCTAATAAATTTAAAAGTGTAATAACTTATACTGGCGTATAAGCATCTGATTTTGCAGAAAATGTATATATTTATTAAATAGAGCAGTGTCCCATTAATTAGTGGGATAATGAAAATAATAATAAAGTGAATAAATTAAAGCAAAAAACTGGATTTAGTGAATCGAGGATATTATAAAAATAATATAAGTAAATAAAAATTAAAAGTCAATAGGTACTAAGAACTCATTGATCTACAAAAAGTCTTACATCCCAATCAAAATTTAACCCTGTCGGCACTCTGGTGCCCAGCTGAAAAATCCAATAAACTTCTCTTTTGCTGAGAATAGTGCCTCTATTCCCACCTCTTGGGTGTCTAGGGATTAATTGAATAGCTTGGAATGTTAGCAATGAACTGTCTGAGTTGTGATATCGTTTGAAATGTAATGAAATGGGGGTGGTTGACTCTGGATCCTCAATTGAGCGTAAATGCTCAAGAAAACGATCCTTTAGCGCACGTGTCGTTTGTCCCACGTACTGCCTATGACACCCCCTGCAGGTCAAAAGATATATGACATAGCACGAGTTACATGTCATGTGCTCACGAATTTCAAAAATCTTGTGGCTATTGCTTGATTCAAAGCTTGTGCCAAAAGTAGCATAGGCACATGACTTGCATCTCGTACTGCCACATTTAAAGAAACCAGGTTTAATAGAAAGCCAATTCCTGTGTGACTGTTGCCTAGGCAACATGGAAGGAGACAATATGCTCCCTAAGGTTTGGGCCCTACGAGATACAAAACATACACCCTCTTTGACTATATCCACCAGGGTGTCGTCTGTGGTCAAAATTGGGAGTGCCTTTCTGATTATATCGCAGATTTTGCCATATTCCATGCTGTATGAAGTAATGAATTTTAATTGTTTAAACCTATCTGTATTCTTAGATCTACCAGACACAAGAAGATCTTTTCTATCAAGTAAATCAATATCCCGTTTAGTTTGTTGTAAATGATTAGGAGAATACCCTCTCTGGGCTAACCTTTCAGTTAATTCATTAGAGTGTTTTTCATAACTCAATTGATTGGTACAATTACGCTTCACCCTTAGGTACTGGCTCTTGGGAATAGATTGTATGGTATGCTTTGGATGACATGATTTTGCATTTAGAATGGTGTTTCCAGATGTGGATTTACGGAACAATTCGATGTCGATACACAAAGTCTGAAGATTCGAATGCAACTCAATGTCCAAAAAGGAAATTGAGTGTGCATTACTTTCCATGGTGAACCTTAAATTCAGATCATTGTTCTGTAAATACGCAATGGGACTACTTGGATGAGGCCTATAGACAGCTATTGGATGACTCCGTGTATGAGAAACTTAAAAATAACCCTGTGTTCTATTACAAATCGGCTCTTAAGACTATTTTGGAGCAGGCATTAAAAGATGGTATTATTCAACAAGCCAATTTTGATTTTCTATACACTGAGCACCCGGTATCTGCCATTTTTCACTATCTTCCAAAAGTCCACAAGCATCCTACACGCCCACCTGGCAGACCCATTGTGGCAGGGATAGGCTCTTTAAATGAGCCTCTTTCCCAACTGATTGATGGTTACTTGCAGCCCTTGGTCTTGAGTCTTATGAGCTACATTAGAGACACGTCTGATGTAATCACTCAAATTGAAAGCCTAGTTTGGCAAGATGGTTTCATTTTTGTAACTATCGACTTTGTCTCTTTGTATACTTGTATACCTCATGACAAGGGCAGCCAGGCAATTCGGTTCTTTTTGGACACATTTTCCACATATGATGTTGCTTTGAGGCGATTCATAGAGGTCTCCATTGAATATTTGTTGACCCACAATTATTTTCTTTTTGAGGGGGATTTCTATCTCCAGAGGCGTGGGACAGCAATGGGGGCAAAGTTTGCCCCTTCCTATGCCAACCTTTATTTGGGTTGGTGGGAGCTGTCCCATGTCTATGGAGATGGGAATCCCTACAGAGAGTTTATACATTATTTTGGTCGTTACATAGACGACATTTTGTTAATTTGGAAGGGTCCAGCAGACCTACTTGAATCGTTTCTTGCGTATTTACAGAACAATGATCTGAATTTAAGGTTCACCATGGAAAGTAATGCACACTCAATTTCCTTTTTGGACATTGAGTTGCATTCGAATCTTCAGACTTTGTGTATCGACATCGAATTGTTCCGTAAATCCACATCTGGAAACACCATTCTAAATGCAAAATCATGTCATCCAAAGCATACCATACAATCTATTCCCAAGAGCCAGTACCTAAGGGTGAAGCGTAATTGTACCAATCAATTGAGTTATGAAAAACACTCTAATGAATTAACTGAAAGGTTAGCCCAGAGAGGGTATTCTCCTAATCATTTACAACAAACTAAACGGGATATTGATTTACTTGATAGAAAAGATCTTCTTGTGTCTGGTAGATCTAAGAATACAGATAGGTTTAAACAATTAAAATTCATTACTTCATACAGCATGGAATATGGCAAAATCTGCGATATAATCAGAAAGGCACTCCCAATTTTGACCACAGACGACACCCTGGTGGATATAGTCAAAGAGGGTGTATGTTTTGTATCTCGTAGGGCCCAAACCTTAGGGAGCATATTGTCTCCTTCCATGTTGCCTAGGCAACAGTCACACAGGAATTGGCTTTCTATTAAACCTGGTTTCTTTAAATGTGGCAGTACGAGATGCAAGTCATGTGCCTATGCTACTTTTGGCACAAGCTTTGAATCAAGCAATAGCCACAAGATTTTTGAAATTCGTGAGCACATGACATGTAACTCGTGCTATGTCATATATCTTTTGACCTGCAGGGGGTGTCATAGGCAGTACGTGGGACAAACGACACGTGCGCTAAAGGATCGTTTTCTTGAGCATTTACGCTCAATTGAGGATCCAGAGTCAACCACCCCCATTTCATTACATTTCAAACGATATCACAACTCAGACAGTTCATTGCTAACATTCCAAGCTATTCAATTAATCCCTAGACACCCAAGAGGTGGGAATAGAGGCACTATTCTCAGCAAAAGAGAAGTTTATTGGATTTTTCAGCTGGGCACCAGAGTGCCGACAGGGTTAAATTTTGATTGGGATGTAAGACTTTTTGTAGATCAATGAGTTCTTAGTACCTATTGACTTTTAATTTTTATTTACTTATATTATTTTTATAATATCCTCGATTCACTAAATCCAGTTTTTTGCTTTAATTTATTCACTTTATTATTATTTTCATTATCCCACTAATTAATGGGACACTGCTCTATTTAATAAATATATACATTTTCTGCAAAATCAGATGCTTATACGCCAGTATAAGTTATTACACTTTTAAATTTATTAGACTTATTTTGTAGATAGGAGTAGTGCTTTGTTTTGCTGTATATCTATTTAAGTATTAGACATTTTGGACAATACACTTGTAAATGTTTGTTGCATTGTTACCACAGTGATCTCCTTTTCCCACATTTCTATTTTCCCCCTTTTTTATTGGCTACTCACTAATTAGGTTTTTTCAAAGTGCTAAAGATTGCACCACAGGTGTGTATAAAAGGCAATGAATTGTGGGTAACAGGCATGGTCACTGAGGATTGCTATGTAACAACATAAGGAAACGCGTCTGACCATTATTTCTTTTCCCTAACTGCTGCCTGTCATATGCTGTCTTACTTTTAGCGTGTTGGACTGTTTGGCCATCAGGCATATTTGGCTTTGTCTAGCCCTGTGATCAACATCTAACAGAATTAAAGGTATATATCAAGGCATATCAAATTGTTGAGTCTCATTGCTGCCGGGTGCGCTGGACTTTTGTTGTTACAGTGTTACTTTGGTGGGCGTGGATGGAGCGCTCCTTTTTCCTTCGCACCGGAGCAGATGAGTGAACGTACATACGTCATCAGGATGTCTAGCAAGAAAGTGGGTGTGTATACTACGTGAAGAGCGTCACGTGATCGGATTCGACACGCTGCTGTGTCTGAGCGCTTCCCTGGTTGCGAGTGCATAATTATTATAGTCTGGAACCCCCCAATGTATCACATTAAGCACATGATAGACAACCTAACAATCTATAGCATAAAAGGTATACTATATATACAATACTGCATACATCCAAGGCTAAAGATTACTCAATGTATGACAATTGGTATAGATAATAATAATAGGGGATGGGGTGGGGGGAAATATCCAACCCCAATTTCTTCCCCTGCTTACAGGCAATATATATACATATAAAATCTTATATATTGCACGGTACGGATCGACTCTCAACAAGGAGGATCAGGGACTCTCATAATCAAAACATGTGGTAGAAGTTCTCCTGGCTGGTGTTGCAGGATTCAACCTGACCCAGGAGCAAAAAGACCCATGTAGACACAATTTGACACATAAAGAGATATTGGCTTTATGGAATCTACAGGAGGATACTTCTATTATTTTACGAGAGGCGGACAAAGGAGGGGCAATAGTGGTGTAGGACTATACTGAATACCGCACCTAAATGATGAGGCAGATAATGATCAGAGTAGATACAGAAAATTAAGGGGTGACCTGACTACAGCCTTCAAGAAAAAGATAGATACCATGCTGCACCATATGCAAGATATGGAGTACCTTGATATGGATATAGGAACTTATATGACAGTGGATTTTCCACGGATACCGGTCATATATATTTTACCCAAGATCCATAAGAGCCTGCAAGTACCCCCAGGAAGACCCATAGTATCTGCTATTGGATCTATCCTAAAGCTCATTGCCACTTTCCTGGATTACCTGTTACAGCCTCTGGTGAAGAACATGGATACATTCCTACTAGATTCAGGATCCATGATTGATATGCTAAACCGAATATCTGACGTACAGGATGATACGGTGCTGGTCACACTGGACATGACCAGCCTATACACTGTTATACCCCATGCTAAAGGGGTGGAGGCGGTCATGAGGCAGCTGGCACGATACCCATACATTGGTCCACCGGTACAAGTCATCAGAGAATTACTCCTGGTCTGTCTTGAAATGAATTACTTTTGTTTTGAAAAATAATTTTACGTGCAAATAGCAGGTACAGCCATGGGGTCGAACGTGGCACCCATCTATGCCAATTTATTCATGTCGGAATTTGAGACAGTGAGTACCACGTTATTTACAGATGAACGGATAACATTGTTCAAAAGATACATAGGCAACCTGTATTTATTATGGCATGCAATGGAAGAGGGTCTCATGCAGTGGCTCGAAAACCTTAATATAGCACACCCACCATTAAAGTTCAAAATGACATCAAGTTAGGACACTGTGGATTTCCTGGACTTAAGGATTTTTAAGAAAAATGAGCGATTACAAACTACCCTATATACCAAGGAAACTGATAAAAACTCACTCCTTCATGCACACAGCTGCCATCCATCTGCTCTAAAAAGGGCTTTAACCAACTCGCAGTTCAAACGATTCTGATCTGAGACAACAGATCGAGAAGATGCAACAGAAATGTCAGCAAAGAGGGTATAAACACGGACACCTGAAAGAAAGATATTACCAAAACTGATCAGCAGAGCCTCCTATCATCAAGAAGTATTGAAAGATAACAAGTTGACATTTACCACCACACATGATGTGGATAAGCATATCCTGGTTGATAGCTTGAGACGTAATTGGTCCATAATCAACACGGATAAAGAACTATAGATTACAAGGTAAGACTTCTCAGCATTAATGCAATGTATACAGCAAATGGTATTATACGTAATGTACATATAGGTGAAACCAACTCTATCAATGAGTCCCACTCATGCGGACGTCACCTGTATAGTAGAATTTCCAAGTATAAATATCAAAAAGGTAAGATGGCACCCTCTCAGTGTAGAATGATCCTGTAATATTCAGTTGCTGGAATATGGCAGTCCTGTTTACACATTCAAACACCGAACATCCGTATGCACAGAGTGTTACAATCCAGGGCCTTCCTAAGTACCAGCGTGATACCGGTTTAACAGGCATGTACTTCCATTGTTGCTAGGGCTCTCCAAACCCCTAATTTAAAAGTCACAGAAAGGAAACAGATTCCGCAGCAATGGTGTAAAGAAGGACTGTGAGAGATTTGCAAGTAAAATTGTATTTAATACATCTCAAAGCGTGTATAACATAACAGGCACAGCAAAACAAACCCGCTCAAAGCGGGTTTGTTTTGCTGTGCCTGTTATGTTATACACGCTTTGAGATGTATTAAATACAATTTTACTTGCAAATCTCTCACAGTCCTTCTTTACACCATTGCTGCGGAATCTGTTTCCTTTCGGATAAAGAACTACCCCTATATGGATCATCTCCCCCAAGAATTGGGTATCACAGAGCTAGATCCCTCAGAGATCAGCTAATTTACAGACGGACCCTAGGAGATGCTACATCAAAGATACATGGCTAAAAGCAAAACCAGGATGCTACTGCTGTGCAAGCTGCACAACATGTGGAGGTCTCGCTACAGGGGATACGTTCAGACACCCCTACACAAATAGGAGTTTCAAGATTAAACACAGGGTGATATGAACCACCACCCACATAGTCTATCTCCTCCATTGTAGATGTGGGTTATTCTATGTTGGCAAAACGGTGGAAACCTAGGAACCAGGATGGCAAACCACAGATCCTCAATAAGAACAGCCCTCGACAAGGGGACATCGGACCAACCTGTGGCCAGGCATTTTGCTCAAGCCAAACACAATGTGGCCAACCTTAAGTATATAATCATAGATCATATACCACCACCCACAAGAGGAGGGGACCATGCTAAGATGTTTTTACAACGGGAGGCACGGTGGATATATGAGTTGGGGACAATGGCACCACGAGGCCTGAATGTCCATCTGGACTGACATTGTTATATATAGAAACTTCTACCGCATGTTTTGATTATTGTTGAGAGTCCATGATCCGTACCATGCAATATATAAGATTTTATATGTATATATAGTACCTGTAAGCAGGGGCAGAAATGGGGGGGGGGTATTTACCCCCACCCCCTCCCCCTATTATTATTATTATCTATACCATTTGTCATACAATGAGTAATGTTTAGCCTTGGATGTATGCAGTATTGTATATATAGTATGCTTTGTATGCTATAGATTGTTAGGTTGTCTATCATGTGCTTAATGTGATACATTGGGGGGTTCCAGACTATAACAATTATGATTACATGTTATCTGGGGGACTGACAATATTTGATACACTTTGCTGCATCTATGTCTGTCTCCCACAACATTGTAACTTTCATACGAAACTGTTTACTGCGATGCCCGCACAGTGCAATGTAACTTGCTGGTTCTTGTTTATTCGCTTGTCTTTACCTCAGGCTTATTAGAACTTTTTATGCTGTTAAATATTTATCTGCCTGCTGGTTATGTGTAGTTCATTCTGTACAACTTGGATTTATATATTTCCTTGGGGGTGAGATACCTTTTTTCAATCCAGCTCATATCCTCATAATCGTTTTCTCTATAGGATATTATCGCCATGTTACACTTTCTATGTACAGTATTTTTAATGGTTCACTAAGTATGTCACACACAACGGCTTTGCCAAGTAGCTTGCCGGTTACCATAGTGATCAATGACGTGGAGTGTTACCACGTGATCACTGGGACTTTTGGTTGTTTGCTAGCGGCGCTGTGAGTGGGGATGCCGGGTTTATTTAAGTTTGGTAAATCACTCTCAGCTAGATTACGAGTTTTTGAACATTAAGTGGGGTATCGCTTGAAAACTACGTTAGCCCACTTGAAAAGTATGCACAAAAAGTACTTTAGACCCAGACTATTGGGCAGTATAGTTCCAAAAAAGGTTTAAAATATAACTTTTATTGGCTTTAAACATTAAAATGAAGGTAACACACACATAAAATCAACACAGATACTGACTCATGTGATTAGTAAAAGGTAAGTAGCGATTGTGGGGATGATTGTGAGCGTTTGGGCGCTCCATTTTTAACTTGCCAGACACTGGCCCGCTTGTGATTTTGCTCTGCACTTTCAAAAAAATCTTTTCTTTTTTTTTGATGTAGCTAACTTGTTGTACAGTCTGGGTTGTGCCAGACTTAGCTAGAGTTACAGATTTATATTTTTTCAGAGCACTAGCTGATATATTCCTTTGCGAACACTAGCAATAATGAATATATACAAAATGACTCACTGACCCATATGAGCGGGGCATTATTAAACTAGCCTGAGTACCTAAGTGACTGTACTGTAAGGGTAAGAGTCTAAGGAATACTAAAATACTAACAATTGATAATACATCTGAAAGATCGATACTGCAAACATATGCATAGCAGAACTTATAATGTCATTGTTGCACAGGTTATAGATGACCAATAATAGTTACACTATTTGCTTAAGATCTCCATCTGAAATAGAGGAGTAGAATTATATAAACACTGCTTGCTCTTTTATGACAGCATATTGGAAAATAGATTTAACTTTACACGTGTGAAAGCATTACATATCATAATGAGAGGGCAATAACAACCACCTCATTTATAGATTTCAATTTAAAATTTAAAATTAAGTATGTGGCCAAATGATTTGAACGATTACTAATGTGCATTCAAGGTATAGGGGGATATTTATCAAAGGTCTGTTGGGCCTGATGTGACAGTACGGATCAGGGTTGACAGACCTCGCTGAATGCGGAGAGCACTACGCTCTCGGTATTCAGCATTGCACCAGCAGCTCTTGTGAGCTGCTGGTGCAACGCAGCCCCCTGCAGATTCGCGGCCAATCGGCCGCCAGCAGGGGGTGTCAATCAACCCGATCGTACTCGATTGGGTTGAATTGTGGCAATCTCTGTCCGCCTCCTCAGAGCAGGGGGACAGGTTATGGAGCAGCGGTCTTTAGACTGCTACTTCATAACTGGTGTTTCTGGCGAGCCTTAAGGCTTGCCAGATACACAGTGCTTCAAGCTCAGTACGGAGGTTGATAGATATGCCCCATAAGGGGATTCTGACAACACTGGTACAATAGTTGCTATTGTTGGCAACAATTACGTTTAAGTCTCACATCTTGCTTATTATTATATTGGAGCATAAAATAGAGATGCAATAAACGTACTAATAGCAATATTTAATCAAACACCAGTATTTAACCGAACACTTTTATTTAAACATAAAGTGATTTGGATTACACAAATATAGATAATAAACATATTAACCTCTAAACCGCCGCACTCCCCCATTACAAACACTAGTTAAATATTACTAACCCCTAATCTGCTGTCCCTAACATCGCCGCCACCTACCTACATTTATTAACCGCGCCCCCAACTTCGCAGCCACTATACTAAATTTATTAACCGCTAAACCTAAGTCTAACCCTAACACCCCCTAACTTAAATATAATTAAAATAAATCTAAATAAAAAATACTATCATTACCTAAATAATTCCTATTTAAAACTAAATACTTACCTATAATAATAAACTCTAAGCTAGCTACAATATAACTAATAGTTATATTGTAGCTAGCTTAAGGTTTATTTTTATTTTACAGGCAAGTTTGTATTTATTTTAACTAGGTAAAATAGTTAATAAATAGTTATTAACTATTTACTAACTACCTAGCTAAAATAAATACAAATTTACCTGTAAAATAAAACCTAACCTGAGTTACACTAACACCTAACCTTACACTATAATTAAATAAATTACATTTATTAAATGCAATTACCTAAATTATAAAAAAAAACACTAAAATACACAAAATAAAAAACAAATGACAAGATATTTAAACTAATAACACCTAATCTAATAGCCCTATCAAAATAAAAAAGCCCCCCAAAATAAAAAAACCCTAGCCTAAACTAAACTACCAATAGCCCTTAAAAGGGCCTTTTGCTGGGCATTGCCCCAAAGAAATCAGCTCTTTTACCTGTAAAAAAAATACAAACAACCCCCCAACAGTAAAACCACCACGCACACAACCAACCCCCTAAATAAAACCCTAACTAAAAAATCCTAACCTCCCCATTGCCCTGAAAAGGGCATTTGGATGGGCATTTCCCTTAAAAGGGCATTTAGCTCTATTGCTGCCCTAACCTAAAAATAAACCCCCCAATAAACCCTTAAAACAACCTAACACTAACCCCTGAGGATCCAATTACAGTTTTGAAGAGCTGACATCCATCCTCAACAAAGCCGGGAGAAGTCCTCAGTGAAGCGGGAAGAAGTCCTCAACGAAGCCGGGAGAAGTCTTCATCCAAGCTGGCAGAAGTTGTCCTCCAGACGGGCAGAAGTCTTCATCCAGACGGCATCTTCTATCTTCATCCATCCGGCGTGGAGCGGCTCCATCTTCAAGACACCCGGTGCAGAGCATCCTCTTCCATCGAAGTCTTCTTCCAGAATGAAGGTTCCTTTAAATTACATCATCCAAGATGGCGTCCCTTAGATTCCGATTGGCTGATAAAATTCAGCCAATCGGAATTAAGGTTGAAAAAATACTATTGGCTGATGCAATCAGCCAATAGGATTGAGCTTGCATTCTATTGGCTTATTGGATCAGCCAATAGGATTGAAGTTCTCTGTGGGAAATGTGTGTGAAAGCCTGCTGCCCTATGGTCTACTGGCCACTGTCCCAATGCTGGCACCTTAAGACTACAGTACGATCCCTGTAATACACACTATAAATGCTAGAAAATTAATTGCGCTATGCACTGACCCTGTATTGAATATTTCCTTGTAGTATTAAAACATAGTATATATATATATATATATATATATATATATATATATATATATATATATATATAAATATATATATACACTTATTGTATGTTTGTAGTATACCTTATGTGCTTATACAGATATAAACAAGAACAATGATTAAAAAAATAATAATAGATAAAAAAAATAATTGATGGCACTAATACTAAATTGTCAAAAATTGATCTTAGGGCAGTACTCTGCTGTAGGCACAGTTCCTAATGCTGTATTGTATATTGGTGAATACCACAATACCTTTAATTAGTTACCCATATGAAGGGGTTAACTAATACAGTTCCATATAGTTTTCCTCCTTTTAGTCTTTACTTTCTTGTGAAGACCCACAATATTGGATACTAATGATGATGTTGAAAGTAGTTGAAACTTGGACTTCTTAATAAGGTTTAGATATTTAGATATATTTCTTTAAATTGCAAGATGGAATCACAGCGTCACGTCTATGCCGCCTTAATCCAGCTAGGTTTTCCTCGAACCTTGGCTCTGGTGCAGTAACATAAGAGAGAAGAAAAGAAAATGCGCACAGGGCAAGACTCAAGCGAAAAGATTTTATTGCAAATAGCTGCACACGCAAGTATTTTTGCACTTACTAGAGCAAAGAATAAAAAGGCATTCAAGTGAAGCGCTATGTTCTTACAGCTCCTTGTCTCTCATAATAGGCTCAGTTGGACTGCCTTTTCTTCAGCTGTAACAGGTAACGTCTGGCAAAGTTTCCGGATCCTGTACCAGGATACTCTGTAGCTCGTGGGGACAAACTGCTTGTAAGTCACCAACCCCTCTGGGTGATATGCCAAAGCCTAACGCGTTTCCCCCGATCTTTGGCTTCTTCAAGAGGCAATTTTTTTTTTACAGATAAACCCGGTATTGCGCCTTTTCTATTTAAAGGCATAGTAGCCAATCATGGTAAAGGGGTGTGTTGTATGACCAATCATGGTTGGTGGTGTGTTCGGTGACTCTGTGTTTACATTAGTTCTTAGTGAGTCGAGCACAGTATATACTGAGCCCGGAATGGCTTACTAAATTGGTGAATGTTAAAATGTAAACAGTAAAACATCGAATTAAAACATTGGTTGTAAAAATGTTACATACATATTAATATATAAAATTATTCAGAGTATTAGAATAAAAAAATCTACCCGCACAAGCTGTAAAGTTTGCACTAGACACTGTTGTCTTATACAATTAAAACTCTCTATTGTCATCTGAAAAAATGTAGATAAAAATAGTAACAATAAACATCGTTGATAAAAATACAATTATAGAATTTGACACACTTCTCAAAAATGAAACGACCCTACTTATATACAATTCATTGTTGAGAAAATTTCTTCCTAACAGCAATAATGTAAAAAACCTATAGTACTTTGATGTCGGGTCACCTGCGTAACGTTAACTAATGAAATACCAACATGCTTATAAATAGAATGTATTGAAAATAGTACCTAACATGTTACCTTATTATATATCGTACCAAAACTCTAAACGTTTGCTTGATAATATCAATCATAGTTGTAAATGGTGAGATAACCTAAACTGATTTTACGCAAAAATTTGCATTTGTGGAATGAATACTACAAACATAATTATCCTGATTGTTGCAACAAAATAACCTAAAAACACGCTTTAACAGACTAGGTTAAGCCTTTGGTTGCAGCGTCGATATTATTATTGAGTGATTAAAAAACAGACAGAAACTAATCTATATAGAATAAAAAGCAGCAGCCTGGTGACTACGAAAAATACATGCTTGTATGGGAAAAGTAGTCACAATGTGAAGTTATAACCCGGAATTTGTCTAGGTAAAGATGTTGGTATTAATTTCCCCATCTTTTATAATGTGTATTAATGCAAATGTAATTTTAGATGTGGATTAAAGTTTTATTTACATAAGTCTGCTACATCTATGTCAATATTTAGACCTAGAGACTGTAATGTCTTTAGTTTATAAATCCAATTAGTTTCTAGTTTTCTTAGTTCAAGCAACCTATTAGGTTTTGATTGAGGGACCCAGTCTATGATCTGTATTCTTAAAGAACTAGGTCTGCTTCCATGGTAGTCAAAAAAATGTTTAGGAACACTATGTTTGACTAATTTTTCTTTAATGTTATAGATGTGTTAATTAATTCTACGCCTAGCTTTCCTTTTTGTGCAGCCAACATATAAGAGGCCACACCCACATTCCAATAAATATACAATATATGTAGAATCACAGTTACTTTTAAACATGATATTAAATGTTTCAGTTGATTCGCTGTTGTGGAAGGTTGATGCTTTATTTATGTGTTTACACATATTACAACTTGTTTTGCCACACCTCATGGTGCCTTTCCATTCTTTTAACCAATCTCCTCCCTTAACAATATATATATTTTTATTGGATGATTTTATTCTGCTGGGGGCCAATAAGTTTTTATGGCTTTTGCCCTTTTTAAAAAATAATAGTGGGTTTAATATCTAAATATGGCCCTAGGAGGGAATCAGATCTTAACAGAGGTCAATGTTTTTTTAAAATGTTTTCTAACTTCTTGGAGCCTTCACTGAAGGTGGTAATAAATCTTATCGGGTTGTTTTTGATAGACTGAGATTTTATTAGTCCATTATGTACGTTGGTCCCTAAAGCTGCTGAATTTTCATTAATCTTACTGAAGAAAGACTTTCTATCTCTGGATGCTGCTTTACGTTGTATAACATCTTGGCTGTAACCTTTGTCAGTAAATTTCTAATTTTCTTTTCTAGAATGTTTGCTTCTGTTTCGAAGTCAGCTGTATGGGTGCAGTTTCTTTTTAATTCTTAAAAATTGGCTGTGTGGAACATTGTTTATCCAGCTACTTTTATGTGCGCTCTTGGCCTGTAAAAAACTGTTCCGATCCGTAGTTTTTCTATGATTCCTCACTGCTATTTTTCCAAATTTGTCTTTAAATAACATCAAATCTAAAAATTAAATCTGTTCTTTTGAACATGGTTTTGTGAAAGATAAATTAAAATCATTGCTGTTTATATGATCCATGAATTTATCAAACCCTTCAAATTCTCCCATCCATAGAATGATAGTCATCTATGTACCTAGCATATGATAGTATATTGCCGGTATATGGATTATTATTCCAGATGTACTCATTCTCAAATGCATTAACATATAAGTTTGCATATGATGGGGCAAATGTTGTCCCCATCGCCGTTCCCCTTGTTTGCTGATAAAATTTGTTTTGAAAAGTAAAATAATTATGATATAAAATAAAACCTATACTATCAATTATGAATTGTACATGATTTGAAGGAATAGACCATTTGGATAGCTCTGTTTTTGTTTTCTGCATATCTTTGCCGTGTGGAATACACGTATAAAGTGCTGCAATGACACATGTGAGCCAGATCATATCTTCCTCCCAAGTGATCCTTTCAAATTTTGTAATTACCTCAGTTGTATCTTTAAGGTATGCTTTTGTAGATTTAACTATTAGTTGAAGGAAAAAGTCTACATATTTCGATAAACTATCTGTGATGGACCCAATACCAGATATTATTGTTCTTCCTGGGGGATTTAACTGGTTTTTGTGCACCTTTGGCAAATGGTATATAATTGGGACATTGGGTTGAGGGGTAGAGATATATTTGTACTCATTTTCATTGAGAATACCTTCTGCTTTATTTAATAATTTATTAAGTTCCTTATTGTTCTGTTGGGTCTTTGGGCAGGATTTTATAAGTTTCGCTATTCATTCATTTGATCATTGTTTTCTAGGCCTAAATCTTCTGACTCTATATAGTATCAATTGAAATTGCCTCTATTTTATGAGTTTTTGAGAAAATATATATTTAGTGTTAGTTTCCTAACATATTTGTGTACATCCACAAACATTTCAAATTTGTTGTGTTTAGATTTGGGCGCAAAGTTGAAGCCTTTCCGGAGGAGATTAATATCATTAAAATCTAAGTTGATTTCTGCTAAATTAAAGATATCATTCTTAGCTACATTCAAACTTTTCTTATTCTCCCTGTCTGCCTGTACGAGTTTCCCTGCTCTATTTCCTTTTCTTCTCTTTCTAAAGATCTTTTCCTTTGTCTTGTTCTGTTTTGTAGATTTGGAGGGTTGTGATTTCTTATGTGTTCTGCTCCTAAAAAATGTTGGATCTCATGTGTTTCTTTTGGCCTTGCCCCTCTCTTTTCCCAAGTTGAAACGTTTTATTGGTTTGAATTGTGTGATAATGTTTCAAACTTATTGCTGGTTGAAAAATGTGAATGGTGATGAAGATTTGTATTATCACTATCTCTATAACTATCTCTCCGTCTCCATTGCAAATGTTGGTTGGGAAAGTTTTGTTTGTTCTGAGGATTATAATCCATAACATTCTTGTTTTTGGTGTTCGTGTTATGATTCATATGTGTATGATAGTTGTTTGAGTTGTAATTCTTGTATTTAGACGTTTCGTAGTGTCCTCCTTGTTTATTGTGATTCATATTGTGATGGTATGTATGGGAATTCATTCTATTTTCCCTATATTGTTGCATATGAACTCTTCTATGTAAAGTTATAGGTGTGGCAGGTCTATGATCTACCGTCTGAATGTTACTATTGATTGTAACATTATCTGAATTTCTGATGGAAGATTCACCCTCCTTGTGGTTTTTATAGGTATAAACCTTATTATTTTTAAAATCCTCAATATCTCTCCTTAGCATTTTCTCTAAGTTCTCTATCAAGTTGACCGACTCTAAATTGAATGCTTTTATTATGGTGAACCAATTTTTCGATGTTTTTATATGGTTGGATTTCATCAAGTTCAATTTTTAGTCTTTTTAAACTATGTTCCCTATACTTGTTCAAAATTTTGATGAATTTATTTGAGCATTCATAAGATTCTGCCTCCCACTCAGTGGTGAATTGCACCTCATCTAAGTCAAAAGCAGGTTGTTTGAGTACTCTTAGACCTCTGGGGACTACCTTATGTGTCAGGTAATTTTCTAAAAGAATTAAATCTTGCCAATCCCTGGCATCCTGACACAGAAATTTTTCCAAAGTTTTAAAAAGTTCCTGGGTCATTCTCCACTGTGTTGACACCCTCCACAGTGGAATTTAATACATTTAGATCCCTATTTCTATTAGCTCTATGTGGATTATTACCAAACTCTTTAAGTACTACATTGAACATATTATCTGACATTGTTTCAGCTGTTGATTTAGCCATAGGTTCAGACACATAAGCAGCAATAATAAGGAAGAATTTGTTATACACACTATAAACGCTAGAAAATTAATTGCGCTATGTACTGACCCTGTATTGAATATTTCCTTGTAGTATTAAAACATAGTATATATATATATATATATATATATACATATATACACCCACTTATTGTATGTTTGTGGTATACCTTATATGCTTACACAAATATAAACAAGAACAATGATAAAAAAATAATAATAGACAAAAAAAAAAAAATTTGAAGTACGGTCCCTGTGTCTATCTGTACAGCCGTGGATCCCACTGAGATCCTCCATCTGTTGTCAGCATCCGTGCTAACCCGTAACCAGCTTCTATTATGGCGGGCGTCCTCATCGACCTGTGGCAAGCTCAGGCTCCTCCTTCCCATACACCCAATCACTGCTGTATTTTCCAGATACCTGCTCTGCTAAACTCAGCAAGCAATAGCTTTGAAGAACTGGCTGGGGTTAAATCAAGATGAAAAGAAACTAAGGTACTTTGTGGTTGATAAGTAAAACCAATTTTATTAGGGCATGTTAAAACATGGGTACCGCAACCCCAGAACACACAAGCAAGCAGGCGTAGCATTGAATGGCTTACGCGTTTTGGCTTACATAGCCGTAAATATTTCTATATAAATATTTACAAAGTGTGTATTTTATGTTTATTTTTGCAAAGGTATATATAAATATATATATATATATATAAATAAAAAAATATATATATATTTATATATGTATATATGACAAAGTAAAATATATCTCTAACTAGTAGCGGTATAAGCTTTGAAACATAGAGCACAAACACAGTAATCATATAATCTATGATTGATTTGAATCATAGAGCACAAACACAGTAATCATATAATCTATGATTGATTTGAATCAAACAATACAAACACGAAATGTTAAAAAACTATTAGACTAGTTCAGCTTAAATTATTCAACTTATTCAAATAAGAATCTCAATGGCCTCAAATAAAACCGCACCAGCTGCTATATGTTCAGTACCCAAAAGAAACAGAGTATCCTTTCCCTAGATACTCCTAAAAGGATAGATATACAAAAAGAAGTAATGGATATGAATTCAGCGCTTAGTGCAAAATAGAACAGACCATCATAGTTTAACACACCATATACAAAATACAATACAGTGCATAAGTGATGTTGTGTATATAAACACAAGAGATGGTAAAAAAAGTCCTATTTAAAGTTCAGGTGATATAACTGGTAGACTGGATACGAAGTTCCCCTTGAGGAAGTCTACTCACAATATTCCACCTTAATCTGGTCTTCCCATTAGACTCTGATCGTTATCCACAGGTGTGTCTTCCTTTGTTTCCTCAGCTGACTGAAGTCTCAATACATCATAAGGGCGAGAAAGTACACAAAATCCCGTAATAGTGCAACACCGTTTATTGATGCAATATAACAGATTAAAAAGTTTAAAATGCACATTCACATATATTACCCCCAAGGTTATGAGGTAACATACAAGCCTCTAAGCCTGTGCTGATATCTGGTAACAGTGCAATCTTGCTAACACCCGACTGGCTGCTTCCATGAACGTTTTAACAAAATATTTAGATCCAGCAATGTACGGCCTTTGTAAATTTGCCTTCTTCATCAGAGGTACCAGCACTGGCTTAGAGGCTTGTATGTTACCTCATAACATTGGGGGTAATACATATGTGTGAGGAGATAACTGTTGTTTTTTTTTTATATAATATCCCCCATATAAGTCTAGGGGGAGAAGGATTTAGCACGCCATGTTTAATCTGGCCCATTGTTAGCTAACGCATTTAAGCAGTTTGTGCATTAAAATGTCCTTTTAAGTTGATTGCAGTATTTACCTATATATGAAACTAGAAAATAGATTGACAGACAGACATATAGATAGATAGATAGATAGATAGATAGATAGATAGATAAAATGAACTCTTATTTATTGTACATATTGTAAAGCTTGTACCTATTATTGCAAATTGGACAGCTATGAGGTTAAATGTTTTCTTATTATAAAACCTGCAAACTGAAAAAGTGTCAATTAGCGGAATTAGGAAGACCTTAAGAGGTAGGAAATAGAATCCTTTAAATGTAATGCTGAGATAGCATTGTACATCAGCTATGTTTCTGTACACCCTCCAATGCGCCAAGGAATGTCAACCAATCCAGACTGCAACGGTAAAATCTTTTATCCTTCTCATCTATAATTAATTTGTTTAGAACTTAGTGATGACTTTAGTTCAGAGAGAAAAGATGAATGTCAGTCAACAGCAGAAATCATCACCAGCTAATGAACATGAAGGATCTTATTATAAAACATCAACGTGAATGTTAAGTGTTAGTTGCTTAAAGAGACAATGGGGCATATTTATCAAGCTCCGTATGAAGCTTGATGCTCCGTGTTTCTTGCGAGTCTTCAGGCTCGCCGGAAACACAAATTAAGAAACAGCGGTGTAAAGACCGCTGATCCATAACCTGCCCGTCTGCTCTGAGGCGGCGGACAGACATCGCCAGAAATTAAACCCGATCGAATATGATCGGGTTGATTGACACTCCCTGCTAGCGGCTGATTGGCTGCCAATCTGCAGGGGGCGGTATTGCACCAGCAGTTCACAAGAACTGCTGGTTCAATGATAAATGCAGAGAGCGTATGCTGTCGGCATTTATCGATGTGCAGCAGACATGATCCACAATATCAGATCATGTCCGCTTGCACAATGATAATTCGGCCCCAATATAGCTACAGAAAATGTTGGCCTAGATTCCAGTCTTACAGTTAAACTAGTCTGTAATTAGGATTTCCCAATTATGACAACAAAAGCATCAATAATGGATATTGGATAACTTTTTTTTTGTGGGAGGGGTTCTGGGAAAGGCATTCCAAATTTAAAGGGATATTCTAGATTAAAAGGTTATTTTGTTACAGCATTTTATTTTTTAAACACATAGATGTCTTACATTCCATTTTATGATACAACCATGTTTGGAGCATACATATGTATGCAGTTCCTTATTGGTTCACTTGCAGGTGTTTAAACACATATGCCCACATTCCTTGATATTGAAATTTGCTAAAAGTCTGATTAACATTTTGATGCATTGAAATAGGGGTTTTTATACAGATGAAAATGAAATAGCTGATGTTTTGGTACAGTAGGAAGCCATCCAAAAAAGTTATGAAAATGGTGCTTAAAGGGAAAGGCAAGTTAAACTTAAACTTTCATGGATTAGATAGAGTATTCTATTTTAAAGGGACACTCAAGTCAAAATTAAACTTTCATGATGCAGATAGAGCATGCAATTTTAAACAACCTTCCAATTTATTTCCATTAACAAAATGTGCACATTTTTTTTATATTTACATTGTTTGAGTCACCAGCTCCTACTGAGTATGTGCAAGAATTCTCAGAATATACGTATATGCATTTTTGATTGGCTGATGGCTGTCACATGATGCAGTGGGAGTCGAAATAGACATAACTGAAATTTGTCAGAAAAAAATCTACTACTCATTTGAAGTTCAGACTATGTGGTCTATTTATTATGGTGCAAGCGGACATGATCCGATATAGCGGATCATGTCCGCTGCACATGGATAAATACCGACAGCATACGCTCTCGGCATTTATCATTGCACCAGCAGTTCTTGTAAACTGCTGGTGCAATACTGCCCCCTGCAGATTTGTGGCCAATCGGCCGCTAGCAGGGGGTGTCAATCAATCCGATTGTATTTGATCTGGTTGATTTCTGTCGATTTCTGTCCGCCGCCTCAGAGCAGGCGAACAGGTTATGGAGTAGCGGTATTTAGAGCGCTGCTTCATAACTTCTATACGGAGCTTGATAATTATGCCCGTAAGTGCTATTGCATTGTCTTGTCATCATGCATTTCTTGATCGTGTAAATCTACTGTGTTTACTGGTCCTTTAAGCCACTTTTAAATTTGCGCCTATTATCAAATTTACTTTGTTCTTTTGTTATCCTTTGTTGAAAAGCATATGTACATATTGTCAGCAGCAGCAATGTTCTGCTGGGAGCTAGCTGGTGATTGGTGGCTACATACATTTGCTTTTTGTAATTGGTTCACCAGATGTTTTATGCTAGCTCCCAGGGTTAAACACCTTTTGGTTGATAACAATCCTTTAGCTACATGTTTTTATAACAAAATACAGTAGACCACATTTATTCAGACTTGCTTAATTGATTTGAGAGTAGACAACTTGGAACAACAACTTTTACAGGTAACAGTAATAATGGTCTGGTATATTGAAACCAGTTCTCTAGATCAGGGTTCTTCAAACTCTTTTTTCAAGGCCCAGTGCAATGATACCACATACCTTTGCGACGCTATTTTTATGCTTGGTCTTAAAATTTCTGAAGAAACATACAAGATAGCTGCAATTTTTGGCAAAGTGACTAAAATGTGTGTGTACTTTATTCCTGATTGTAGTCAAACTTGAAAGTATTATAAAAGTAATAACACACACTCTCATACAACACACATACACTACACACTCTTATACAACACACACACTATCATACAACACACACACCACACATCCTCTCATACAACACACACACCACACATCCTCTCATACAACAAACACCACACACGCACTCTCATACAACACACAAACTCACATACAACACACACACCACACATCCTTTCATACAACACACACACACCACACGCACTCTCATACAACACACACACCACACATCCTCTCATACAACACACACACCACACATCCTCTCATACAGCAAACACCACACACACACTCTCATACAACACACAAACTCACATACAACACACACACCACACATCCTCTCATACAACACACACACACCACAAGCACTCTCATACAACACACACACACTACACGCACTCTCATACAACACACAAACTCACATACAACACACACACCACACATCCTTTCATACAACACACACACCACACGCACTCTCATACAACACACACACCACACATCCTCTCATACAGCAAATACCACACACGCACTCTCATACAACACACAAACTCACATACAACACACACACCACACATCCTCTCATACAACACACACACACCACAAGCACTCTCATACAACACACACACCACACACACTCTCATACAATACACACACTCTCCTACAACACACACAGTAATGGGTCCCGACCCTTTGTTTGAAGAACCCGCTACTCTACATTGTATCACTAATAGTATTAAAGGGACAGTCAACACCAAAATTGTTATTGTTTAAAAAGATAGATAATGCTTTTACTACCCATTCCCCAGCTTTGCATAACCAACATTGTTATATTAATATACTTTATCACATTTAACCTCTAAATTTCTGCCTGTTTCTAAGCCACTACAGACAGCCTCTTATCACATGTTTTTTTATTTGCTTTTCACAATATGAGACTGCTAGTTCATGTGGGCCATATAGATAACATTGTGCTCATGCACAACACAGCACTAATTAGCTAAAATGCATGTCAATAGATAATAAATAAAAAGTCATGTGATCAGGGGGCTGTAAGAAGAGGCTTAGATACAAGGTAATCAAATTGGTAAAAAGTATATTAATATAACCATTGTTAAGTTTTTTTTTTTTTTTTTAGAGTTGACTGTACCTTAAATGCTTACCGGTTTTATTGCAAGGTTGAACAACACTGAATTAACAGCCAAAAGCACTTTGATCACATTTATTTAGAAAAGTGTATCTAATTATTATTATTTATTTTTTTAAATACTATTAAAGTCCATGGAGATTTTTGTAGATAAATAATTTGCTAAGCTTTCCTAAAGGATTGCGATCACCCCCAAAGTTGTATGCAATAGTGCAATAACAAGAAACATTTTATGCATTTTATATCCCTTTAATCTACTGATATTAATGGCACAGTATTTAAAAATGTTTTTATTAGACTTTGAATAGATATCTGAAAAGTTGATTTTCAGGATGTATTAGAGCTTTTGAAAGGTGACAGTAATTGTAGAGTGGTGACAGGAATGGTGATTTGGTTATTGCTGGTGTAGATGTGGATAGTCTGAAGTAAAAATAGAGTACTGGTAGGATTTACCATAAAAATGAGATCCGAACCAACCAACTTAACATTCTTCACAAGTGAGCGAAAGACCATTCAAATCTGTTGCTTCGATCAGTTTGTGTCAAATATAAATGCAGACTATCACTTGAGCAATAAAAAATAACTTTAAACTTGAAATATGAGGGCAAAAATAGAATCTCTATTGACTGTGCTTGAGCAATTTTGACACACCAAAGCGCTAATATTTTTTGTGCTCTACCTGTAATCTACACCAAAGTATGTAAGAGTCAGAAATGCAAAAAGTAAATATATAATATCCCTTTAATCAAATTGCTGGAATAATGCATAGCAAAGCAACTTACGAAGAGTCATAGCTTACTTTACTTACAAAGCGTAGTAAACATATCTAGTCACCAGTGAGACTTAAAAGTTGTGTTTTACAGTATGTATATATAGTTTTTTGGCTGCAAAACATGGTCCAGTGCCAGAAATGCCATTGCAAAGCATTAACTAAAGAGATTAATATATGTTTATATAATCATTCGTATTAATGTTTTTAAGCCTTTTTTATTAAGAGTCTTGAAGAAGATTGTATAATTTAAATCTGTGGTACCAAGACACCCTCCCACACATGCACAACTATATTTATTATCCTCTGAATTACTGCTCAAATGAAAAATCCCCAGCGAGAATGAAATCTATTTCTCTTTCAGTAGAAAATATTGCTCTGCCATTGGAGATTTATGAGACACATGAGATTTTGTTATGTTTCAAACAAAAAACATTTTCTTTTGTTCAAGGTGACTGAGTTTTATACACAAATTCTCTCAGATACCAAGGGTTAGGTGTATTAAATTGTGAAATAGGGTATAGGGTAAATGTGAGGTAGACAAAACTAAAATACTATTTTCTTATCAATGGAGTAACTTTTAAACACTTTGATAAATACATTTTGTGAAACTTCATAGAAAAGTAGGTTAAGTAGGTTATTTTTTTAACTTTATTTTAAATCTCTTTAATGTATAGTTTATACTGGGAAAACAGCCATCCATTAAAGTCTCTGATATTTGTGTCATTCTTTTTTTAAGTGGTGATTAAACAAAATGCACCCGGAGGGGTTTATTTTGCAAACGGGAGGGGTGTCCGGAACACAGTCAGACTACTAGTCCGTGCAAATAAAAAAATGTGTATAGAGAATCTGCTTCCTAGAGGACCCGGAGTGCCGTAGCAACGGCAGATCAAGCCGTAAATATACAAGACAAAGCACACAAAGGAGCAGGCACTGCTAAGAGGTATAAAAATAAAACAAATGATTTATTGAAAGATTTAAAACATAACACCCAGACAGGAGGTGGCGCTTAATCATAGACTGATTAGGTACAGCCTGGGAGACCCATTTATACATAGAATACAAACAGGTTAACCCTTGCTGAACAAAAACAAATTAAGTAAACACACATAAAGTGAAGATTAAAAAGGCAAACATATTACAAAAATAATAACAAATGTGTGGTGTCCTAATCTAATATCCAAAAAGCAATAAGGAAAATGACAGACCCCTCTAATAAATAAAAAGTGTTATAATTTCATAACTATTTGTATTGATATGTTTGTATTGAGATATAATGACTGAGTCTAGGTTGAATCACAAAGGGAGCATATATAAATTATAAACTTTTTCTATATGGGCCACAAAGGGAAATTACTCATCAATGAAATAATCAATGTCACATTCTCTATTCATCCCTAATGGCATTCTGGTTTTTAGTTTTAGAATCCAAAACAATTCTTTTTTTGTTTAATATTTTGGCTCTATTACCTCCTCTCACAGGAATGAATAGATTGGCCTTCTCTGTAAAATGCATACCATTGAAGTGGCTGGCTATTGCTGAATCCTTAGCATCATTTTTGGTGTCTCTTATGTGTTCACCTACTCTTTTCTGAGCTCTCTAGAAACCTAGGCCAGCTAGGTCTGTGACTAGGGCGTCAAGAATCAGAGGGGCAGCAAATTAGTTCTTCATGTTTTTCTGTTAATGTTAAAACAAATCAATTATGCTTGGTTGTCTAGTGGGAGCGTATGTCCCCTGACAAAAGCTTGCAGTTTTCTCTCTCAGTCAGCCGTTAAAGGTGTCACTTGTACATTATTTCTAATTTATTTATAATCATCCAGATTACGCGTTTTGAGCGCTATAGGGAAATTAACGACCACAACATTTTTGGCGTTATTTCACCTCCCTATAGCGCTGCTATTACAGGTTTTAAAAAAGCAGGCTTGTTTGGGCGATTTGGTGGCTTTGAGCTCCATACCGCACCAAAATCAAGCGCTGCTTTGATGTGCTTGTGCACGATTTCCCAATAGACATCAATGGGGAGAGCTGGCAAAAAAAAGCCTAACACCTGCGATTGTGGAAACAAAATCTCCTTAACGCAGCCCCATTCATGTCTATGGGGAAAGAAAAAGTTACGTTTAAACCCTACACCCTAACATAAACCCCATGTCTAAACACCCCTAATCTGCTGCCCCTAACATCGCCGCAACTTACATTACAGTTATTAACCCCTAATCTGCCACCTCCAATGTCGCCGCCACTATACTAAAGTTATTAACCCCTAAACCTAACACTAACCCTACTGTAACCCCAAGCATAACCCTATCCCTAACGTAACGTAAGCTCAATCCTTTTGGCTGATTGCAACAGCCAATAGGATTTTTTCCCCTTTAATTCCTATTGGTTAATAGAAATATTTAAGCCAATAGGAATGTAAGGGATGCCATCTTGGATGACGTTACTTAAAGGGAACCTTCAGTTTACGCTGACGACCATAAGAAGAGGATGCTCCGCGCCAAATGTTTTGAAGATAGACTCGCTCAGCGCCGGATGGATGAAGATAGAAGATGCCGTCTGGATGAAGACTTCTTCTTGCTTGGATAAGGACTTCGCAGGCTGAATGAAGATCAAAGAGGCCATCTGGATGAAGACTTCTTGCCGCTTGAATGAGGACTTTGCTGGCTGGAGGAGGATGGATGTCCGGACTTCGATAGCTGTAAGTGGATCGTCGGGTTAGGTTTATTTAAGGGTTTTTTGGGTGGGTTTTTTTTTACGCTAGGGTTTTGGGCAATTCGTAAAAGAGCTAAATGCACTTTTAAGGGCAATGCCCATCCAAATGCCCTTTTCAGGGCAATGTTTAGAGTGGTGGGTTTTACTGTTAGGTGGTTGTTTGTATTTTTTATTGCAATGTAAAAGAGCTGTTTTCTTTGGGGCAATGCCCCGCAAAAGGCCCTTTTAAGGGCCATTGGCAGTTTAGTGTAGGCTAGGGTTTTTTTATTTTGGGGGTCTTTTTTTATTTTGATAGGGCTATTAGATTATTATTATTTTTGATAATTTCGTTTCTTATTTCGTTTTTTATTTTTTGTAATTTAGTGTTTATTTTTTTTGTAAGTTATTAAATTGTATTTTATTAATTTAATTTATTTCATTTTATTGTAATGTTAGGTTTTAGTGTAAGGCAGGTTAGGTTTTATTTTACAGGTAACTTTGTATTTATTTTAACTATGTAGCTAGTAAATAGTTAATAACGTTTTACTAACTAGTCTACCTAGTTAAAATAAATACAAATTTACCTGTGAAATAAAAATAAAACCTAAGATAGCTACAATATAACTATTAGTTATTTTGTAGCTAGCTTAGGTTTTTTTTTACAATAGTTTTAAATAGGAATTATTTAGTTAATAAGTGTATTGTTTATTTAGATTTATTTTAATTATATTTAAGTTAGGGGGTGCTAGGCTTAGAGTTACGTTAGGGTTAGACTTAGGGTTAGGGTTACGTTAGGATTAGGGGTTAATATATTTCTATTAGTATATTTCGTTGTGGGGGGCTTGTGGTTTAGTGGTTAATAGGTTTATTATAGCGGCAGTGTGGACGGACGGCAGATTAGGGGTTAATAATATTTAAATAATGTTTGCGATTTGGGAGGGCGGCGGTTTAGGGGTTAATACATTTATTATAGTGGCAACGATGTCGGGGAGCGTCGGAATAGGGGTTAATACATTTTAATAGAGGAGGTGAGGTCCGGAGCAGCAGATTAGGGGTTAATAAATTTATTATAGTGTTTGTGTGATGCGGGAGGGCCTCAGTTTAGGGGTTAATAGGTAGTTTATGGGTGTTTAGTGTACTTTTTAACACTTTAGTTATGAGTTTTATGCTACAGCTTTGTAACGTAAAACTCATAACTACTGTACAGTATAGGGTGTACTGCTCACTTTTTGGCCTCCCAGGCAAACTTGTAATGACGGCGCTATGGGAGTCCCATTGAAAAAGTACTTTTTAAAAAGTGGGGTACTGATGTTGCTTGATGACCAAAAAGGTGTACGATACACCTATACCGACAAGACTTGTAATAACAGAAATATGGAAAAAGCAGCGTTCTGAAGCATAACACTGTTTTTTCACTCGTAATCTAGCTGTTAGTTAGTTAATTTTTGCTATATGAATCATGCTTTCTCAGTCCACTGAGTAAACTCAGTCCACTGCTCCAGACACGTGCACACTCCTGAGGTTACCTACCTGCTTTTAAACAAAGAATACCAAAAGATGACAGTAAATTGTAATAATTGTGTTAACAAAATGGGTTTTAACATATATTTTACATATAGAGCTTTTGCAGTGTAGTAAATTTAAAGTTAATTAAATACAATACTGACTTCACATTTAAGCTGCTTTTTATTTTTATAGGTCAGTAGGAGCACCACTAACAAATGTATGGGAATTGTTCTTATTAGCCAATGAGTATTTAATACTTGAGTAAATTGTGCAAAAGAATGAATTTCTAGCTGCTTATAATATGAATGTAAACAGTCTCATTTTTCATGGAAAAAAATATTTGTAATTTGTTTAATTGTGTTCTTTCATGTGCATTGTAGAACATGTTTGAGGGTCTGATGATCCAAAACTCGCTGGCATGGAGAGAAATCACACTAAATTTTGGTTCCTTTTTCAAGCATTATATTGTAATATACTGTATGTGTCTCTCTTTCACATTCAGAACCCTACATAGCTAGATAAATAACTCTTAAGACAACATTTTCCTTTCCAAAATTATTTGAAGGACTTCACAGTGCTGAAAAGATGTCTTAGCGAATATTGCCAGAGTGAAGAGCTTTAGATCATTAACCCCTTAACAACGCATGTCATACAGGGTACGTCTTACACAAGCTGGTCTTTAAAGACCAGCGACGAACCCTGTACATCGTTAAGGGTTTCAAGCGGCTGGAAGCGATCCTGATCGCTTCCAGCTGCTTTCAAGGTATTGCAGTGATGCCTCGATATTGAGGCATCACTGCAATACCTTTTTAGGCACACAGATGCAGAAAGAGCCACTCTGTGGTGCTCTCTGCATCGGTCAGTGATGGTGCAGATCATTGGTGGGTGGGCGGCCCATCACTGGGGAACTTCCTTCCGGCTGTTCTCTATGCCGGGTGCACACGGGAGCGTGCGCTGGAGGTGAGGGGCGCACGCACGCACCCGCAGTCTAAGGCAATTGTGGAGGGTTTTTTTGCTGGGAGGGGGTGCAGAGGAGGGGTGATTGAGGGGTGATCTAGGGGTGATCTAGGAGGGGGAGGGTGTAGGGTATGGAGGGGGGCAGCTACACTACAGAAAATGTTAGGTTTCAAAAAAAAAGTTATTTTGCAAAGTGGGTACCGGCAGACAGCTGCCAGTACCCAAAATGGTGACTAATAGTTAGTGGGGTGAGGGTTAGAGAGCTCTTTAGGGGGGATCAGGCAGGTTGGGGACTAAGGGAGGGATCCTACACAGCAGAATATGATTATTATTTTTTAAAATAAAAAAAAAAAAAAAAAAAAAACTTTTATTTTAGTACTGGCAGACTTTCTGCCAGTACTTAAGATGGCGGGGACAATTGTGGGGTGGGGAGGAAAGAGAGCTGTTTGGGAGGGATCAGGGGGTAGGATGTGTCAGGTGGGAGGCTGATTTCTACACTAAAGCTAAAATTTCAGTGAGAAACCAAAAGTTAGTGAAAAAGTGAACAATTTTTTTTATTTGATCGCATTTGGCGGTGAAATGGTGGCATGAAATATATAAAAATTGGCCTAGATCAATACTTTCGGTTGTCTACTACACTACCCTAAAGCTAAAATTAACCCTACAAGCTACCTAATTAACCCCTTCACTGCTGGGCCTAATACAAATGTGGTGCGCAGCTGCATTTAACGGCCTTCTAATTACCAAAAAGCAACGCCAAAGCCATATATGTCTGCTATTTCTAAACAAAGGGGATCCCAGAGAAGCATTTACAACCATTTGTGCCATAATTACACAAGTTGTTTGTAAATAATTTCAGTGAGAAACCTAATATTTGTGAAAAAATTTGTGAAAAAGTGAACAATTTTATTTATTTGATCGCATTTAGCGGTGAAATGGTGGCATGAAATAGACCAAAATGGGCCTAGATCAATACTTTGGGATGTCTACTAAAAAAAAAAAATATACATGTCAAGGGATATTCAGGGATTCCAGACAGATATCAGTGTTCCAATGTAACTATCGCTAATTTTGAAAGAAAATGGTTTGGAAATAGCAAAGTGCTATTTGTACTTATTGCCCTATAACTTACAAAAAAAGCAAAGAACATGTAAATATTGGGTATTTCTAAACTCAGGACAAAATTTAGAAACTATTTAGCATGAGTGTTTTTTTGGTGATTGTAGATGTGTAACAGATTTTGGGGGTCAAAGTTAGAAAACGTGTGTTTTTTCTATTTTTTCATCATATTTTATATTTTTTATATGGTAAATTATAAGATATGATGAAAATAACAGTGTCTTTAGAAAGTCCATTTAATGGCGAGAAAACGGTATATAATATGTGTGGGTACAGTAAATGAGTAAGAGGAAAATTGCAGCTAAACACAAACACCGCAGAAATGTAAAAATAGCCTTATAGAAAATAGATAGAAAATAGAAAATGAAAAATGGCCTTGTCCTTATGGGGTTAAAGGGACACTGAACCCAATTTTTTTCTTTCATGATTCAGATAGAGCATTCCATTTCAAGCAACTTTCTAATTTACTCCTATTATCAATTTTTCTTCATTCTCTTGCTATCTTTATTTGAAAAAGAAGGCATCTAAGCTTTTTTTTATTCAGTACTCTGAACAGCACTTTTTTATTGGTGGATGGATTTATCCACCAATCAGCAAGGACAACCCAGGTTGTTCAGCAAAAATGGGCCGGCATCTAAACTTTCATTCTTGCATTTCAAATAAAGATAACAAGAGAATAAAGACAGTTTGATAATAGGAGTAAATTAGAAAGTTGCTTAAAATGTCATGCTCTCTCTGAATGACAAAAGAAAAAAATTTGGGTTCAGTGTCCTTTAAGCCCCAAGTTTGATGTCCGACAAAGTTTTCTTATATAACCACACCTGGCACATGATAACGCAGAAATAGCCTCAAATTTAACTTATTTACAACAAATTAAAATTATGGGGAGGTGAAAAGAAAGCTTGTTTTTCCAACAGAAGACCTCTGGATACAGTGTTTCCATTGCAACAAAGGATTCTGGGTAAGACATGCAACTGAGTTCACAATGACTCACATTTTTACTTCAGTCTGCTTTTAGGCAGATTCCCTTTAAGCCATAGCATTTCTGTATACACAGCTTTTAAGCTTAGGAAGGGTTAAAGGGAATCTGACTAAAAGCATACTAAAGTAAAAAAGTGAGTCATTGGGAAACTCATTTGCATGTCTTACCCAGAATCCTTTGTTGCATTGGAAACAATGTATCCAGAGGTCTTCTGTGGGAAAAACACACGTTCTGACTTGTCTAGATTTGTTAATGGTCTACAATGAGTTATTCTCTCAACAAATAATACCAAATATCTAGTTCAGTATTTAATACTTTTCTATTTTCAAAGGTCAATGTGATTGTGTGCCATCTTAATTTTACTCAAATCAAAAGAAAATTATCCACTTTATTCAGCACACAGAACCATCACGGTAGCAGTTGCACAATAAAAACTCACAACATAGAGTCTAAATCTTATTTTTACTAGTTTGTCAGCTTACATTAATATATTAATTTAGTGTGAAAGTACTATAGATACATTTGCAAATAAGAATTAAAATTGAAATATATGCAACTAGATAGAAAAGTTACTTTTAATACTAATAAATGAATACTTACACTTGATAACCATGTGCCCTAGAGATGACATTACAGATAAATACTAAAAATAACATGTCAAATAATAATAATAATCCTCAGCACGCCTATATCTAGCAACACACAGTACATCAAAAATTCAATTATTTATTGATTAAATGAAATGTAACATAAAATTAAAAAAGTACATAGCACGTAATTTCGTTCCCATGCATTCCCACTCTTTCACATAAAGTTCTATTGAGCAGTTGATACCATAACCGATGAAATCTAAAAACCAGCTAATACATTTAATGACTTTAAAGAATAAATTATATCAGTACATCTCTTGTGTTAATAAAACATGGACACGTGCATTATACTATTATATATTATTAGATAATAGTCCTACCAGCTCAACTGCAGTAAGTGATGTGCAGACTGTCAGAGCCGCTATACTATTATATATTGTCATTTTATTACAGAGTGATATTTAATGCTCTGTAGCTCTAGAATATTACTATTATGGCATATTTTGTATCCTGTGTTTGTGATCAGGAGTGAGCATGCAAGACGTTATCAAATAGAAATGCAGCAAGCAGGGACGGAGCCCAGAGCCAATTGCCAAGCTCTGGGGGCTGCAATAATTATACTACTCACCCTCCCTTTTGAAACATAGCCCAGCTTTATGTTTCTGTTCTGTCTTGGAGCATCCAATATAAATGTTGCTGAGTTTGTCAGTACTTTGTAGCATTCATATTCAGGACTGTCTACTTATTTTTTGATTGATTAACATAAATTCTCTCACAGGCCATTCGAATAAAGAAATACAATGGAGCCAGTCGTTTAGAGATATTGAACAACACTGGTCTACAGACTGTAAATCTGTGAATTACGAAAAAGTTAAGAAGGATTTTAGTACAAAATGATGGAAGTTAAATCAATGTGCTTTATTTAAATTACCTCTCCATTCTTCCATCATAAAAACCTTATTAATGCCGAACCTGCACATGCTGTAATATGCACTATAATTGTTTCAGATTTCTACTGTGCCCTTATCTAGAATGTTGATTGTCACCGTCAGCAATGATCTATCATACTTCACTCTGTAATTACTGTTACTGCCCAAAAGCTAATTACTGCATGCAACATGGTGGAGCTGTAAAACGGCAACAAAAGCATCATCTGGTATCAAGTGATGAGTGTAATTTAATTTTCAAATACATATTTGGATTTCAGGAAGTTTATTGCTGGACAGCTCCTTTAACTGTATTCACAGATTGTTAGAAAACACACGGAAAATACCTTCATTTTGAATAGGAATTTTTTATATTTTGAGGTTCTGAAATTGGAGGAATATAATTATATGGGTGCAATATGCAACTGTGAAATTTTGAAATAACTAGAAAAACTCCTGGTTGACACTAACATTACGAAAAAAAATAAAAAAATCTAAGATTACAAAAAATAATAAACGAAATTATCCAAAATAATAAAAATTACACCTAATCTAATAGCCCAATAAACCCCCCCCCCCAATAAAAACTCCCCCTAACCTAACAATAAACTACCAATAGCCCTTAAAAGGTCCTTTTGTAGGGCATTGCCCTAAGTTAAACAGCTCTTTAACCTAAAAAATTACAAAGTCCCACTAACAGTAAACCCCCCATCCCCACCCAACCACCCAAAATAAAAAAACCTAAGTCTAAAAAAAAAAACTAAGCTACCCATTGCCCCTAAAGGGGCATTTGTATGGGCATTGCCCTTAAAAGGGCAATCACCTCTTTTACAATCAGCTCTTTTACTGCCCAAAGCCCTAATCTAAAAAAAACAACCTTTTTTTTATTTCACAGGTAAGTTTTTATTTATTTTAAGATAGTTATATTGTACTTTTAATTTAAAGTTAGGGGGTGTTAGGTTTAGGGGTTAATAGGTTTAGTTTATTAGTTGCGATGTGGGGGGCCAGCGGTTTAGGGGATAATAGGTTTAGTTTATTAGTTGCAATGTGGGGACTGGCGGTTTAGGGGTTAATACTTTATTATAGTGTTGGCGATGTGGGGGTGCAGCAGTTTAGGGGTTAATAGGTTTAATATAGTATTTGCAATGTGGGAGGGTGGCGGTTTAGGGGTTAATAGGTAGTTTATGGATGTTAGTGTACTTTGTAACATTTTAGTTATGATTTTTTTAAAAAAAAATTGTTTAGCAAAATCCATAACTACTGGTCTCAGATCGCAGAATGGATCGCGGTGGTATAGGCTATAATGCTAGCGTTATAGCAGGGACATGCACTAATAGGAGGCAGGGGAGGCAGTGCCTACCCTGCTATATGTGGCCAAAGCTTAATTAAATTTTAATTAAAACAAAACAAAAAGTAAAAAAAAAATATTTTCCCCCCATGTAATGCTATGGAGAGGCAGGTACAGGAACACTTCTCTCCATTGCAGACATGGGTCAAAGGAAAAGCTGTGCTGCAACGCCACCTGTGTTCTGTCAATATATTAGCATAAAAACTGGGACCAATAGGAGGCACCCCTCTTGATGCCTCCTAGCAATTGAAGGATATATAGATAAATCAGAAGGAGGATGCAGTGAGCAAGGTCATGTGACACAACTGGAAGCTGAGGTAACCTAAGAACAGATGACACCAAGCAGAAGAGTAAAGTAGTATTCTACATCTCTTGTGATTCAGAAATTGTTTTCAGATGCAGCTCATTAACAGGGGGGACAGTAAGTGAGCATAACTCAATACTGACAGGAAATCAAAGGGTAAATTCAAATTTAAATCCATCATTTAAAACCCAGAGTTTGAAGTTAAGTGTGCAGTGTCAACATTATAGCCTAGATTTAGAGTTTTGCGTCCAAAGGGGTGCGTTAGCTACGCGTGTTTTTCCCCCCCACACCTTTTAAATAACGCTGGTATTGAGAGTTCTCTGAAGGGCTGCGTTAGGCTCCAAAAAGGGAGCGTAAAGGCATATTTACCGCCACTTCAACTCTCAATACCAGCGTTTCTTACGGTAGCGGCTAGCTGGAAAAACGTGCTCGTGCACGATTCCCCCATAGGAAACAATGGGGCAGTTTGTGATGAAAAAAACCTAACACTGCAAAAAAGCAGCGTTAAGCTCCCAACGCAGCCCCATTGTTTCCTATGGGGAAACACTTTCTAAGTCTGCACCTAACACCCTAACATGTACCCCGAGTCTAAACACCCCTAATCTTACACTTATTAACCTCTAATCTGCCGCCCCCGCTATCGCTGATCCCTGCATTTTTTTATTAACCCCTAATCTGCCGCTCTGTACACCGCCGCAACCTACATTATACCTATGTACCCCTAATCTGCTGCCCACAACATCACCGACACCTATATTATATTTATTAACCCCTAATCTGCCCCCACAACGTCGCCGCTACCTTACATACACTTATTAACCCCTAATCTGCCGACCGGACCTTGCCGCCACTATAATAAATGTATTAACCCCTAAACCGCCGCACTCCCGCCTCGCAAACACTATAATAAATAGTATTAACCCCTAATCTGCCCTCCCTAACATCGGCGACACCTAACTTCAAGTATTAACCCCTAATCTGCCAACCAGACTTCGCCGCTACTCTAATAAATGTATTAACCCCTAAAACTAAGTCTAACCCTAACCCTAACACCCCCCCTAAATTAAATATAATTTTAATCTAACGGAATAAATTAAATATTATTAACTAAAGTATTCCTATTTAAAGCTAAATACTTACCTGTAAAATAAACCCTAATATAGCTACAATATAACGAATAATTATATTGTAGCTATTTTAGGATTTATATTTATTTTACAGGCAACTTTGTATTTATTTTAACTAGGTACAATAGCTATTAACATCCTCTTCTACCGACGACTACCGACGAATGAAGGTTCCTTTAAGTGACGTCATCCAAGATGGCGTCCCTCGAATTCCGATTGGCTGATAGGATCCGATTGAACTTGAATCTGATTGGCTGATTCAATTAGTCAATCAGATTTTTCCTACCTTAATTCCGATTGGCTGATAGAATCCTATCAGCCAATCGGAATTCAAGGGACGCCATCTTGGATGACGTCACTTAAAGGAACCTTCATTCGTCGGTAGTCGTCGGTAGAAGAGGATGTTCCACGCCGGAGGTCTTGAAGATGGAGCCGCTCCTCGTCGGATGGATGAAGATAGAAGATGCCGCTTGGATGAAGATGTTTGCCGGTCCGGATGTCCTCTTCTGCCCGGATAGGATGAAGACTTCTGCCGCTCCGGATGTCTTCTTTTGGTCCATCGCTGCTTGGCTGAGTGAAGACGACTCAAGGTAGGAAGATCTTCAGGGGGGTAGTGTTAGGTTTATTTAAGGGGGGTTTGGGTTAGAATATGGGTATGTGGGTGATGGGTTGTAATGTTGGGGGGTGGTATCGTGTTTTTTTTTACAGGCAAAAGAGCTGATTTCTTTGGGGCATGCCCCGCAAAAAGCCCTTTTAAGGGCTGGTAAGGTAATAGAGCTGTTAACTATTTTAATTTAGATTAGGGTAGGGAATTTTTTTATTTTGGGGGGCTTTGTTATTTTATTAGGGGGCTTAGAGTAGGTGTAATTAGCTTAAAATTATTGTAATCTTTTTTTATTTTTTATAATTTAGTGGGGTTTTTTTTTGTAATTTAGTTTAGTTTATTTAATTGTATGTAATCGTAGGTAATTGATTTAATTTATTTATTGATAGTGTAGTGTTAGGTTTAATTGTAACATAGGTTAGGATTTATTTTACAGGTAATTTTGTAATTATTTTAACTAGGTAGCTATTAAATAGTTAATAACTATTTAATAGCTATTGTACCTAGTTAAAATAAATACAAAGTTGCCTGTAAAATAAATATAAATCCTAAAATAGCTACAATATAATTATTCGTTATATTGTAGCTATATTAGGGTTTATTTTACAGGTAAGTATTCAGCTTTAAATAGGAATACTTTAGTTAATAATATTTAATTTATTTTGTTAGATTAAACTTATATTTAACTTAGGGGGGTGTTAGGGTTAGGTTTAGACTTAGCTTTAGGGGTTAATACATTTATTAGAGTAGCGGCGAGGTCCGGTCGGCAGATTAGGGGTTAATAAGTGTAGGTAAGGTAGCGGCTACGTTGGGGGGGGCAGATTAGGGGTTAATAAATATTATGTAGGTGTCGGCGATGTTAGGGGCAGCAGATTAAGGGTACATAGGGATAATGTAGGTGACAGCGGTGTGCGGTTGGCAGATTAGGGGTTAAAAAAATTATTAGAGTGGCGGCGATGTGGGGGGACCTTGGTTTAGGGGTACATAGGTAGTTTATGGGTGTTAGTGTACTTTAGAGCAGTGGTCGCCAACCAGTGGTCCGTGGACCACTGGTGGTCCACGAGAAGATGTTGGTGGTCCCTGACACCATCAAGCAGGAATTAATCTTCTGTGATGGTGTCACCCTCATCGTGACACAACTCCCTACAGTGCCTGGCTAGATATCAGTGAAAACCGGAGGAGGAGATAAATACAATATCACTACGCACGTTGCATAGTACTGCGCAACTTGCGTAGCTAGATTGTATATTTAACTCCTGCCTGGCTCGCTGTTCAGAGAGGTTGATATAATCTTGGCTTGAAATAGTGGAATTATAGTTTTATAAAAAAAAAAAATCTAAAAAAAAAAAATCTCTCTTATATTTAATTTATTTTCTTCCCTTTACCTGCCTCTTTGTAATAGTTTTCCTAATTCCTTCAGGTGGACTTACATCACTGATTTTCTTCCTACACTGCATTGTTTTTATTTTTTTTATTAAATATTAATTATTTTTCATTCTAATAATTTTCCAGCACACAAATCCATTCCACCTAAATTCAATTAATTGCCATCCAGCAGATCAGCCATATCCCACCAGTATTATAGTAATTACCAGTAACATCAGTCGTGGTTAGCTCACATCCATATTGAGAGCTTTCTGATATAAACTTAATTTCTGACTCAAATGTCTGTCAATGACCATAAGTAGTTTTGAACAATTCCTAACTAGGGAGGTAACTTGTAAGTCTTGTGGTCCTTTTAAACATACTTCTTTTTTTTAAACATTCCTACTTTTTTTGTTGGCACTCACTCTTCATCTGCAATTTGGAAGTATTCTTTTAGTTCTGTCATTCAGTTAGTTAATTCCAAAAAATAATTCTTAAAAATGTGTAAATATATACATAATGTAAACTTAGCTATGGTTATACTAGTTATGTACAGTGTGTGTGTGTATATATACTGTGTATGTATATATATATATATATATATATATATATACACAGTATATATATATATATATATATATATATATATATACACACATTATAGAGGTTTGTACCTTTTAAAAAAAATTCATGTTAGTGGTCCACGGGATTCAAAATTGTGAGTTTAGTCGTCCCTGAGGTCCGAAAGGTTGGCGACCCCTGCTTTAGAGCACAGTAGTTAAGAGCTTTATAAACCGGCGTTAGCCCAGAAAGCTCTTAACTACTGACTTTTTTCTGCGGCTGGAGTCTTGTCGGTAGAGGCTCTACCGCTCACTTCAGCCAAGACTCTAAATACCAGCGTTAGGAAGATCCCATTGAAAAGATAGGATACGCAATTGACTTAAGGGGATCTGCGGTATGGAAAAGTCATGGCTTGGAAGTGAGCTTTAGACCCTTTCCTGGCTGACTGTAAATACCAGCGGGCGGTAAAAAGCAGCGTTAGGACCCCTTAACACTGCTTTTGACGGCTAACGCAGAACTCTAAATCTAGGCGTATGTAAATTAACGTTTTTGACATTGAATATTGCTAAGCCTCCCTTTTTCATGGTTATTTGATTTAATTTGGCACAAACTCCATACAGTATATGTTATGTCTGTTCAGTCACAGGATGCAGTGTCTATTTTTATTTTTCTCTGTGTCTCCATTTATTTAAAGACTGCTGTTAACTTGTAATTCACAAATCAATTGAAAGCTGTTGCATTGTGTTTTTAATATGTGCTGCTTTTATACATTATATTATTAAAAAGGAGATAATGAGTCATTTAAAAAAAAATATATGTAATTATTGCAGTTAAGTGTTTTTAGAAATAATGCCACTGTAAAGTAACTGGTTAAACACATAGTCAAAGGGAGACATTTTAAATTAAACTTTCATGATTGAGGTAGAGCATGCTATTTTAATAGACTTTTCTAGTTATTTATATTTTGAGAATTAGCATCAACTGTTACTGGCCCCATGTCAGCTAATCAAATTAGTTTTTGAAAGGAACATGAAAGTCATAATTACATTTCCATCATTCAGATAGAAATTGCACACAAAAAAATAAATAAATAAACTTTCTATTTTACTTTTATTATTATGTACTTCAATCTTTTGGTATCCTTTGGTGTCCTTTGTTGAAAAACATACCTAAGTGGGATTTGTACGTGCGTTTCTTGAACACCATATTGCAGCAGCTGTGTTGACAGTATTGATAACTTGTCCTTTGTGTAAAACTTGTATGGTAAATTATTTCTATTTTTACAATACAGTAGTGAGTAGAGAAGAGATTGTGTATCATTCTAATTGCTTAGTAACTGGCACTGTGCCACAGAATTGTTTGAGTGTGTATGTGAGCAGAGTGTGTGTGGGTGTCAGTGAGCAGAGTATGTGTGCTTCATTCTCCAGGTAATCAATACATTTCCGATGAGCTGGTGCTCTAGTGCAGTGTTTCTCAACAATGGTCCTCAAGTACCCCCAACAGGCCAGGTTTTCATTATAGCTGAATCAGTGCACAGGTGAAGTAATCAGCTGATCAGTAACTCAGTGGTTACTAACTTGCTCTCACCCATCACCTGATTATGTCACCTGTGCACTAGTTCAGCTATCATTTAAACCTACCCTGTTGGGGGTAATTACGGCCCTCTGTACATGTGTTTCTCCGGCGTACCATATCTAGTGCCTCACCAGCCTCTGACCTCACTGCACGTCACTGCGTTATAGCCTGCCCAAACAACTTGTAATACGGCGCAATGGAAAATCCCACACTCAAACGTAATTTTTGGAGTGCGGAATGGATCGTTGCGTTACAGGCTAAAACACTTGCATTATAGCAATACCGCCGCAACTTGTAATATGGAAGACCTGCCATTCCACACGCAATGGCCAATTTTTCAGCAGTATAGCCGTACCGCACCATACCGCAAAACTTGTAATTTAGCCGTTTGTTTCTTATAAAGTAATAGTAATAAGTAAAAATCAGGTTAAATCTCTCTATTAAAAGAGAAATCAAATTAAATCAACTTTCATATATATTATATTACTAATCTTTTAGGAAGTTTGTATTCTATCTTTGGACAACCACACATACAAATAAATGATTAGGCAGATCAAATACTTCTGCAGATGTGAGAGACTTATGACCCAATTATCTAAAGTTTGTCAGAAAGAATATAATACTGTCCCTTGCTAGGGCAAACTTCACAGAATGATCTAAGAAAAGGGCACTGAATCAGGAATTTCCTGCAAGTATTGAGCTTGCCTCCATAGAATGTAATGAAGTTTACTAAAATGCAGATTCTCACAAGGGAGAGTAAATGTGACAGGGGGCATATAGATAATATTGATGGCAATTTTTTTTTAATCTCAGCATAATTTACTTTTGTTGTGCAATCGTGCCTTTGTTCTGTCATTTCAAACAAGCAATGCATATCTTGAAACACACTTGCCAGCCTACACTAGGCACAAGGTGTTATGCCTAGATAATCCTCATACAAAGTGTGAGGAAACTTTATACACATCTAAGGAACACCTTGTTCAGCCTACTCACCAATTCTGCAAGACTCACAATATAAATATAAGTACCACTATAATATAAATATAAGTACAATATAAATATAAGTACCACTATAATATAAATATAAGTACAATATAAATATAAGTACCACTATAATATAAATATAAGTACAATATAAATATAAGTACCACTATAATATAAATATAAGTACAATATAAATATAAGTACCACTATAATATAAATATAAGTACAATATAAATATAAGTACCACTATAATATAAATATAAGTACAATATAAATATAAGTACCACTATAATATAAATATAAGTACAATATAAATATAAGTACAATATAAATATAAGTACAATATAAATATAAGTACCACTATAATATAAATATAAGTACAATATAAATATAAGTACCACTATAATATAAATATAAGTACAATATAAATATAAGTACCACTATAATATAAATATAAGTACAATATAAATATAAGTACCACTATAATATAAATATAAGTACAATATAAATATAAGTACCACTATAATATAAATATAAGTATAATATAAATATAAGTACAATATAAATATAAGTACCACTATAATATAAATATAAGTACAATATAAATATAAGTACCACTATAATATAAATATAAGTACAATATAAATATAAGTACAATATAAATATAAGTACCACTATAATATAAATATAAGTATAATATAAATATAAGTACAATATAAATATAAGTACCACTATAATATAAATATAAGTACACTATAAATATAAGTACCACTATAATATAAATATAATACCACTATAATATAAATATAAGTACAATATAAATATAAGTACCACTATAATATAAATATAAGTACAATATAAATATAAGTACCACTATAATATAAATATAAGTACAATATAAATATAAGTACCACTATAATATAAATATAAGTACAATATAAATATAAGTACCACTATAATATAAATATAAGTACAATATAAATATAAGTACAATATAAATATAAGTACCACTATAATATAAATATAAGTATAATATAAATATAAGTACAATATAAATATAAGTACCACTATAATATAAATATAAGTACAATATAAATATAAGTACCACTATAATATAAATATAAGTACAATATAAATATAAGTACAATATAAAAATAAGTACCACTATAATATAAATATAAGTATAATATAAATATAAGTACAATATAAATATAAGTACCACTATAATATAAATATAAGTACACTATAAATATAAGTACCACTATAATATAAATATAATACCACTATAATATAAATATAAGTACAATATAAATATAAGTACCACTATAATATAAATATAAGTACAATATAAATATAAGTACCACTATAATATAAATATAAGTACAATATAAATATAAGTACCACTATAATATAAATATAAGTACAATATAAATATAAGTACCACTATAATATAAATATAAGTACAATATAAATATAAGTACCACTATAATATAAATATAAGTACCACTATAATATAAATATAAGTACAATATAAATATAAGTACCACTATAATATAAATATAAGTACCACTATAATATAAATATAAGTACCACTATAATATAAATATAAGTACCACTATAATATAAATATAAGTACCACTATAATATAAATATAAGTACAATATAAATATAAGTACCACTATAATATAAATATAATACCACTATAATATAAATATAAGTACAATATAAATATAAGTACCACTATAATATAAATATAAGTACAATATAAATATAAGTACCACTATAATATAAATATAAGTACAATATAAATATAAGTACCACTATAATATAAATATAAGTACAATATAAATATAAGTACCACTATAATATAAATATAAGTACAATATAAATATAAGTACCACTATAATATAAATATAAGTACAATATAAATATAAGTACCACTATAATATAAACATAAGTACAATATAAACATAAGTACAATATAAATATAAGTACAATATAAATATAAGTACCACTATAATATAAGTACAATATAAATATAAGTACCACTATAATATAAATATAAGTACAATATAAATATAAGTACCACTATGATATAAATATAAGTACAATATAAATATAAGTACCACTATAATATAAATATAAGTACAATATAAATATAAGTACAATATAAATATAAGTACCACTACAATATAAATATAAGTACAATATAAATATAAGTACCACTATAATATAAATATAAGTACAATATAAATATAAGTACAATATAAATATAAGTACCACTATAATATAAATATAAGTACAATATAAATATAAGTACCACTATAATATAAATATAAGTATAATATAAATATAAGTACAATATAAATATAAGTACCACTATAATATAAATATAAGTACAATATAAATATAAGTACAATATAAATATAAGTACCACTATAATATAAATATAAGTACAATATAAATATAAGTACCACTATAATATAAATATAAGTACAATATAAATATAAGTACCACTATAATATAAATATAAGTACAATATAAATATAAGTACCATATAAATATAAGTACAATATAAATATAAGTACCACTATAATATAAATATAAGTACAATATAAATATAAGTACAATATAAATATAAGTACCACTATAATATAAATATAAGTACAATATAAATATAAGTACAATATAAATATAAGTACCACTATAATATAAATATAAGTACAATATAAATATAAGTACCACTATAATATAAATATAAGTATAATATAAATATAAGTACAATATAAATATAAGTACCACTATAATATAAATATAAGTACAATATAAATATAAGTACAATATAAATATAAGTACCACTATAATATAAATATAAGTACAATATAAATATAAGTACCACTATAATATAAATATAAGTATAATATAAATATAAGTACCACTTCAAGCTTTGACATCCTAGATTCACTTTTTGCAGTGGTGTTTAAACAAAACACCTACTTGGATGGGTACTGTTTATAAACGTTTTTATGTGTAATACCATTCTAATTTCCCTCATACATTCAGTGAGCCTTTAAAATGCTTATTCGATTGTGCACCGTCCTGTATCTCACCATTGCACACAAAAATGTGGCTTATGCACAATAGCAAGAGACACAGCTCTGAGTGTTAAGGGTGCCTTTAGATCTTCTTGTCATGGATTTCATGGCACTGATGGATCATTTAACCCCTTAACGACCACAACGCACCCTGTACGCTACTGGTCGTTAAGGGATTTTCTGCTTATAATAGTGTGGGTCTTGCCACGAGCAGCAAGACTGTTCTATTAGACACTCCCTCCCTCCTGCAGGCTTCCTAAAATAGCGCAGTTTCGCCACTGGCGGAGAGACCGCACTATTGAAAAAAACAACCCCCATAGAAAGACCAGCGATGTACAGGGTACGTCACTGGTCATTAAGGAGTCAAATATAATCTCCCGTGAGCAGAGAGCTTTAGATCATCGGACCCTTGTTAAAAGCTATGAAAAATATTCTTCAAGCAGATTCAACAAAAATCTTACTCAGATCACTCAACAAACTGAAACTCATATATACATTGAAAATGTTGCCAAATGCAACATTTAGAATTAAATATTATTATTATTATTATTTTTTTTATTATTATTATTTTTATTATTATTATAATTCTTTATTTATAAAGGGCCAACAGATTCCCCATGGGTACAAGGATAACAGTACAATGGAGAAAAAATACGATAAAAGACAAAATTTTACAGACAAATATAGGGGGAATTGAGGGCCCTATTCCCATGGGAACTTACAATCTAGATGGGTAGGAGGATGGGAAACAGGAGGTGGGGACTGCAGAGTTGAGAATGATATTAGTGAGGAGATAGAGGGCAACTGTTAGTTAGGTGAAGTTAGTTTGTTAATAAGTCGGGTGATAAGCTTCCCTGAACAGAAAGGTCTTTAGGGAACGTTTAAAGGAGGAGAGGTTAGGGGCAAGTCTGACAGCACCAGGAAGTAATAAATCATATTCATAAGTACACTGTAGTACACAAATACAACATCTTATTAGAATACAGTATAAACAATACTGGTACAGAGTTTGACCAATATATATATATATATATATATATATATATATATATATATATATATATATATACACAGTATATAGTTGTGCTCATAAGTTTACATACCCTGGCAGAATTTATGATTTCTTGGCCTTTTTTCAGAGAATATGAATAATAACACAAAAACTTTTCTTTCACTCATGGTTAGTGTTTGGCTGAAGTCATTTATTATCAATCAACTGTGTTTACTCTTTTTAAATCTTAATGACAACAGAAACTACCCAAATGACCCTGATCAAAAGTTTACATACCCTGGTGATTTTGGCCTGATAACATGCACACAAGTTGACACAAAGGGGTTTGAATGGCTATTAAAGGTAACCATCCTCACCTGTGATCTGTTTGCTTGTAATTTGTGTGTGTGTATAAAAGGTCAATGAGTTTCTGGACAAAAGAATTGTCAAAGGATCTGCGGGAAAAGGTAGTTGAACTGTATAAAACAGGAAAGGAATATAAAAAGATATCCAAGGAATTGAGAATGCAAATCAGCAGTGTTCAAACTCTAATAAAGAAGTGGAAAATGAGGGGTTCTGTTGAAACCAAACCACGGTCAGGTAGACCAACTACAATTTCAGCCACAACTGCCAGGAAAATTGTTCAGGATGCAAAGACAAACCCACAAATAACTTCAGGTGAAATACAGGACATGCAATGTGGCTGTTTCAAGATGCACAATAAGGAGGCACTTGAAGAAAGGTGGGCCGCATGGTCGAGTCACCAGAAGAAAGCCATTACTACGTAAATGACACAAAGTACCCCACTTACAATACGCCAAACAGCACAGAGATAAGCCTCAAACCTTCTGGCACAAAGTCATTTGGAGTGATGAGACCAAAATTGAGCTTTTTGGCCACAATCATAAACGCTACAGGAGTCAACAAGGCCTATGATGAAAGGTACACTATTTCTACTGTGAAACACAGAGGTGGATCGCTGATGTTTTGGGGATGTGTGAGCTACAAAGGCACAGGAAATTTGGTCAGAATTGATGGTAAGATGAACGCCTCATTTTCCCCTTCTTGATTAGAGTTTGAACACTGCTGATTTGCATTCTCAATTCCTTGGATATCTTTTTATATTCCTTTCCTGTTTTTTTTACAGTTCAACTACCTTTTTCCCACAGATCCTTTGACAATTCTTTTTCTTTCCCCATGACTCCAGAATCCAGAAACGTCAGTGCAGCACTGGATGAAAGATGCAAGGGTCTGGTCGGAGTCCAGAAACTCATTGACCTTTTATACACACACACTAATTACAAGCAAACAGATCACAGGTGAGGATGGTTAACTTTAATAGCCATTCAAACCCCTTTGTGTCAACTTGTGTGCATGTTATCAGGCCAAAATCACCAGGGTATGTAAACTTTTGATCAGGGTCATTTGGGTAGTTTCTGTTGTCATTATGATTTAAAAAGAGTAAACACAGTTGATTGCTAATAAATGGCTTCAGCCAAACGCTAACCATGAGTGAAAGAAAACTTTTTGTGTTATCATTCATATTCTCTGAAAAATGGCCAATAAATCATAAATTCTGCCAGGGTATGTAAATTTATGAGCACCGTATATATATATATATATATATATATATATATATATATAATATACAATAAAAAGGAAGGGCTAATGCTAATGTCTTTATTTTGACATGTGTTACCTCTGTCTATGTATTAGCTACACAGCCGCACTCTGTATTATGAAAGATTCCACTGAGTTTATAAAGCTGTAAATAAAGTATATGTTTTTGGTGCAGCCTGTGTCATACTTTTATATATATATATATATATATATATATATATATATATATATATATATATATATATATATATATATATGTGTGTGTATGGGCCTTTTTCAGGGAAAATTGTAAAGGACTTTATAATGCACTTCTTGACTTGTTAGTCCTGAGAGTTCATGAATGCATAAATCCCATATAATACAATGCAGGAAGTCTTTATATATAAGGTCAGATTATATTTCTAAGGAGAACAAAAAAACTAATATTTGCAGCATTGGTTTAAAAGCAGTTCATCATAATTCTGAAAACAATGACATCATTCATTTAATAATGTGATTTATAAGTGATAAAGAGAAATGGGATCAAAGGTTTAAGGACATGCAGAGGAGTAATTAACCTTAAAGGAGAGGTTGTGTAATATTAAATGAGCAGTCAACTAAGGTATGCTAGAAGGAAAGACAAATGAGGGAAAGGACTTGCGTAGGAAGAAATCAGGAAGCACAAAGGCCTTACAATTATAAAACCATATACCGTGCTAGATTACATTCCTGTTATAAACATAACATCTTCTAGTAATGTTAAAAATATTTAAAGGGACAGTGTTTTACTGTGATTTTTTTCCTCTCCTTAAATGTGTTCCCAATTATCCATTTTATGTTCTGAAATGCATTACTTTGTTGACAAATAGCTCCTTTACCTTTATTTTGTATCCCTGCCTATATGGAATATTTTAATACTTGAATAAAGGAAGTGTCCCCCACTCCTCTTTAGTTAAGATGTTTTTATGTTACTATTAGTTGCTTTGTTGTCATCTAGCTATTGTATTTAGAATTGAGTCAATTTATTAAGGATCCATACAGAGAACAATGAGGTAGCAGATCACTGTGACTAAGTGCAAAACAAACAGGATATTGCTTTTCTCTGTTTTAACTTATTTTGCTACACTATGGGTTTCTGTGTGTTTCATTACAGCACTGCATGTGGGTTTTCCAAAAAAATCTGAGACAAGATTACTAACCATAAACCAGCTTCACGTTCCCTAGCTTCTCTCTTACGTCCTGACGATCAACAACTTACTGGCATGGAGAGAAATCACTCAAAATCTCTACAGGACTTTTTTTGAGCACGGGGTACAATACTGAGAGCATTATCTCCCTTATTTTAACTGCTTATTAGCATGATTATTATTTATGCTGCAATAAATCTGTTTGATTATTATTTCCACTCGGCCCAGATCGCAGTAAATGTTAATATGATCCCTGATTGAAGCAGCTAAATCATAGAATCGGGTTGTTGTCATTTCAATATCATAGATATGATCTAATTTATTTTATTGTCAAACCTTGAATATAATATGGATTAGAACTCTCCTATACAACATGTATGCCTGATAGATTTAACAGATACATTATTAGTACTTGATTTCTGCTATCTCTATGGGCTAGATTTATCATAGCTGAGGCGTACAGGGGCATGTATACGCGCCCCTGTACACCTCAGCTCGCCTGTGGCTGGGCGAAATTACCCGTAGGTAATCAACATTGCACACAAGCGCAATTTTGCGCTCGCGGGCAATCCCGCCCCCTGCCCACGCACAGCCAATCACGCGCGGGCAGGAGCTGTCAATCTCCTCAGTCGAACTCGACCGAGGAGATTGAATTTCGCCACCTTAGAGGTGACCGCTGCTTGATATATCACGGCAAGCAAGTTCTTGTGAGAACTAGCTGCCGTAGGGGCTTGATAAATCTAGCCCTCAGTGTGTTTAACTTTTGAGTGTTAGATGTATGTTTGAAAGTTTCACATTTCATTATTTTAACGATTATAATTTATTAAAAGTTATATTGTAACATTTCCTTATGCTACTTTCTATAATTATCCAGTCTATGTGTAACTTACTATAAGTTGTAACTCGCAATTAAAGGAACATTAAACCCCACATTTTTCTTTCATGATTCAGATAGAGAATACAATTTTAAACAACTTTCTCATTTACTTCAATTATCTAATTTGCTTAAATCTCTTGATATTCTTTCCTGAAAAGCATATCTAGATAGGCTCAGTATCTGCTGATTGGTGGCTGCACATAGATGCCTTGTGTGATTGGCTGACCCATGTACATTGCTATTTCTTCAACATAGGATATCTAAAGAATGAAGCAAACTAGATAATAGAAGTAAATTGGAAAGCTGTTTAAAATTGTATTCTCTGTCTGAATCATGAAAGAACATTTTTGGGTTTAATGTCCCTTTAAGTATATATCTGTCCAGAATGATATTATATATAGGTATAGGATTATATAAAGGTATAGATATATACAGAAATGTATAGAAATATGTATTTATAAATACATAGAACACATTCCTCTATGTGAAGAACATTGAAATGTTAAATATTTACAGTACAAAAACAGTTAAACATTTTATTAAGTATGAATATTGCATAAAAAATATTTTACCTGGTTTTTAGCTACTTAAAGGGACATGAAACCCACATTTTTTCTTTCATGATTTAGAAAGAGAATGCAATTCTAAACATCTTTCTAATTTACTTCTATTATCTAATTTGTTTTATTTTCTTGATATTCTTTGCTGAAAAGCATATCTAGATATGCTCAGTAGCTGCTGATTGGTTGCTGCACATAGAAGCCTCGTGTGATTGGCTCACCATGTGCATTGCTTTTTCTTCAACTAAGGATATCTAAAAAATGAAGCAAAATAAATAATAGAAGTAAATTGTAATGTTTAAATTTGTATTCTCTATCTGAATCATGAAAGAAAGCTTTTGGGTTTAGTGGCCCTTTAACTGCAAAGGGCTCCAATGCAGTTAGAAATATATGTCTATATATATATATATATATACATATGTATTTATATGTATAAGTATAGATATGTATTTTACATGAACAGTATCAGATATATATAAAAATGTATATTTAATAATAAAAACTACATTATTTTCTACAGGTGAAACTCGAAAAATTAGAATATCGTGCAAAAGTTCATTTATTTCACTAATGCAACTTAAAAGGTGAAACTAATATATGAGATAGACTCATTACATGCAAAGCAAGATAGTTCAAGCCGTAATTTATCATAATTGTGATGATTATGGCTTACAGCTCATGAAAACCCCAAATCCACAATCTCAGAAAATTAGAATATTGTGAAAAGGTGCAATATTCTAGGCTCAAAGTGTCCCACTCTAATCAGCTAATTAAGCCATAACAACTGCAAAGGGTTCCTGAGCCTTTAAATGGTCTCTCAGTCTGGTTCAGTAGGAATCACAATCATGGGAAAGACTGCTGACCTGACAGTTGTGCAGAAAACCATCATTGACACCCTCCATAAGAAGGGAAAGCCTCAAAAGGTAATTGCAAAAGAAGTTGGATGCTCCCAAAGTGCTGTATCAAAGCACATTAATAGAAAGTTATGTGGAAGGGAAAAGTGTGGAAGAAAAAGGTGCACAAGCAGCAGGGATGACCGCAGCCTGGAGAGGATTGTCAGGAAAAGGCCATTCAAAAGTGTTGGGGACTTTCACAAGGAGTGGACTGAGGCTAGAGACAGTGCATCAAGAGCCACCACACACAGACGGATCCTGGACATGGGCTTCAATGTCGTATTCCTCTTGTCAAGCCACTCCTGAATAACAAACAACGTCAGAAGCGTCTTACCTGGGCTAAAGAAAAACAGACCTGGTCTGTTGCTCAGTGGTCCAAAGTCCTCTTTTCTGATGAGAGCAAATTATGCATCTCATTTGGAAACCAAGGACCCAGAGTATGGGGGAAGAATGGAGAGGCACACACTGCAAGATGCTTGAAGTCCAGTGTGAAGTTTCCACAGTCTGTGTTGATTTGGGGAGCCATGTCATCTGCTGGTGTTGGTCCACTGTGCTTCATTAAGTACAGGGTCAACACAGCCGTCTACCAGGAGATTTTGGAGCACTTCATGCTTCCTTCCGCAGACAATCTCTATGGGGATGCTGACTTCATTTTCCAGCAGGACTTGGCACCTGCCCACACTGCCAAAAGCACCAAAACCTGGTTCAATGACCGTGGGATTACTGTGCTTGATTGGCCAGCAAACTCGCCTGACCTGAACCCCATAGAGAATCTATGGGGCATTGCCAAGAGAAAGATGAGAGATATGAGACAGAACAATGCAGAAGAGCTGAAGGCCACTATTGAAGCATCCTGGTCTTCCATAACACCTCAGAAGTGCCACAGGCTTATAGCTTCCATGCCACGCCGCATTGAGGCAGTAATTGCTGCAAAAGGAGCCCAAACCAAGTACTGAGTACATACAGTATGCATGCTTATACTTTTCAGAGGTCCGATATTGTTCTACATACAATCCTTGTTTTATTGATTGCATGTAATATTCTAATTTTCTGAGATTGTGGATTTGTGGTTTTCATGAGCTGTAAGCCATAATCATCACAATTATGACAAATCACGGCTTGAACTATCTTGCTTTGCATGCAATGAGTCTATCTCATATATTAGTTTCACCTTTTAAGTTGCATTAGGGAAATAAATGAACTTTTGTACGATATTCTAATTTTTCGAGTTTCACCTGTATGTGACGAACATAGAACTGTAAGATATTTGTTTTGCACATCAATTTTCTAAATTTAGATCTTAAAGCAATTGGGTTAGCAATATAAAAAATTTAATATATTATTATTATTACAAATTCTTAAACATACTGTAAAATATTCTAAATAATCTATAAAATATATAAATTCTTACAGTACGTTTAATAGTTAATTTTTTTTTTATATTTTATATGTAATCCTATTATATAAAAGGCCAAGTGTGTTTGTCCGAAGCTGTCATGCGCAGTAGAGACAGCACAAGGACAAACACACCTGGCCTTTGAGTCCTACTCCCTAGCTGATCTGCAGCAGAAGTGGGCGTGGCCGGGCATGAAGGGGGCGGGGTCGATGTGAATGGGGCGTGGTCAGGCATGAAGGGGGCATGAGCGGTCGCGAGATAGAGAGGGGAGAGAGATAAAGAGGAGGGGAGAGAGAGAGAGGAGAGGGGGGGAGAGAGAGAGGAGGGGAGAGAGAGAGAGGAGAGGGGGGAGAGAGAGAGGAGAGGGGGGAGAGAGAGGAGAGGGGGGAGAGAGAGAGGAGAGGGGGAGAGAGAGAGGAGGGGGGGGAGAGAAGGAGGAAAGGGGGATAGAGAGAGAGGAGAGGGGGGAGAGAGAGCAGAGAGGGGGGAGAGAGAGAGGAGAGGGGGGGGAGAGAGAGAGGAGAGGGGAGATAGGGGGATAGAGAGAGGGGATAGAGAGAGGGGGGAGAGAGAGAGAGGGGGAGAGAGAGAGGAGAGGAGAGAGAGAGAGGGGAGAGAGATAGAGAGGAGGAGAGAGAGAGGAGGGGAGAGAGGAGAGGGGATAGAGAGGAGAGGGGGGAGAGAGGAGAGGGGGGAGAGAGAGGAGATGGGGGAGAGAGAGAGGAGAGGGGGGGGAGAGAGAGAGGAGGGGGGGGGAGAGAGAGAGGAGAAGGGGGAGAGAGAGAGGAGAGGGGGGAAAGAGGAGGGAGGGAGAGAGAGGAGAGGGGGGAGAGAGAGAGGAGAGGGGGGAGAGAGAGGAGGGGATAGAGAGAGGGCACTCTACAGAGACAGCAATTGTCAAGTTTACCAATGACAATCCAAACGCCACTTCTCTCTGCTTATCCTCCTTGACCTGTCTGCAGCCTTTGACACTGTT